>NW_027271209.1:0-600000 GCF_040938485.1 Diadema antillarum | reverse complement strand
ATCCCAACCTTGTCATAGTCTGAAGATGATACGAAAATAGGGCAGGTGCAAAATGAGACAGGCGATGTAGTCGCATAGCGGCGCGGCAACCCCCTGGGAGGATTCCTTGTAGACGAGGAGGGGGCAAGGATGGGGAGCGACACATCCGCCTCACTGAAGCTATAAAAAAGTGGAAAATCCCCGAGATGTATACAAAAGCCACATTTTCCGGGGGAAAGGGAGCAATTGGGGGAGAGAGCTACCAGTGTAAGGATCGAAGACAAGATCTCTCGGATATTGTGACTTAACCTATACCTGCGGGCACAACCTACTCTAAAAAAGTCGTTCTTGCGGTAAGTTATGGAAAGGTTGCGGTCACATATTGCTCTTCGTCGAGCTTCTAGGATGACAACATCGATATAGAAGAAAGTATAAGAGATCAAAATTGAAGTGCAGTTCTTGATAAAATCATACGATTATCTGTAGCTTTCTGTAATGTTTTTTTATTTGCTTCTTTGATTTGCACCCTTTGCTTGAGGACTGTACAGTACTGGTTGAGGTTAGGATTCAGGTTTATAACATATTTGGTGATATAATGAGAAACCCCTTATGAAATATTGAAGAGCATGTAATTTCAAGAAGTATTCAACGTTTATTTGATGAAAATTGGCCCTGAAATGGCCGAGGTACAAAAAAAAAAAGAAAAGAAAGAGCGATCCTTGTAAAATTGACAGGCCACGACTTTTTTTTAGTATCTCTTTGTCTTCCATGTTTTTAGATATCTCAGTCATTTCAAAACCTATTTTCATCAAATAAACTTTTGCTTCCCCAAAGAATTGTATGCTCTTTAATATTTCATAGAGTGGTTCTAATTATCTCGCAAAACGTTACAAGCCGAATCTTCACCTCCACCAGTGCTGTACAGTTCCTGTAATCTCGCAGAAATCTGAAGACTTTATAATGATAGTCCCCCATGATTCGAAATTATTGCGAATATAGACTGTTTCCCGCAACACGCTGAGCTTACAGTCAAGTAACGAATTGTTTAATGCATGTACAGACAAATTAGAATGCATTATTGCACTGCACTGTAAAAGCGTACATCCGCAAACAAACGTCTGAGCTTTATTTTCCTATAATACATGAGTACCACAGTATATTTGAAATGGCTCTGGATTTGTAAAACAGACCAGTTGAGTCTGGGGTTCAATTTAATGTTACCTGGTTCTTTCATCCTTGGATAATATGTTTGGCCACACAATGTCCCTCTGGGACATGGCGTATAGATATGGACACCTTGACAAGCTAGGATAACAATAATGACAGAGTTCTACTTAATATAGGAGAGTATCGTTAACCTAGGAAAAAACAACAACCTTGGTTAACTCCCCGCCCCCATCATCAAGTTCCTTGCGTTGTTGTAGTTATTTTAGTGTCTGGATCTATTCTACACAGGATACTAGCGAGATAAAACTTGCTGTGTATTAGATCATGGGTCGAGTACTGTCATTTGGCTTCCTGCTTACCCCGATGCTGTGGTTGACTCGCACACAGGTTTTTGCAGGTGAGCTGAACAGGTTGTTTTTGTTTGTTTGTTGTTTGTTTGTTTGTTTGCTTGCTTCTGTTTTTGTTTTTATTATTATCTTACGTGTCAAGCTCACATCCGGGGAAAGTCTGTCTTTATATGGGAGGCTACGCCCGACTCAGAGTGTTCACATTATGCTCCTTCTTTCCCTTTGAAAGCACCCCCTTTCACGACTGCTAAGGTGTCGGAACCCATTTTTTCTGTTTTTGTTTTGTTTTGTTTTGTTTTGTTTTGTTTTTTTTTTTGCTGGCCTTTCGCAGGCTATTTTTGGCTTAGAGAACCCCCCACCCCCAAAAATAATAAAAAAGTAAAATAAAATAAAATAAAATAAAATAAAATAAAATAAAATAAAATAAAATAAAATAAAACAAAATAATAAATAGATAAATAAACCGTCAGTGACACTGCTCAACCAGTGTCAATGCGCACCCCTAGCCATCTCGGGTGAGCTTTCATGTCAACCCTAGATATAGGGTAGCTGTAAATCCTACTTTCGAAGTCGAGGGGAAATTCCGGGCCAATGTTTCTACTTTTCAAAATGACATCATTCACAACTAGCAGGAATTTTTGGAATTTTGATCTCTGGATTTGGTTCATTTTCCCCTCCGAGCCGGGAGGGAGGTGGGGGATCATATATTATATACTTGATATGACACATTTTTTTTTTTTAATCTTTCATTTTTTTTTTATTTCCATCCTTTCACAAAAACAATAATAATCATCGTACATAATTATACATACCAAAAAACCAAAAACAGACAAAAAAGAGGAAAAATTAGCAGGTGCACACAAGCTTGATATGACACATTGATAAACACATACCAGTACGTGTAACTAATCCAAACCGTATGCAGTGTACGTGAGAAATGGAAAAGAGCAACTAGGAAAGGCGAACAGAAATCTCATGTTATTGTTACATAGAGGCGATTTCAGGTACGTCAAGACGTTACCGTAAATGATCGCTACGCTTTGTGGTAATAATATTCCATTAAAACTAAGATGTTTCATTGTAATGTCATCAGAATCTAAACAATTTCAAGGATTGAAAAAGACTTTAAAAAAGTTAAAACAATTAAAGCATTTACAATGTAATCAGTTTTGAAATACAATCAGTTGAACTTAAATAATAATAGTTTACCAAGAGTGAATTCCGTTACAGATAAATGCTTGATTCTCGGTTGCCTGGCTTGCATTATTAGTCTTTAAAAAAAATCGGAGCAAAATCAAAGTTTTTTGAGAGTTCATTTATCGAAGCGTACCAAACCCATCATCACCTGTTTCAGAGAACAATTCATAAATCACAGTCTATCGCGACAAATTAAAATCCCAACGGGTAAGGTTTCCGCAAACACTCCAGCAGCTATAAGGAGATCAGATGTCACGGACGTGCATACACGGATAAATGTCATTACGGATTAGTTATACAAACAGGAGGTTGAAAATAAATGATCCATTGAATCAGCAACACTACACACAAGTTGATAGTGATGATCTATCGTTTCTTTTTCCTTCTTTTTTATGAAAGAGAAGTGCTCCTTCAGGTGGATAATTTGATTGCGTCTCCAGCACTTTTAGCTCACCAGACCCAATTGCACGACTCTGCCTGACATCAGTCATTGTTCGTCGTGACTAAACTTTAGACTCTTCTTGAAAACCCCAGCGCAGTACCTATCTTCACCAAACTTGATATGTAACATTCCCATGTGCTTATAGTGGTAATATCTCCCCCCCCCCCTCCCTTCGCGAGAAGTGATAGAGCTAATTCAATGTCATGAGCAAGTAAGTTGTTGTGTGTGGCCCAGTTGAGTACTCCAGATATGTGCGTCAATCATCATCGCGTAGGTCTTTAGGGAGTTGGGTGATGTCATTTATACGTACCTCTCACTGATGCGTTCCGTATCCTAGAGGATAGTGTTTTGTATTGTTTTTCTGTTGAGATTGGGCTTTAGATTTCCAACGTTATTTGAGGACGATTTTTTTTTTTTTTGGTAATGAGAAACCTCTTATGAAATATGAAAGAGTATATGATTCTAAGAGGAATTGAAAGTTTATATGTCTAAAGGTGGATTTGAAATGGCTGAAATATTCAAAACAAAGCGATCCTACACTGCCCTAATAAACGGTGGGACGCACCTTTTAGTATAGAGGATCGCTTTGTTTTGCTTTGTTTGTAGACATGTCAGCCACTTCAAAACCGATTTTCATCATGTAGATTTTGAAATCTTCTAAAAAGTGTATATGCTCTTCGAAGGCATGATTTACCATTCGCAGAAGAAACAAAAACCCAGCATTAGTGCTTTAAAATACGTGTAGGTCTAAAATGTGAGTTAGGGATAGAAACAACCACTGTAAAAATCTGAATCCGTAATCGATGTTAAGTATTGTTAGTTAAACAAAATGTGAATAATAGTTATAATAAAACTGTTTCCAGATTAAACCCTTTACAGTTATGGTTTAATGAGAAAAATACTGATATTTCCTTATATTTATAAGCTTAATTGCAAAAATTTTACATGGTAGGATGTTTTGTCATACAACCTACCTAAACCTATGCATCAAATGTGATATCTTTAACATGTTTTAAATCACTGTTCCTAAGGGTAAACAGGACCTTTTACATTTTGATAAAGTGGTTGCTGAGTATCTCGCATAAAGTTAAAAGCTGAATCTTCATCTCAACCAATACTATCCAATCCCTTTAATCTCGCGGCCAACTTCTCGAAGAAAAGGAAAAAAAGGGGAGGGAGCAAGATCTGGGCCTTCTTGAAACATCACGCTGTCGATCACCAAATCATCGTCCCGCTGAAAGTCGGGGGCAAATGCAAGCGACAGCGACGCCATGTGGGATCATACCGCTCGCGCGAGAGCGCAGGAGCAGCCTCGCCGCGTTGGTATATTTCGATGGACGTGTTGTCGCGTCGACGAAAACACCGAATTTCTGTTTTTTCTCCGGCTCGAGCGCTTGGGGTCATCCGGTGTAAGTTGAGCATGTAATAAAGGGGAATCTAGTGCAGTTGGAAGCAAGGATGTAAAACAGGAATAAAATTTTATCTAACCACAACAATGCAAATGTGATCAAAATCGGATGAAAAATAAGGACTTTATAAAAATTTGCAGTTTCACTATTTAATCATAAAACAGTTCTTGAACAGTCAATATGAATATGCAAATAGTGAGGTGATGATGTCATTCCCTCACAACTTGCCATTTAGTTTGTAGGTCTACAAGAAATGTTGAAATTTCGAATGCAATTATGCCACAGTCTCAAATCTTGATATATCTGACTGATCATTATTTTGAAGTTATTCAACTAGTTTTCGTGTTGCTATATGTTTTACATATTTCATAACAGTTCAAATGGAATATTCGTCATTATTTTGTACACGATAAATGAAAAATTTTGAGGTGATGACATCATCAGATCACTCATTTGCATATTCATATCAACTACACAAGAATTCCGTTTTGCAGAAATTAGCGAAACTTCACAATTGTATAACCTTTCTAATTTTCATTCGATATTTATCAAATTTTCACTGTTTTACTTGTCAAATCTTACTCTTTCTAATGACACCACTGGCCTCGAATATTCCTCTTTAAAGGACAAGTTCACCTTCATAAACATAAGGATTGAGAAAATGTAGCAATATTAGTAGAACACGTCATTGAAAGTTTGAGGAAAATCGGACAATCCGTTCAAAAGTTATGATTTTTTGAAGTTTTTGAGCAGTAACCGCTGGATGAGAAGACTACTGCAGTGTACGATGTCACATGCGTACAACAATATAAGGAAAATATAAAGAGAATTTCACAAAATTCCATCTTTTGAAAAAAGTACACATTCCCTTGACTCGTTACTGACATATGTTATGGGTAATATTATTCCCCCTGCCTTTAGAAAGAGGCAAGTCAAATGCTCTTTTGTTATGTGAAAAGAAATGAAAATATGTTGGATTTTCTTTACATTTTCTTTATACTGTTGTACTCATATGACATCACAAGCTGTAGTAGTCTCCTCGTCCAGCAGTTCCAACACAAAAATTTTTAAAATTCATGACTTTTTCATCGATTGTCCAATTTTCCTCAACCTTTCACTGATATGTTCTACTAATATTGCTGCATTCTCTCAATCCTTATGTTTATGAAGGTGAACTTGTCCTTTAAGGTTCTTTCTCCTGAAAGGCGTAGAAGGGTATCCGATGGTCTGCGAATCTCAGCTGCCTGGTTAGCAATTGGAACCATACTTACCCCCGTCAGAATTTCGGCTCCGGACCATGTATCGTTGTCTGTAAAGTACATGAGAAGTCACCGTAGACATGCACAGTACGAACATGTGTTCGCCTCACCCGGCTTCTTTACACAAAGAATTCTTTCTTTGGAACTTCCTTGGTGTAAAAAAAAACAAAACAAAAAACAAAACAAAAAACAAAAAAAACTGCCTATTATATAGTCAAGTGCAATAGAAATCATGATACCCTATGAGACAATTTGCCTTAGACAGTACATGTCCGTAATACAACACTTTCTGTATGATGTACAGCATAATGATGAGGATCAAGATCGAGTCACTTTTTTTTTTAAAGCACCTTTCCATCTGTTTGTAGTGTAGTGCTCACAACTCATTACAACATATCACGATACCTTTCACAGAAATCAATGTAATATCTGTCCGTATATCAACTATTTTTACATCAATATCATTGTTTTATAGCCGTGTTCGACCTCAACATCCCGTTAACGGCCATAGAGGGGGAAGAAGTCCTTGTTCCATTCGTATTTTACCGGGTAACATGTTCCCCACGTCACCTGTTCTGGGAGACCCCTGACGCGGACTGCGACATCGACGCCGACCCTGCTGGCAGGTGCAGACTTCTTGAATACACGTTCGACGACTTCCCTCACCCCGAGGTCAGGGGTCAAAAGAGCGACTTTCCCCCTGCCAGTACGATATGTGCCTTTCTCGTGCGGAACGCGCGGGCTTCGGACGCGGGCTTTTTCTCCGTCTGTAGGATTTCCAGCGGCGTCTGCAACAACTGGCACAAGAGGTCTTTGACAGTTGGTAAGTGAGATACTCACTATCTGTGTGCAATACCACACAACCTTCGAATTGCCCGTTCAGAATCCCGGCTTACAGTAAACCAAATCAAACACATCATGCAGAATTAGTAAAGGTTAGCACAAACTTATGGAACTGAAATAAGAAAATAATGAGGTCTACTGATCTCCGTAAGTTCTCACAAAGTGGCAAATCAATACCAACGATCTATGTATTGAATGATGAGGTGACCTATATTATTTTGTACGTACACGAATTTACAGAATTGTCTTCTTTTTTTTTTTTCATCCAGAGGGAAATCTAAAAAGATGGGGATCCTTACTCTCTAAATTTCCTAGATTGGAAATTAATCGATAAGATTGTAGTGAGGGACCAATCCAAAATTAGACTGAGAAAAGATTGATATCTAAATCTGTTCGATTAAGGTTTTCAATCCAATTTTGAATTGGACCCTCATCTCAATCGGAAAAATTTAGAGAGTGTACTATAGCTTTCGTGCAAATATTTGCAGCGTTGTAGTACCTTACGAAGTGTTTTTTTTTAAATAAATGGGGGGGGGGAGTTTATGGCAGCTGAGTTGTCAACCAGACGATCCATCAAGTTCTTGTCCATCTAGACATAACTTTGACGCTCTCTGCGCATATATAGACCTATATTATGTTTGTTGTTTTGGGGGGATTTTTTCATTAATTTCTTAAAGTCTTTCAAAATAATCCACTCCTTATCTTTTCCTGATGTCTGCAGAGAGCTTATCCACAGAAACGATCTTCGAAGTCTCCATGACAACCCCCGAAGTATCCTTAGCAACCTCCGAAGTCTCTATGACAACCCCCGAAGTATCCCTGACAACCACCCAGGTATCCTTGACAACCTCCGATGTATCCATGACTACCTCTGGAGTATTCTTGGAAACCTCCGAAGTCTCAATGACAACCCCCGAAGTATCCTTGGCAACCTCTGAAGTCTCCATAACAACCCCCGAAGTATCCCTGACAACCTCCCAGGTATCCTTGACAATCTCCGATGTATCCATGACTACCTCTGGAGTATCCTTGGCAACCTCCGAAGTCTCCATGTCAACGTCCGAAGTCTCCATGACAACGTCCGAAGTATCCGTGACATCCTCCACGACAACGGTGGACAAGCTGGCGACGACTGAAGGTGAACTAAAGTGTTTTGCTTTATTTCCATTTTCGCCCAAAATCAACGGTTCAAACAAAATTGTTTGTGACATAGCGATATAATCAGGTATTACATTTCAGAACTACCACAAATTTGTATGGAACATGGACTATAGGCTGCGATTAAACAAGACAGAGGACAATTTATAGTGTTACGAGCCTTTTATTGAACGTTACTTTAAATGCAGTGCGGTACACCTTCTGCAATTTCACGACAATACGATGACAGTTTTCAAGCTATTTGTCATTTGCATCCATGAGAAGACATGGCTTTGATCATCACATCGGAACCGCACAGTCTGCTTCGTTTCAGCCATTTCCCGACGAATGAAATCCATCTCAGCTGTCTCGCATAAGCTAGAGTCTATAATACACCTATTTTAATTCAGCCTTCTGCCAAATCAAATCAAATCTAATCTAATCAAATCAAATTAAATCAAAGCAAAGCAAAGCAAAACAAAACAAAGCTAAGCAAAGCAAAGCAAAATAGAAAATGTCTTGATATTAGCATTGAAGGGAGTGCAAGATTTCATTAATTGATCCGACAAGTCTTTGTTTGTTTGTTCTTTTCTCCCGCTTCTCCGGTATTGATACAACGTCCGACACTATTTGCATGACCAGTGACTGGAGTATCAGAAATTCTCGAGCCCACACATCTAGTATTTGCAAGTAAGTAAAAAAAAAAAAAATGAATGTTACTAGTCGTTCAAGCAATGTATATTCATGTAGGAGTTTCTTGTTGCAGATTCCTTGTTTAACATGGTAGCGACACTGCGCCTGAATCTTGAATGTTATTTTGAACTTATTTTCTCGTGATTTCGTGATGACGATGGTAAATTGCCAAGGTTTGGCCGTGTTTTCCGGTAGATCGTGGGAACAAATTCGTGAGCTCTTCTAAATAATTCTCTACGAAAATGTGACCTACATAGTATATTTACAGTCCTGCAGAGTTCTTCTCTTTGAGACAGTGTAACATTATTATCACTTCTTTTCTTCTTCTTCTTCTTTTTTTTTAACAACAGAGCAATTGGTGAATGACATCCCTAAACTTGGTGCAGTAAAACTTGGAGCAATAATTGTATTGGTGAGTGTATATGTGCAACTCGAGAAACCGGGTAAGCGGTTAACGATGTTAGTCTTTAGATATCCTCTGCAATTTGATAGTTTTAGATAACGAGATTAAACATGATAATGGCAGTGAGTACCACTCTCATGTGCTCTATCTAATTGATTTATTTAAATTACTACGTATCTGTATGGTGTAAGAGGAAAGCTGGCTTAAACTTTGCTGTGGGATCACATCGCATAATTGTTGCTGGTGGTGTATTTTGTGTGTGTGTGCGTGCGTGTGGCTTTTGATATCAATCACATGTAGCGCATCGGAACATTCATTTGTTATATGCGCTATAAAAATGTCATCATTATTAATATTATCATTGTCGTTATTCAGATATTAAGTAACATTTTCAGACCTAGTTTCGTTATTTTCTGTTAATTTGTTGCAATTCACGTTCTGGCATTGTACTTCGTGCCTTCATGCAGCATCGTGACATCTTATAGAATACAGTGTATTTAGAAAGAATTTTCTTTTTGTCCTGTTTCGTTTTTTCCAGGTGTGTCTATTCTTGTGGTTGGTAATCATTGTGGCGTCTATTGTAAAAAGAAGCTACAATAGAATCACTCCTATTGGCGCCCCCGTGCAAGAAAATGGAAATGGGAAAAGATCGGAAAAGCGAACAAATGTCCCAAGTGCAGGAGCCATCGAAGTACTGGACATTGTATAGTCGCTCCTGTTTCTTTATTTGATACAGTAAATCATGACTGAAGCCAGATGCCCATGATTGTGAGATCTGCGCCTATCTATAGAGAAATGGAGAGACCCCCCCCCCCCCTCCCCGATCAGTGGAAAAGTAGGGTAGTGGGCACCTAACGGCCGCACCTGCTCGCCGTTATTCGCGTCTACTGGCAGGGGCTGATCGGGGAACTCCGTAAAGGGGGGGGGGGGGGCTGCAAATGTATTTGGTTCCACTTCCGGTTGTAATCACCTGACAAGCAAAAAAAAAAAAAGAAGAAAAAAAGGCCCCCCCGTGCGATTGCACTTCAGGGTTTCATCGACTGACAAGCAAAGGCTTCAGCTCAATTTTCTGGTGCCACTACAATCGAAAACTAAGGGGGGATGGGGGGGGGGGGGGAGGCGCACGCACAATCTTTCATTTTTTCTCATTTTATTTGTTTCATTTTTAGAAAAATCAAAGGGGGCGCGCCCTCAGGGTGCTGTCGGTAGCAGTCGGAAGGTTTCCGGCCTGTTCACAAGTTTAGCGACGTCCACCCTCGGTCGCGCAAACTTCCTAAGCAGAATTGCTTACTAATATACGTAGCATGGAGCTTGTGCTCTATGCTAGAGGGTTTTAGGTTTAGTTTGATGTAAGAATTAGGATTAGGGTTAGGGTTATGTTTATGGGTTGAATTTGCGTTTGGCTTAGCATGCAGATATATCATGGGAGTAATTGTCGCAGGAGCAAATGTCATGGAACCAATGTGAACCCGTCCAGATCGGCCTCGTTCGCATAAAATCAGGTCGCTATCAATTTTTGCTAATTCTCCGGCGCAAATCGCAATGGGCATATGGCTAAAATCTTATCTAAAAGTAATATCCGTAGCAACAACATGCTGGATACAAACCTGGTTACACTCTTACCAATCAGAGAGATAGCAAATGAGATACTTCAAAGGCAGTAGATCACAGCCATCATCAAAAACAAAGATTGATGTGCCTCAGGGATCGATCCTTGATCCACTTATAGTCTCAATTGTGATTGTTGTCATTAACTTAACCTTTTTGTGTTAAGTGAAGGATATGTTATTATGGTTGCCGATGACACAAGCTGTATACTGTCAAGGAAAGTGACGAGCATGGAGTTGAACAAAGGTTGAATCTTGCACTTCACAGTCCACAGAAGCAATAAATAAAGCACTTGAAAATAGTTCTGCTAAACCACATAAAACCACAAAGTGAGTTCCATTAAATAGCTTGGAGCCAATCAATGATGCACATCTTCATTCATGTTATTAACGCCAATTTATATATTTCAGAAGGAGTGTATGATTCACCCAGATATTCTCACAACCATTGGACAAGACAACATTACAAGAACTTTTATCAGTTCAAAAAGTTCCGGCTGAATGATACACGAGGAGGCCACTTGGGCATCTTTATTTTGACCTCCCTGCAACATAGTAGGAAACCATTGTCTTTTAATATGCAATATTCTCAATATCTTTCTTTTATATAAAGTATTGTTCTATTTATTGTTTGGTCACCGGTTCCAAGATTTCGGTTTTGGAAATCCCTTTCCCATATCATATGCACACACACTCAAACACATATTTTGTTGTCGTTAATTAGTATTTTGGTTAGACCCTAGTTGAGTTCTCTGAGCATATTTCTATCGTCTTTTTGTCCGGCTATTTCTATTACTGCCATTTTTTTAATGTATGGCATTAACATGTCGACTGTAAGTCATTGTGTGTGTAATATTCTTTCATATCTACTGAAATAATTTTAATGAATTATATTAATTTGTCGACTGTGAGTCACAATTTTAATCTTACAATGATTTCAAACCCATGTTGTACAAGTTTTAATGTGTATTTATCGCTGTTGTTGTTTTTTATATGAATTTTGTATGTGTGTCAACTGGACCCCTTTGAAAATCAGCTGTGCTGAAAGGGTTATCCAACCTATTGCTGGAAATAAATAAATAGATAAATAAAAATAAATCACTGTGTTCTCTTTCGTAGTGTGTAACAATATGATATATTCGTGTGACAAGTTTGTGTGTATGTGTCTTGTACATGGTACTTATACTCTAATTTTTAAAGAATTTTGTACTCAAATGATTAAGAAACGTGATTCACACTGTGCTTATACAAGGTCATTCATGATAAGTCAGTTCGAAGTTAGGTCATGGACGCAAATTACCTTTCCTATTTTTTCTCAGTTGGTTAGGCATTTCACTCGTTTTTTAAAGGCATTTGCCTATCTTAACAATTCATGAAATTCGTCAGGCAAGTTCAAACAAAGGATCCGCATAGTTACGTATAGGCTAGGTTTACATATGGTCCATTAATTAACCATTCGTTAAAAATCCATTTTGATATTTTGCATTGAATGTATTAATAATCATTTTCTATTGATATTGCCAAATGCAGTGTGCATTCATGTTACGACGAACGCTTTTGTAATGAAATTCTGGCTTCAACAAAGTTAAGATTCAGGCCCAAAAATTATCATCTGTACATCTTAGTAGCTATGCTTTACTCTTCTGCTATAACGAAAGAAAACGCCGGTCCCGATGGCTTTGTTTTGACTGGAGTGCATTCCACTTTTGCTGTCAGGTGAATGTGCTGGCAAGCACCGTTTATGAGGACTACTTTAATAAGCATTACATGCTGCGATAGATATCGATAAATAAAACACCTTTTCAATTCAACGACTTGAAATGAACTCAAGACAGTCGTGTTGGAGTTAAGTGACAGAAAAAAAAGCAGATAGGCCTACTTGTGGCATATCGGTATACTTGTAAGAAAAGAAATACACACACACGCACACACTTTTTTTCTGTAGTAGTCATTCCTTTCTATTCAAATAACACAAGAACAATATTATAAAACTGCTACTGCCTTATCAAATATGATTAGACACAAACAACAAAAGAATTATATCTTTCGTGTTTTCACACCCTATTTTTTCATAGTATAAACGAATAACATCTCAATTATGCGATTAATAATCAAATTAGAAAAGAAGCAATTACACAGCAAAACAGAATGGAAACATACAGCATGCGTGTATTAATAAACCAAATAAACCCACTCCCCTATATCCACATCGGCAGGTCTATGCAGCTGCCCCTGTTCTCTAGCCCTGTTCTCTAGTCATTATTTTGTCCCATTCCCTGCACTCTCTCCCCCTCTTTCTCTCCCTCTCTCTCTCTCTCTCTCTCTCTCGTTTCCCTCCATTTCAACTATTGAACCCCCTCCCCGGCCTTATACTTTAAAACTCTTTCAAATGTATTCATTTTACCAGATTATATGCATTTTTCAGTCTTAATCAATATTTATTCAGCGTCTATCAATTCGACAGTAATATTTTTTTTTCTTTGGTAGGCATCTTTTTTTTCTCCCCAAGATCTAAAAATTATGTATTTCATTAAAGTAATCAAACTGTTTGCACATTTCAACCTATTTGTGTAACTCGATGTTTCACATAATTCAAATCTGTAATTCATATGTCTTAATTAATATAATACAAACTGAAGATTACAATTTCACATAAAATCTTAACCATATTACAGTATAAAAATAAATGCGAATACGTTTCACACACACACACACACATTCACAACAAACGTGTACACAGCCCCCCCCCCCCCAAAAAAAAAATGAAAGAAAGAAAAAGAAAAAGAAAAGAGAATCAATCTGACTTCAACCGAAGATAGTTATCAACTCCCTTGGAAACATTTCATCCGTGATAATTGAAATTTTAATTGAATTGTTTGCATTTATACACTAGATTTGTAATTGTGAGAACTACACAGAACTGCGCAAGAATGGCTTATAAGGGCTCTATTCGGATAAAAATTTCTCATAATTTGAGGAAAAAAATTACATTCGCAGACTTCTCAAAATCCTTCGTGTGACACAAAAAGTACTTTGGCATGACTAAACTCCGGGCATAAATTATGAAAAGTAAGCTCAGGATTTCACATAACGATGTCACATCGTAAATTTAATTTCAAAATGAAAGTAAGCAGAAAAAATGCTACAGTATTTGAGATGTGATTAAACTTGAGGTGATAGCAAAAAGTGACAATTATCATAAATCATTGGCTGCTATAGCGAGATAATTACTTCCTTCGCATAAATCAAGTCATTGACGATTGGTATATCTGAAGCAATGTACTGCAGTTTGTAGACGTTTAGTTCTCATCGTGTTTGAGCCAATAGAAACCAGATTAAAACAAAATTCCTATACCATATAGGCCTACATTGCTACTCGAGGGAGTGATTGAAATCTCAAAAAGATTATTTGCAACAAGTACAGCTACGTCCTCAGTCTAATGTCAGTGTAAGATTTGTCGTCAATACATAAGTTACCTTACACCACTCCGCCATGTTTCGGAGTTTTAGCCCATTGCCGCCGCTATATATATATATATATATATATATATATATATATATATATACATGATTATATATCATAATTATAGAGATTCATGTGTCAATCACCCAAACTCAAATCAAGTATATAAAGGGTGGATAAGAGATAAGAAATACCACACGTAACGGAGTCGGGTGAAGGTTCTTGATTGATTCATCATTTTACGCAGGTAAAATGTCATTGTTGCCTTTCCAGCTTTTATTACTATTATTATCTATTTTGTTATTATCATCATTAATCATTCAGCTAACTGGAAATGACAATAACATTAACATAACATACATTCACATGGAAATGACACAGTTGATATACAACACATGCACAGTTGACGTATAACACAAAGTATTTATATGAACAGGGAAACAATACATGAACTTGGGTTCACAAAAATGATTGTTTTTAATATTGCTGCCCTTATGCGTGTTAGCCCTCGTGTAATGCATTCTCGTACATTATAATACTATGAACTGGTAAACCCTTGGGCCAGGGAACTTTACTTCCCAAGTAACAAGTCAAGAAAGGGACATACCACAAAGCTAATATTGTCTACTCCCAAAGTTTTTTCGTAGAACTGGTTTAATTGTATAGTGACACGTCGGGGGACATTGCACATAACCAGACTGTGAGTTCATCCCAAGGCGGATTAGGTTGTGTCCCAGCCTGGCGATAACGTAGTATTGTAGGACCTACACTGCCTACTGCAAACAGTATAATTATGGCGTCCTCGGGATTGGTATTACGCAGTCCGAAGTCAGTGAAATAGCTGGGAAGAAATGACAAATATTAGACAAGCTTGGCACGCTCAATGTCGATATAACTGCTACTTTGTGAGGTGTCAGATATTATTTTCCACCAATTATGATTTTAGCATTTAAGTTGCGAGATGAAGAGAAAAATCAATTGAAAAAAAAAGTTTAGTTTTATGGCATAGAGCAAAAGAAAGATACTTCCATTTTGCATGGCCAGAAATGTTATCTCTAGCATCTGGGCTTTTCTGATGAGGAGGTACGAAACATGACTAATATAAATGCGCATCGTTTACGATTACCGCACTTTTTGGATCTATGTTTGCTAGAGATGTCATCTTCATTGAAAAGCAAGGTGCATATGCGAGGTCAAACAGAAGTCCCGCGCCGATTTAACTTCCGGGTTGTCGCCGATGTCAAGGACACTTTGAGCGGAAACGTACTTATCAGCTGGAACAGGAAGAATGAAAGAGAAAATAAATCTACTAGAATTAGAAGGATGATACGGTTTCGGTTGAGATGGCACTTCTCGTTTCCGATTTTTTTTTTTGACGATGATTTCTTGTGATAATGAGAAATCTCTTATGAAATATATGAAATTGCATACAATTCTAGGAGGAATTGACAGTTAATTTCATGAAAATTGGTTTGAAATGGCTGATATATCCAAAACGAGGAGATAATAATCCTATATAGTAATAGGGTTATTAAGATTGCTTTCTTTTACTTTGCTTTTTGATATCTCAGCCATTTCAAAACCGATTTTTATCAAATTAATAAACTTTGAATACCTCTTACAGTATGCTCTTTGACATTTTCATAAAGTGAATTCTATAATTGTCATGCAAAAAGTTTAAAGCTGAATCCTCATCTCAACCAATACATTGTACTATACACTGATCGTCAGCGCACGAAGTTGCAACGAGATATGAAACTCGTCACACTGAAGACGAGTTAGGTGATACGCTGGGGGTCATCAGATATCGGTCACGGGTGATCGACAACGAAAATGATGTTAAATAGCGACTTGAAGTTACATTGAAATACATTCGTGAAAGCCAGTTCTTTATACAGTCCTACATAATTCAGATCAAATTGTTTCTGTCATGCAACCAAGTGGAAATTTCATGCGTGTGTCGGCGTGTGCAAGTAAGTCGATTAGACAGGCTATGTAACTTAATATTTACCAATAGGTCTTCAAAATGCAAAAAAAAAAGAAAAAAAAAGGAAAAAACCACACACACCAAAACCCAGAAATCGAACATGGCGATAAAGTCTTTTAAGAGTCACCTTCACTTTAACATTTGTATTTTCAAATATGAACTTTGACCATTATTTGAATAACCAAGAGGGCTATGTCTCATCTCGTCGTCATTACATAAAATTATGATCTGTTTGACAAACCCTATAAGCCTGCAAAATTTTGCAGCAGTCGAAGCAATGTGGTCTCTAACACAAAACAAAGGGATATTGTGTGTGTGTGTGTGTGTATGTGTGTGCATTGGTGCGTTTACATGAGAACGTGTTTTTACATGGACGAAGGTGTATTTATTCCAATGAAGAAAAAAAAGTAAAAGATAGAAGTATTTTGTTTCGTGTTCTTGTGGGGTTCGAACCCGCACGTGTGCAACCTCACGTCTCTGGCGCCAGAGACGTCGCCTTTAACCATTCAGCGATACGTCTCGACGTGAAAATATGAGGAACGTAAACTTACATGTGAAAGATAAATCAGGAATCGTTTCGTCCACATTCCATTCTCATTTTCAGTTTTAAGCTGCAAAATTGTCAACCTGATGAGGAGATCTCAAAAAATAAAATGCATGATTACTGCAGCTTATCGTCTCAGCTAATACATACTCAAGTTTCAGAGGAAATGGAGCCAAATCGGCTGAGGTAAAGGTGCTTGAACATTATCAAGTCAATGCATGGTTTTTAAAAAAAATCACCTCCCATAGACATAACACGTAAATTTGACTGATTTTGAGTCTTTGCCTTTAATCCCAATTTCCAGTATGATGACGTTATCAAATTGCAAACAATAACATGGACTTGAAAGAGAAATGTTAAAAGTGCAATAAATCCGAATTTGGGATAATATTGAGCTAAAACAACAGAGATACCAGCAAATGAATATCAGAAACAGTACCTCAAAAAATAGATTCCACTATTTTGATTTCAGATGACGATATGATGACGTCAACGAGTTTTCCTCGAAATATTGATACTTGAAATGTTATTTACAAGTCATATGCTTTTGCAATATGCAATAAAAACATAGGGTTGCTGGACATTTTCAGGAGCTATGACGAAATAAACTAAAGCCAAGTCTACACCTATCCAAAAACTTCAAGTTATACTAACTACGATGGTAAAAAAATTCCTTCCCTTAACCACGACAAAATTTCGATGCTGTTCACACCCACATGCAGTTAGCAAAACTTCAAGTTAATGCTAACTACGACAAAAAATAAAGGGCGCCTCGCATTGGTGACCCGGCGATTAGTTCGCACCCACGGTCGCGCGCTATCGCGGGAAAATTTAAATGTTTTGGTAGCAGCGCTCCGAGATGCAAGGCGGTTTGCAGTACATCGTACCCGGGTGATCGCCCGTGCGGTGAAGCGAGCATACTGTACTGTACTGTACTGCACTGTACTGTACTAAGCGTAAAAGGTCACTCAAAACTACAAGAGCGTCGTGGTTAACATAACTCCGTTCACATATGTCGTAGTTTTAGCGCTCTGTGGGGGGCATTCCCAAAGCCACAACGAAACTACGACAAAACCCTAAGAAATCTTATGGTGTTCTCGTGGTGTCTTCACCTTAAAGGAGAAGTCCGGACGATTTTGAAAAAAAAATTAACCAAAATCTACATAAATAAAGGACCATAATGACTAAGTTTCATTGAAAAAGATCCTCCCAACTCGCCACAATCGATTTTTTAGCATCACTAATTTTGAATCGTAACCGTTCGATTTCTGTACGCCGGCGAGAAAGATCACGTGACAGCGTGACGTTTCATCCTCACATTGCTTTTTGCTTGGAGCGTCAGCTGGCTCGGGGGAGCCCTGCTTGAGCAACGGTGATACGGGCCAAGCAAGCGGTAGTAGCGTACCGCTCAACAGTCTCTGACCACACAGCGGATGCACGCGGCATGATCTATTGCTTCATTAAAAAAATGCCGATGTGTCAAGTGTTAGGGTGTTGTCAATACTTCAACTTTACTAGTAAGTCTTCAAATTGAAGAAATATTTCGATTTTAAATTGATATCTATCCACGATACTACCTTTACATGATCCTGAATGCTACAACACGCAGCCCGATTACGCTGTGTGTATTGGGCTGCTGGTCGTAGTTACCGGCGCGGCGCGGCGGCGGTACCAAGCTGGCGCTGGCGTTTCTTCCTCGGTTCAAGTTACATGTATACTGTCGTATTTTATCACCGTCAGACACACTTTTCAACAGTCTCGGACAACAAAAGAGGCAATAATTCTGACATTGACAGACTGATTTCAGATTGTTCACACTCAGAAGTCGAAAAAACGATCGCGGATTGTGATAGCACTTGGCAGCAGCAGACGTAAATGTATGCCTGCACAGCCCAACAACAGCTAATGCATTGTAAGTGATGGGGTGGACACTAATAAGTACGGCAGTATTATAATACATACATATTTCAATTTAAACGAAAATGTTATAGCATTGCAACTATTTTACATTAATCTTTGAAGATTTTATATAGATATATATAACGAAGATTATTTGAATAAAGGAATACAGCGTTTGGCAACAGCACTCCTAAATCGGTGTACGGTCTCCTGCAGTAGCGCCGACAAGGCACACATGCAGATACCGCCCGCAGTCAGCAGTGCAATGGGAGATCGATGCGTAGCTGGGCTTCGCTCGCGGTGCTCTCAGCTGAGGAAACTGCGCCCGATACGTCACGCGCAATGCATCCTGGGACAGATAGTACGAAGGGCAGCTCGCGACGGATTCGAACATGAAGAATTACCTTATTTTAAAAAAAAATCATAGTAAATGTATCTGATGGTCTTTTCTCGTCGGGAAAAGGGTAATAGGTTCATGAAATATTGTTCTTTACACACGAAACGGCTGATAATCGTCCGGACTTCCCCTTTAAGGTTTTGTCGTAGTTTTCAAAACTACGAGCGTCACGCAGTGGCGGTCGTAGTTTTTCAAAACTACGAGCGTCACGCAGTGGCGGATCCAGAAGGAGGGGGGGGGGGGGGGGAAGGTGTCGCACCCGGACGCGCCCCCTCTTTATTTTATGTTAAAACAAAAGAAATCAGAAGAAAAATGGGAGAGGGGGGCGTGCGCCCCCCTCCACCTTTAATTTTGTAAAGGCACCTCCCCTTTACCGAATTCTGGATCCGCCCCTGCATAACGTGCTCTTAGGCTTACTAATTTTTTTATTAGAATATTCTAGAGTGAAATTTTACGGTAATTATGGGATGCCTCCATGAAGAATACTGTCTACTGTTTTGCTGGTGTTTTGTTTTGTTTTGTTTTGTTTTGTTTTGGGGTGTTTTTTTTTTTAGGGGGGGGGGGGGGCAGGAGAGGGGACGGGGGGAGTATTGATCTAGAGCAAGCTGCCCGGTTTGTTACTCAACTTTCCGAAGGTGAAGTGACTGGTCAATTATCATGTAGATGGAAAAAAATCACATGCTTCTTCGAGAATATAAAGTCGCTTGCTGTTTTGTTTGGTTTTGTTGATATATCTTTATTCGGGTTTTCACATCTTCTGTAGTTGCTACTGTTTGTGGTGGGTTTTTTTTCATTCCACAATGGCTGGCGAAATTTCTTTTGTTCCCCTTTCTGCGGGATCTCCCACAGGGATATCCGAGAAATTTATAATTAGATGCTAAATCTAACCAGCAATACTTGGCAAAGTAAACATGACATGTTTAAATAGCCTGCATTGAATGCTGAAATTCCTCATCTACATATTTTAGGATCCATGTAAGGAACGTCCCAGTCCAATATCCAGATTTAAACGAGACAACAGAATTTGCTAACGACCATGTTTGCTCAACTACCCAGTCCTACGCCTATATTTATACAATACGTATGTGGAATTACATTCTACAGGTTTGACTCTAATTAGCTGCCTATGGGGATCTGGTGAAACATGTACAAAGTCATTAAAATGTTAGAAACTATATACGAAGGGTTATTGGAACTATTTTTTATTCAATATTAAATTGATCTGATCAGACGTGAAGTTTGATATTACAAATGTGGCACATGACTTGTTGATGCCGCCTTTCTTTAAAAAAAACCAATATTTACTATACACTTGTATCATTCTGTTTGTCATGCACATAAAGTGCCATCGCCTTTATCTTTTATGGCAACTCACTGTTCTCGTATAACAGACAGAAACATAGCGCAATTCAACACCGCCATTGCTAGACAGAGAGGATTCCTTTTCTCCTTTTCTATGACTTCTTCTTCAATATCAAGAAGAACCCACTACTATAGTATTAAAAACGAAAGCCGTTATCTGAAAATATTAGTCACGCTAGTGGAAGGAGGGAAAATACCCCCAAAATGAAAATACCCATCAAACTAAGCTAATCATCAGCAGTTCTAGCTCAATTCGTGTTTCCCCTAAATCGCTGTCGTAATTCCTCCATCAGACCATTCCGTTTCGCAGAAAAGTTTGTTCCTATTACGTTATACATTATCATATCAAATGGTCCATACGAGGGGCTTACCGTCCGAACATGGAGCTCGTTTGTAGCTCCATGCTCCGAATGAACACTTGTCAACTGTGCGTGCGCCCATAGGGATCACTTGACATCATTCTCTGTTGTCATCAATCTTCATCTTCTTTTTCATCATCTTTTTTTTTTTTCTCTCTCTCTTCTTCGCCTCTAGGGATAGAAACAACCAATGTAAAAAAATTGAACCAGTATAATCGATCTTAAGTATTGTTAAATATACAAAATGTGAACAATAGTTATAATAAAAGTGTTTCCTGACTAAACCGTCCACAGTTGTGGTTTAATGAAAAATCTTCTTATATCTTAGGCTGTAATGGGAAATATATATATATATATATATATATATATATATATATGGTAGGATGTTTCGTGAT
The DNA here is from genome assembly GCF_040938485.1 of Diadema antillarum. Lineage (NCBI taxonomy): Eukaryota > Metazoa > Echinodermata > Echinoidea > Diadematoida > Diadematidae > Diadema > Diadema antillarum. The sequence continues at coordinate 579,111 of NW_027271209.1, read as the reverse complement.
ACATCTGACCTATACATATGCATCAAAAGTGATATCTTGAACATTTTTAAAAATCACTGCTCCCAAATGTAAACAGGATCTTCAACCGCTGCGGTTTTTGTATTGCTGGCAGTATTATTTCTTTATTGTCATTTTTAACTGATAGGCCTACATTTGTATTGATATTGGAGTAGCATTATTGTGTGTTGCTAAACATCGAGTTTCGAGTTTCGAGTTTCGAGTTTCGAGTTTCGAGTTTCGAGTTTCGAGTATCGAGTATCGAGTTTCGAGTTTCGAGTATCGAGTTTCGAGTTTCGAGTTTCGAGTATCGAGTATCGAGTTTCGAGTTTCGAGTTTCGAGTTTCGAGTTTCGAGTATCGAGTTTCGAGTTTCGAGTTTCGAGTTTCGAATCTCAAATTCAAATTTCAAGTTGCAGATTTTCGTTAATTGGTAATTGAAAAGCCAGCGATAAACCGGGAGCCCAACCCTTAGCATTTGCAGCAAAAAAAGAAAAGAAAAAAAAGAATAGGGCCCATGTCATTATAACGAGATCATCGGTCCGACTAATTTACTTCATTATGTCGAGACAATTGTATCCTGACACATGGAATACAACCATAATTGTGCATTTATTAAAATGCCCTGGTGCAAACTGGTTACATGTATAGACGGATAATATGACGCGATACTGATGAACAGAAAAAGTACATGTGACGGGGAAGTGCTGACCGTAGGGAATTTACTCGCGAAAAACAAAGCAAACTGTTATTTTCTAGGCTTGTTATCAAATGTTTTAGATTTGACGATGCCGTAATGATATCGCAGACGGGACCTGCCTTTCGTTACACGATTACATAGCTGCTATACCTTGACCGCCGCGTAAAGCACCCGACTTTCGAGTCTAGACTCGAAAATGGCAAAAGTTCGAGTTTCAACTTTGTCAATGAATTGCAGCTTTCCTACTATAGCAATGTAACATTTTGTGATTGAATTGTGAATAGATTGTCCTTATCTTTATATTGACAGCGAAAAAGGATTTGAAATTGGGCAAGAAAGACTTAACTCGAATTTTGGCCATTTTCGAGTCTAGACTTGAAAATGGCTAAAATTCGAGTCAAGTCTTTCTTGCCCAATTTCAAATCTTTTTTTCGCTGAGATTATAAAGACCAGGAGAATCTATTCACAATTCAATCAAAAAATGTTCCATTGCTAAAGTAGGAAAGCTGCAATTCAATGACAAAGACAAACTTACGATGCAAGACAGAATTAACTTTTGCACCGACTTAGCACAATCCAAACCTTTCGGTCTACAGAGAAAATACATGCGTGTAACATCAACATTCACCACACAGAATGCTGACAAGGAGTGGTTGAATAACTTCCCTACCATGACTGCTGAATTACGTAGACAACTGTCTTTGAAGGAAATGTATATCTTGCTTTAATGGTACTAATAAAAAAAATATCATACATTATTTACAATATGGTTCAGTTTTGCCAAAGGAATTCCTATAATAAAGTCGAAATTTTGTACATCCTCTGCATTAGTTGAGCCATTACAAGAAATTGATTTTATTGCAGACATTTTTCTCGACGTGCCATTGTGTCACGTCAATGTAGTTGGGTTGACCTGAAATACCAAAAGTTGTGAAGACTGTCAAAAGTTGGGATGCTCAACACATCCTCGCACCTTGAAGAGCAGAAGCAAAAGAAGAGAAAGTTTGAGCCAAAATGATGCAACATGAGGTAGACGTACCATCTTGCTCAATTAGATGGACGGTATACTGCAGTTTGAGAGTTTTGTGGAGTCTTCAGTTGAAGCGTATTTTTTGGTTGGTTTTACCACAATGTAATACACTTTCATACACATAATACACGAAACATTTTCTAAAACAAATTGCTTTCAAACATCATACTGTTAATACTTGCATAACTTTGCTTCATCAGATGGAAGAGTCCATTTCGCATGAAATGAATAACCCTATATCTTCTAAGAAAAGACGATAGAGAGGGGTAGGGAGAGAAAGTGGTCTAGGTTAAAAGAATAAGGGGAGACAGGGACAGAGGGAGATTGGAACCAAGAGCGGGAGTGAATAAAGCATGGGGGAGGTGAGAGAGAGAGAGAGAGAGAGAGAGAGAGAGAGTGAGAGAGAAGGGTGATGACGCAGGTTCCTACCAGAAGTTGGTATATACATATATCATGTGCATTGCCATGACAACCACACAGTCTGGACTTCGGAACCTGTCAGAACACAGGCGTGTGCTTGGAGGAGTCCTTGAATGACCAGTAGTGACCACAGTGCTCAGGAATGTGTGGTCTAGTGCCCACTTTCTCTTGTCACAATGTCCTGATTACCCTACACAATGTGATTATAGTTTAGACTATTTAAAGGTTAACATAGTACAAAGACATGTTATTTAATGTTGCACCAGACAAGGGCTACATACTTATAATTCAATCACAAAATGTCACATTGCTATTTTAGGAAAGCAGCAATTCGCTGACAAAGTTTGAACTCGAATTTGTGCCATGCTTGAATCTCCTGAATCGACAATGAGGAAAAAAATTAATTACCTCTTTCTTGCTCGATTGCAAATACTTTGTCGCTGACAATAATAACAGCAGGAAGAGCAGGGCGATCATAAATATAATGATAATATACTCAAAATAAATGAAGCTGTCTGACAAAGACCTGAACTCCAAAGACATTTAAGCAAATTGCCGAACATAAAGAGTAATCTTCCAACCGGCTTCTGGAGGGTTAGCGCAATACAGCTCTGTTAGTTTCACCATTCTTTTTCATCTTCTTTTATCCTCTTCTTTTCCTTTTCTTTTTAAAGTCGGGTGCTTTATACGCGGCGGTCAAGTTATAGCAGCTATGTAATCGTATAACGAAAGGCAGGTCCCGTCTGCGATATCATTATACGGCATCGTCAAATCTAAAACATTCGATAACAAGCCTAGAAAATAACAGTTTGCTTTGTTTTTCACGAGTAAATTCCCTACGGTCAGCACTTCCCCGTCACATGACTGTACTTTTTTCTGTTCATCAATATCGCGTCATATTATCCGTCTATACATGTAACCAGTTTGCACCAGGGCATTTTAATAAATGCACAATTGTGGTTGTATTCCATGTGTCATTATACAATTCGTCTGTTGAGAATGAGAAGGGCGTTAAGTTGTCTTGAACACTATGGGTTTTGTGGCAACTTAACGCCCTTATCATTCTCAACCGACGCAATTGTCTCGACATAATGAAGTAAATTAGTCGGACCGATGATCTCGTTATAATGACATGGGCCCTATTCTTTTTTTCTTTTCTTTTTTTTTTTTGCTGCAAATGTTATGGACTGTACAGTACACTTGTTACGTAACTCAATCACACAAATTTGATATGGAATCGCAGTAAAAGTGTAATTCAATAACAAAATAGCGCAGATTCCAAAGCTATTGCTGTAAGGCTTGAAGTATTCAATGACAAAGAAGGAGACACAGGCTCCCGATTTATCGCTGGCTTTTCAATTACCAATTAACTAAAATCTGCAACTTGAAATTTGAATTTGAGATTCGAAACTCGAAACTCGAAACTCGAAACTCGAAACTCGAAACTCGAAACTCGAAACTCGAAACTCGATACTCGAAACTCGAAACTCGATACTCGAAACTCGAAACTCGATACTCGATACTCGAAACTGGAAACTCGATACTCGAAACTCGAAACTCGAAACTCGATACTCGAAACTCGAAACTCGATACTCGATACTCGAAACTCGAAACTCGAAACTCGATGTTTAGCAACACACATATTAGTACTGTAACTAGTAGTAGTAGTAGTAGTAGTAGTAGTAGTAGTAGTAGTAGAAGTAGTATAGTAGTAACAGTTGTAATTGTAGAAGTATTATGCAATATTTGTACCTTATATTCTATCTTGCAATAATCAAGAAACTGATCCCTCGCAACCCCACTTCGACCAAGCCGACAACTCGCAGTCCATGGTTTTCAAGAGGACGACATTTGGCATGTTCCCTTACTGTGTACGTTCCTTGCTGTGTTATGATTATCAATCGAAACATTGCAGGTAACATCACTTTTGTCGTGCTTTAGACTTCCAGAACAATTTGTCTTTTTTTGTTTTTGTTTTTGGAGAGTGTGTCAGAGATCATCCTCACGGTGAATTATCATTACTTTTATTCTAATCTTTGCACCGGAACGTAAATGTTAACGAATAAGCGATAACAGCAAGATAACTTGACTTTAAAAAGATGGAAAAATAGATAAAAGATAAAAAAATATGATAATAGTCATACTACTGTTACTACTAATAACAAAAAGAAAAATCTGAAGAGAAATTTAGCAACGAAGTCAAACTAATGAGGCTAATACTCAAGTTAGCATGCATAACAGTTACGGTAGAAAAAGAGCAATGCACTCAAAACACTTCAGAAAACTTTTATCATTGTTTAATGTAGCTATGATAAAAAACAAAAACCATGGGCATACATAGTATACTCGAACAGGATTCGAACCTACTTCAGAAGCTATTACCAAACAGGCGTCTCATATCCATTAGACCACTGAGCCTGCGCCCCAGATATAGTGTTGATTGTAATCCTTGTAACATGTAATAGACACTGTGTTTTTTTGTTTGTTTGCTTGCTTGCTTTTTAATGAAATTTTTGTGTCAGTTGATTTTATTGCAATGGATTGAAAAATTGCCCTATACATTGACGTAAATATCATGGCTACTATACTTAACACATGCTTAATCTATTGTAATTCGGTGCTCATTTACGTTGATGGATAAGACAATTTGTCATTCAGTTGCAATAAAAACAACTCGAGGCAAGAATTTTATTGATCTAAATAGACTTTAATCTTTGAGATAAATATATCTATATATTACTGCAGTACTTCTGAAATACAAACTCACTTTCCAAAGCCTGCTTTGATCTTTTTGAATTTCTCAGAACTGTTGCTTGTTCCATTGTTTATGACTGGTTGTCAAAAGAGTGACGAATAAAGGGACGGGATGAGCAACAAGGGACCAAAGCTACTGCATGTCTTACATGGAAGTGCAAAACAAAAAAAAAACTTTTCTACTTATACTTCGATTTCCAAGCACGTATCAGGCTCTCAGAGTGCTCTCAGAGGAATTTTAATGGGAAGTTTATTACCCATAAAATCCCTTGGCAAATCTACTTGCCCTCCCCCCCCCCCAAAAAAAGGGGGGCTTTGGTTTGGGGCTCACACCTGTAAATATAATGGAATGTCCCTGACATCACAAAATCGTACCAAAGATAAATGAAGAAAAAAAAATCAATAAAAAAAAATCAGAAATGCAGTTTGGCAAAAACTGAATAGCTGCAGATATTGAGTATAAATATCTACAAAACTGCATTTGAGGCCCTAGGTTGGAAGGTTGAAAGCTTTTCTCACGGAATTTGAAGGGACTATACTAGTATTTAATTGGGTGTGTGTACAGAAAATAATAAATGTGATTTTTTTTTTGAGTGACAAGAACTCGTAGTCTGGCTTTGCGAACCCTTGGACAGAGTTTGAGCTGAAGAACCTCCCTTGGAAATTTGATGGATGATAGGGTATAGCTACTTTTTCAGGTTAGTAAAGATGAAACACCGCTTTTCTCCTAGCTTTTTTACAGATTTTTTTTTTTTTGAATTTTGAATTTTAAAACACGTCTCTATGAGGAAATATTTACCCGTGTGAGCCTTAAGTGGAGATGAAAAGGACTTATACCAATTTGGAAGTCGAACCCTAGCTTTTGAGATACAATCATGGTATGCCGTATGTGCCCTCCCAGAGGAAAAAAAATACAACGGGACCATTCGCAACGATAATTTTAAAAATATAATGTATAGTGAATCAATCCGAAAACAATTTCAGGGTATGAAACTATACTTATTCCAAACATCTTACAGGAAGCCCCATCCAATTTGCTTCAGTGGTAAAAGAGATATGAGGATATTGTAGAGCATGTCAGGAATCCCCTCCCTCCAAGTTCTGTCTATTGTGTTTACACATTATGCAGTTCCAAGAGCATCCAGGGGCTAAACTTGTAAGAAACGGACCCATGACATGCTTCACAACTATATCCCCTTTCTCTGTGACCACTTAACCAAATTGAATGGGGTTTTCTACAAAATATAGATAATAATGATGTAGATTGAGGACTGTACCATCAATACAATTTAGGGGAGATTGTAAGCAATGAAAAAAAATGGTGTATATATTGGATGTGCATAGAAAATGGGTCATTGGGGGAATGTAATTATATCTGCTTTTTCTCAATAAAAGATCATTTTCTCGTTAACATACAGAATCTCGTTAACATACAGAATGTATCTCTGAACGAGTACAGCTCGAGTTTAGAATTCATTAAATGTGGCGTCCCACAGGGTAGTTTACTAGGACCTTTACTTTTTATCATTTATATTAATGACTTTTGCAGGTCATCTGACATACTCTCATTTATACTTTTTGCTGACGATTCAAATATTTTCTTTTCTCGCCAAAATCCAGATACTCTTTTACGCATCGTTAATTCCGAATTGAAAAAAGTAACTCAGTGGATAAGAGCTAATAGATTATCTCTTAATCTTCAGAAAACTAAGTATATGCTTTTTAGTAATTCTTTAGAAGATTTAGGCACAGGTATTGCTTTCGATGACACTTTGTTAGAACGAGTTTCTCATATGAAATTCCTTGGTATCACAGTGGATGATAAACTTTCGTGAAGGCCGCATATTACAAACATTAGTACAATAATTTCACGCAATATTGGTATTATTAATAGGCTTAAGTTTCATATTCTATTGTCCTCTTTGTTGACGTTGTATTTTTCTCTAATTTTACCTTATCTAAATTACGGACTCCTAGCATGGGGTAGTGCCCATCAAAACTTACTAGATAAATTACTTTTGTTACAAAACAGGGTTATTCGTATTATTTGCGGCGTCCCGCCACGTTCCCATACAGAGCCATTATTCACTAAACATGAGATTTTGAAAATTAAAGATTTGTATTTTTTTTAACTTGGTCACTGAGTTTATGTTTAATTACAATGTAAATGCACTTTCCAGTATTTTTAATTCAATGTCCCCACGGAACCAGTCTTTTCAAGATTATCCCACTAGACAATCTAATGAGTTTCATTTACCCCTCCTGAGAACTTTATTGGCTCAGAATACATTTATATACACCGGTCCTCGATTTTGGAACTCACTGAGCTGTGAAATAAAACATTCCCCATCTTTGTATTCTTTTAAGCGCAAGTTGAAACTTTTTTTATATATATATTTTTTTTCCTTAGCTATAGGTTTCGTTAACCTCAGGGTTCATCATCCACCCACCAATCATTCAATCACTGAATTCATTATTACGTAAAGAAGTAGCCATTACAATCCTTGCTCAGCTGCATGCAGCACCAACTCTATGAAGCACATTCTCTACCATCCCCTGTTCCATTTCGCTTGTTCGGCGTGTAGGCATTCTCTCATTCTCTCTTTTTTCTTTCTTTCCTTCCATACTTTTCATATATTCTGGCAAATTGTGTCATGTTTTTGTGTTTCTTCTGTTTTGTCCCGTCCTGTCGTATATCATATTTGTCACAAGTGTTTGTAAATAAGTAATTCATAAGTTTTATGAGTGGTTCACAATCTACAAGCTTTGCTTTTTAGTGGACCTCTCTATTCTTTCTTCCTTTTTTTTTCAACCGAAGCAATGACTTTGTATTATTATTTTTTCGCCAGTATGCGCTCTTATGTTCATTGATACCATTTATTAATTGCAAAGGCAAATGTTCTTTGTTTATGATGTAAAACCTGATTTATCTTGTGTTATGTTTTTGTTGAAAAAGAGAAAAGAAGAAGAGTGAAAATAAATGAATTGAATTGAATTGAATTGAATTTAGTGGTATAAGATGCATTTTATGCACTTGTCAATTCAATGCATCAATGAGCCAATATTAACGCATAATTTTTTTTCCAAAAGGCGGGGCAATATTTGCACTTTTTAATATTAACATGACTTTTATCAAAATTCCCCCAAATTGCCATTTATTCCACATTTCCCCTTATGGCTGAAAATAACGTTATATATATATACATATATATATATACATATATATATATATATATATATATATATATATATATATATATATACCATGGCTCGACACTAACTTTTTCGTTTGGTGGCCCGATGGGGCCACCAAAATCCTAAATTTCAAATTTTTGGTGGCCCGAGAGAAAAATTTGGTGTCCCGAAAAAAAAAAAACATTAAAAGTCCTTTTTTTAATGAGTCAAATATTTAAGATTTACGATAGTAAGAATTAGAATTTGGACATATGTACTCATAAATAAACTTTAACAAACTTGCAACACTCACTCTCAAGCATTCATTCAGTCCTTTTCATCCATCCTTTGAACAAATTTAACTGCTAATTTCCGGCGCAAAAAATTACGAATTTATAGACATACTTTTCAAAAAATTTTGGTGGCCCGAGGCGGGCCACCAAATTTGCCCTTTTTTGAAATTTGGTGGCCCGACTTTCATTTTTGGTGGCCCCGGGCCACCGGGCCACCGTTAGTGTCGAGCCCTGTATACACACACACACACACACACACACACACACACACACACATATATATATATATATATATATATATATATATATATATATACATATATATATACTGTATATAACGCCTGTTCCACAGGAGAGATGACCTTCCTAGTCACACTGAGGGGTGGTACCTGGCTGAGATAGAAGACAAGGAACAAGGCGCCCATACCCGATAATGGGCGCCGTCGTGATAACGCAGTTTACAAATTACCTTGTATTTTTAGCATCTGACCAACGTTTCACCTGCAACAGTTTCGACTGGGGAATTATAACATAGTTCACACATCGTCGAAAAAGATAGGTCACAATAGCTCAGTTATTAATTCACTCAATCTATCTGGCACGTTTTAATCTACACGAGCTGTCATATTATGTTTTACGAATGTACAACAATTAGCATTTTGAATTGCATGAACTTATTCAACTTTCCAAATCGTTTCTTTGTTAACATAAAATAAAGAAGAAGACAAGGGGGTAAGCTTCTTTTCCGAAACTTTGTCTGCCTTCATATACATACTCCAGCAATAATTTTAGAAGCAGATGAATTGAGAGATATCAGAATAAACTCTTATCTGTCTACGTCAAGAAGTATTCATAGAGTGATTATGTAGCACTTTTATTAGTAGTGAGGTTGATGTCCGATGGCTTATTCTCGACCGCACGACAGAAGAGGCCAAGATGCAAGTTCACAGTATCCTGCTCAGGACTTTTTATTTGTTCGAAGGGAGTATCCGCTCCGAAGTCATATATGAATGTGATAACAATTGTATGGAACACTATCATTTCAGGCTACGATGAGAGGTATTAGGTATATTATTGGATAGCAATGAAGGAGTTTTCCCCAAGGCTGTGGTTGAAGCTTTGGGTTTGTAGCAAAAACATTCCTACATTAATTGATGCATTACACATACATAGTCTGGTAATTCATCTAGTGGGATTTAGATGATGATAATAAGTAATTTCTCACCAGTGTGTCCTGCAATGATTATGAAAATGTAAACTGGCACTGAGGAACACTGTGCACATTTTCAATAACCACCACACCGCAAAAAACCTGCAGATCTTTGTGTAAAGAAACCGCTGTGACCACATTCACATGCCTGCGTATAACATACATCTGTGGTTACAGTCGATTATCCGTAATCGAGTTTTGAAAGCTTACGGAGTAATCCGACGGTTTATCGATTCTCCTCGTCGAAAATTTACATTCCATACAACAAGATTGTTATCAACTTTTAAGATCGGTGTGACGTCCAAGACCACGTATTCCCATGCATCAAGCTTATATCCCACCCCAGAAACGATGTTTCGAGGTCAGACACCAACACAGAATCTAGCATAAGTTGGTTCTGTTAATAAAAGTCCTCCGGATTCACGACCGGCAAAACATGATTTGAAAAATAAGCGAGTTTTGGTTGACAAGAATCTTGCTTCGGGTTTCCTTTCAGATTTTCAATTGATAGGATGAGAAACGTGTTTCTAAACATGTTTTCAATAGGTGTCTCTGTAAGCATGTTTTAGAACGAGTTTTTCGTTGATGTGAAATGTTAAATGAAATGTGTTATTACTGTACATGTCAGTCTGCGGTTTCTGCGGCCATTTCACCAATGGCCGCTACGGAGTTGGTCCTTCTTCTTCCGAGGTCAGTTGTTTGCAAGGCGTTTATTTAAACGCGGCAATCAAGGAAATAGAGGCATATATATATATATATAGAGAGAGAGAGTGAGAGAGAGAGAGAGAGAGAGAGAGAGCAAAATTCAGTCCAGATAATTTCTGGTTTTGTTTGTTTTTCCTGTGGAATTATCAACATTATGCAAGAAATTACGTAACTGACGCAGACAGACGCGATCCTGTAACATCTTAATGGCTCTTTTTACCTTTGGGAACGGTGATTTTAAAAATGTTCAAGATATCATGCACATTTGGTGTATATGTGAAGGTCTGCTGTATCACAAAACATCTTGAGTGTAATAATGCCTAAAATATAAGGAGGTATCAGTATTTTTTCATTAAAGCATAACTATAGATGGTTTAGTCTGGAAACATTTTTACTATAACCATTGTTCACATTTTGTGTATTCAACAATACTTAACATTGATTATACGGAATAAAATTTAAACAGTGGCTGTTATATTTCAAACTCACATGTTTGAACTACTTTAAAGCACTAATGCTGGGTTGTTGTTGTTGTTGTTGTTGTTGTTGTTTCATCTGCATATAGCAAACTCTGCCTTTAACATTAGAAGGGGTCGATGCAATATAGTGCTAACCCACACTTTTGTCAAAATTGAGTTACATGCATTTTCATAATCCTTATCCTTCACTCTAACCTCCGTGAAAATATATTTTAATTCAACCAATAAGATGGTAAAAATGCATGCATTCATGTTTTCTTAATATACAACGTATGGACTTTCCCCACCATTTAACAGTGATTATCTCAAAATGACTATTATGTGGGTTAGCACTATATTGCACCGACCCCTTCAGGGATCTTCTGCTTAGCATTCTTGATCCTATAGCATTCACTGCTGACAGACACAAAAATCTACGTCAGTTCGTCAAAAAATAAAAATACGCCCTTGTATGAGCTATTGTCGTCTCTCGCAAAACTCATCTCTTACTATAACTATGATATTAGAATTCGAAGAAAAACTCGTGAGTCACACCAGCAAGTGCTGATCAAATGTCATGTTATCACGAATTTCACCTTATCCGGGGCTCTTCGATCGTTCATTATGTCTGGTTTCATGACTTCATATTTACGCCTAAAGTTGATTGCGCCTTCAAAATATGTCGACAGCTGAGGGTGCCTTTCGGAGATCTGTCCAAAAACACAGGTTTGAGCACAGATGGGTGATGGGTGAATCAAACAATTTCATTGGTGAAAGTGACAACTGAATTATTCATGGCTGAATCATTCATCGAGTTACGTGTATGGCCCGCCATTTGCCCAATAATTCCGACAAACTGAGTTTATGACCGGGAAATTTAGCATTTCGAGCGATAAACTAAGTTTGTTTGTTTTTTTAAGAAAATTTGTTAATCGAGCGAAGTTTATCGATAAACTATAATAAGTTACCAAGACTGGTTAATGGTAAACATAGTGTATCGCGATAAACTGTTTTTCGATCAATAAAATTAGTTTTCGCCCGCCGAAAAACTTAGTTTATCGATAATCAGTTAGAGTTATTCAAGCTTTGTCAGTAATCATGGTAGTGTAGAAGTTTTTCAAGTGATGAGCAGAGTTTTTCTAGAAATCGTAGTTTTATGAACTGATAAAAATAAGTTTTTCAACGATAATCTAAGTTTTTCGATCGATAATTAGTTTTTCGCCCCGAAACTTAGTTTATCAATAATCGGCTGGAGTTATTTAAGCTTTGTCATTTATAGGCGCTTTGAGCTAAGTGTTGCCAGTGCTCTAGTGTCGTAAAGTACCAGCTCCATGCGTTAAACGACACTAATGTTGCAGTTGTCACCAAAACACAGTGGAGCTAATTAAATGATACCAAACAAATATTTCAGGCATTATTTTTTTTTTGACGTGTAATATGAAGAACCTACTAAAAAGCAGTCGGCCATCAATAGCCCGCCGTATACCGGTGGTTATGAACATTTTATGGGGGTAACAAACTACACTTTGTAAGAGATGATTTATGCATGAAAGGAGAATATCGTGTATCATTTTCATCTGAAGAAAGAGCATTAGTACCTACAATAGATGTATCTTGCAAAGCTGTGGGTTCCCAAATAACAAAGTGATTCCATTTTTAAAATGTAATCATCTTCTTTTACGAGATGAGTATTTTTTTCGCCGATAAGCTAAAGTTTATGGCCGAAAACTCAGTTACAGCTGTATCAGAATAATTAGGAAAATGGCGTGCCATAGATGGGCAGATAGGGTTTCCCCGGTCACGAACCTAGATCATATGGCACATAGATGAAACTTCTATGCAGTTCTGCGGCTCACCACAAACCGTCACAGTATACTGTACTCCTAGTCCAGTCAAAATACGACAAAAAGTGGGTTAACCCACAACTAATTGCAACAGAAACGATTCCACTTGCATTTGACCCGGAAGAGCTATCAAAATAACATATTAAAAGTTCCCTAAAATTCGAGTGGTGGATCAGTGTCTAATTTGCATAAATTCAAAATGGCCGCCATACAACCTGTTTATGCCTATATCTTGGGATACGTAACCAATAGAAAGTAAATTCCGGTGTCTAAACCTATGTTTTTTAGGTCAAGGAATACAATTATGTTATCTGTAGCAACTTTCAAGCATCCCTTTATATAGTTTTTGCATATATTTGCATATAATTACATGCAAAATGGCCGCCATATTGCCTGTGCAAGCCCGTATCTTCGCATACCATTAATGTAGTACACTCAGGAATAAGTCGCTATATATCTGGACATAAAACCCACAAAAAATATATTCTGGTGTCTAAACCTATGTTTTTTAGGTCAGGGAATACAATTATGATATTAGCAGTAACTTTCAAGCTTCCCTTTATACATTTTTTGGAATATATTTGCATTCACTAAATGCAAAATGGCCGCCATAATTCCTCTACAGGCTTATATCTCTATCTGTAAAAGGTACCCAGTGGTGGTGTCTATGGTCTTAATTTACTGCTGAAAGTCACTGTTGTAGAAAACGTTCCAATCAGGAATAATTACCTATATTTCACTAAAAATTTGCATATATTTATACATAAATCTATTCAAATTAAGAGTAGCTTATATCCATAAGCTACTCTACAAAAGCTTCGTGAGTTTGGACATTTGTTTAGAGAATGTTCTTGTCATATCAGGATACCATGTCACTCACTCACTTTCTGAATAAAAGACCCAGGGGTCCAGCCCTCACTCGAGTATCTCAAGTTCACCTTCCATGCATTCTTACAGACTATTACTTGGGAGAGAGGAAATTGGAAGACTTTGGGAAGGGCCATTTCTACAAGCCTTTAGGGACCTCCATGGCCCAGGGAGGCATGATGTTCATATATTCATGACACTAGCGATAAATGCACCTACAGTACTAAGTTTGTTGAAAATTTGACCATATGTTTTCAAAAAGAGGATCAAAAATCAAAAGTGGCCCCCAATAACTGGTCCCAGCCCCAAGGCATCCGCACCTATAGGTAATATTTAAGGTGCCTTTGGGCATCCTGTGGCCTGGGGTGGAGGGGGGGGGGGGGGTTTGGGGTAGATGGTACCCGTGATATATGTATATATATATACATACGAAGTATGGTGGCAATGCATTTCAGTTCAACAGTGCTATTTATTCAGACCAAATTTTCGACGGATACATTCATCTTCCTCAGGATCGACAATGACAATTGTGAAGAAAGACGAATGTTTGCGTCGAAAATTTGGTCTGACTAAATAGCACTGTTGGACTGAAATGCATTACCACCCTGATTCGTCATCTTTCTGTACTGGTACCAACACATTGATTACAAGTATCATTATATATATATATATATATATATATATATATATATATATATATATATATACTGACATCAAAGGACTTAACCACAACATGGCGGGGCGGTGCAAGGACAGTAAATCTATTGACAGCAAGTCTTGCATATATAGACGTGGCTGGTGTTGGGTAGCACCCCTTTAATCATCGAGCTTTCAGGCGAAAAGCCCTTCTTCAGGATTGTGTTGGTGCTGAGTGTGGTCTTGTAGTGTTGTCTGTACACAGACAACACTACAAGACCACACTCGATGATTAAAGGGGTGCTACCCAACACCAGCCACGTCTATATGTGCAAGATTTGCTGTCAATATATATATATATATATATATATATATATATAATGTGTAATATTTCGAAAATAAGTTAAACTGTGAAAGTAAACTTAAATCTATATGCAATCTCCAAGATATTCAACTTTGTACATTATACCTAGCTCTGTTACACTTGGTTCTACTTTTGTGTGTGTGTGTGTGTGAGGGTGTGTGTGTGTGACGGGAGTTTTTTTTTATAATAGATTCCTTAATTTCGGGGTTCTGGGACCTTTCGGAATATGGTGTCTATTTGAACACCTTGAAAGCCTATCATCCTTGGGATGCTACTTGCCTAGTTTGTTGAAAATCTGTCATTACATGGGTTTTTTTTAAAGAGAACCTAGCTGGAAATGGTTTTTGAAAATGTATGCATGACCGACGACCGGACAGTAGAATATAAATGATGGCTATTTGCAATATTAGCTTGAATCTTTTTTGCTGTCTTGAACCTTTGGCTAAGATGAGTCACTTGATTTCAAGAAAACTTTCGTTTCCTGTACATCATTTTCATTTTCTAGCTTGTGATAATACAGATACTAAGGTATGTAATGTGATCTCTCAAAATAGAAACACGAGTATACAAAACTATAGCTTACACTCACAGTGTTTTATGTGTTTACCACAAATTCTGGACTAGGATGGTGTGAAATTGCAGTTGATTAATTTAAAGCAAACAGGATCTCGGCTCTATTTCATACTGAAGCGTGGTAAGTCTCACGTTTGTTGTAAACTGTGTCGATGTCTTTCGAGAATGCTTCTTATTCCTAGTCACCAATTAGAACAGCATAATCTCACTCCTCACATATTTTAGAAATACAACATTACAAGTGTCTGATATATAATGGCCCGCATCTGACACTGGTATGGGTTGTGTGCAGTCAAATCTGCTTGCCCTGCAACTATACACTGCCAGTTGCTAAAATCCTGTCTTGCAGTTGCATCAGACTTTCTTCAGGAGTTCTTAATAGCTGCACTGTGTCTGTAGTGATCAGAACATATTTTTGATTAAACATCTTCCTAAAATCGTCCCAATTCCAATGATTGTATGTCATTTCCCTTCCACTGTTTAACTTGAAGAAAAGCTGGAGGGAAGGGACCTTTTGGAAGGGTTAGGAACAGAAAATGATGTTATGTATTTTGTTTTTTATCTGACTTAAGACTGCTTTTTCGCCAGCAAAATTGAATTCAGCCTTCATGCTGCTCGCATTTCTAAAAAACAACAACTGTGTGTTGGTGAAAATGTTATTAGTGCGAAGCCTCAATGCAATAGGAAACATTTCTTTTAATAAAGCTGCAGATACAACATGAAAAATGGTGAAAGTAAGACGTATAAGAATTTATATGTGTTGTATGAGCTTGAAGCCAATGAGAAGGATGCTGTTTGTATTGATCGACTGATGAATCCAGAGTACTAGTAATAGAAATGTTAAGGCATTTCCTTTTTTTTTCTTTTTCTTTGTATCTGGCTGTAAATCACAATGTTTTACATTTTCAGTGAGTCACTGGGTGAAACCGTGCAAAAATATGACAAAATCCACTTCCATACAAATTATCACGGTCATATGTTGCTCATTGATAAACATGCCTTTACCAAAAGTTTTGCAACAAAGGACACAAGTATCAACTAAACATGGATGTAAATCATCGTAGGTAAGAAAAAAGATGTTTGAAAAAAAAAACCTGCTGAATGATTTAAGACCAATTTTTGTGTACCGTAAGCACACTTTGAAAGCTATATGAGATATGTCCAAACTCATTAAACTTTTGTAGAGTAGCTTATGGATAATCATGAACTTGATGACATGCCCCCCCCCCCCCTTGGCAAAAAAAAAAGAGAGAAGAAATATAGAATTGCAACAAAGACACAAGTAATAAGCAGTAAACATGAGGGCAAATTACAAAACATAATACATTAGATATCATGCAATCATGAAATATTTTAACGATTCCTACTACATAATTTTAGACTTTAATATTTGTGTACCTATTGAGCACACTTTGGAAGATAAGTTGAATCTACAGTTAATAAAGATATGTTCTATTCGATGCTACTTACAGTTGTTCTCTGTTTTGAGGCTGTATCTCAAGAAAATGTGAGTACAATGTAATACAATACTTTTAATAAATGCAAGAATATACACACTAGGTGTAGGATAATCATCAAGGTTTTAAATGGTATAACAATTTTCCCTTGATATCTTGGATGAGACATTACAGTACAATCAACCTTCTGCAGCTTGTATTCGTATATCTGAAATCATATTCACGGTAGTAATTTGAATAGATTTATGTATAAATATATGCACATTTTTAGTGAAATATAGGTAACTATTGCTGAGTGGAACGTATTCTACATCAGTGATTCTCAGTAGTAAAATTAAGACCACAGACACCATCACTAGGTACCTTTTACAGATAGAAATATAAGCCTGTAGTGGCACTACGGCGGTCATTTTGCATTTAATTGAATGGAAATATATGCAAAAAAATGTATAAAGGGAAGTTTGAAAGTTACTGCTCATATCATAATTGTATTCCCTGACCTAAAAAACATCTATAGGTTTAGACACCAGAATTTATTTTCTGCGGTTTTATGTCCAGATATATAGCGACTTATTCCTGAGTGTACTACATTAATGATATACGAAGATACGGGCTTGCGCAGGCAATATGGCGACCATTTTGCATGTAATTATATGCAAATATATGCAAAAACTATATAAAAGGATGTTTGAAAGTTGCTATACATAACATATTTGTATTCCTTGACCTAAAAAACATAGGATTAGACACCGGAATTTACTTTCTGTGGGTTACATATCCCCAGATATAGGCATAAATAGGTTGTACGGCGGCCATCTTGAATTTATGCAAATTAGACACTGATCCACCACTCGAATTTTAGGGAACTTTTAATATGTTATTTTGATAGCTCTTCCGGGTCAAATGCAAGTGGAATCGTTTCTGTTGCAATTAGTTGTGGGTCATTTCATATTTTGACTGGACTATCCCATCAGTACTAGCCTCGTCCGGAGCACGCCTCCAGGAAAGGTGATACAGCAAGGAGGTCCCAGACGTAAGCGTGTCTCTCGTGCTCCACCGTCCACGCCTTGCAAGTGCAAAAAAAAATAATAACAACAACAAACAAATCCCAAAACAAAACATAACTGACCTATATTATAATAAATAGATTATGAACACTCGCAGTAGGCCTGCATATGTGGGAGTATAGGACTTGTGATTTCCAGTTAGAAAAAAGAAAAAAAAACAAAACGTTCGCTCGCTTTAAGGAGTGAGGACGTCCTCGTATCGAATGTGTGTGTGTGTGTGTGTGTGTGTGTGTGTGTGTGTGTTTGTGTGTGTTGTACCAGGGAGGTGGCACCTCCTGGTTATACAAGGTCACGAATGATACTTGTAATTATATTAGCAGATCTCAAAAGCACAGAAGGCATGTGCCAAGGTATAGTTATTTGCCTTTCTCAAGATCCAAAATCTCTTGTTTTTCGTTATTTTTTTTTCTATATCTTGGGCCACAGGAGCCAAGAAGCCGAGATCCTAGATTTCTTATCTTCTCAGATTCGAAAAGGGGCGAGATAAAAAATCTCGTTTTCTCGACTTCCCAGGAGGCGAGACCGAAATTATTATTATTATTACCATCATTATTATCATCATTATCATCATCATTATTATCATTATCATCATCATTATAATTATTTATTTATCTTTTTAAATTTATTTATTTATCTATTTATTTATCTATTTGGCATTTCAATATGATCTAAACAGAAAATCATATTACATGATACAAAGATTGTGGTGATTCTAGGTGTATACCGCCGGTTTCCATGAGAGAAAAAAGAAAAAAAAAAGGAAAAACTATCACTGAATGTGACCGATATACCATACAAACCTGACGGTGTTAGGTCATTCACGTAAACTGGTAATTTGTTGGTTTTTGGGGGAAAAAAATGAAAAAATGTGTTGTCACGAAATCATGAATTGACTCAACTGGACTTTCCGTCTAAGAGAAGACGACTTGTCAGATCGCGTCTTCTCTTCTTTTTGGGTTTTTCACTTCTCAGTGGCACTTCAAAGGTTCCGTAGCTATCATCATGCAGCGCGAGGGCGTTTTAGATGTTCCAAACGGAAAACAGCATGGTGTCACACACCTTTGCGAGCTAGGTCTTATCGAACTTACCTCCCTATTCTCCCTTACCTTGCTCACGAAGCCAAATATTGACTGATATGATTTACAAGATATTTCTATGCATCATTCATTTTCTTGAAAGGAATCCTCTAATTGTCGTCGATGGACAGATCCGAATTAACAGAATGTATAGCGGCAGAAGTGACCTCCCGTCACACTTGATAATTGATGATTCCAATTTGTTTATAACAAAGAAGACAGTGTCAACCGGGAAGATATTGCACTTGCCTAGATTTAAGATAAATTTTAAAAAAGGGAAATGTTTACCTGGGTAGTTACAGACGATAATCTTCAAAACTTGAAGCTGCACTCTACCTGGAAGACATTTACAGAGATGCAAGCTACCTTGACCACATTAGAATAACTGATTTCTGTGAGGGTTAACCCAATCGAACCCAAAGTACTCAACACTCATTTAAGAAGTTTTACTTCTCATTATACTTTTACAAAACTAAGTCAGATACATTCTAGATATAACGTATTGATGTATTTGCATTATGTTTTGTGTTAATTGCGTCAATAATTAACAGATGCTTATTCTGTGAAAATTGTACTGAATATTGTGTCTCTTTGTTAAACCGTGAAATACAGTACTAGACTTTGGTTCATTTCTCTTAGGTACACTGCACTTTTCTCTATACACTTCACCTCGCCAATAATAATTATGTTAGACTTCCCTGCACCACAGTTCTTTACTTCATTCTTAAGGTTTCCCTTACTGCGTCGCATAAGTTGCGAGAAGTTCACAAGGGTTCGAAGAGACACATACGCTGGTTCCGATTTTTATGATCGAAATCTTGAACGTATGACAACGTAGCAATTAATACGCCATGCAAATGTTGAACATTCGTTGTTTGAACGTTTTGCATGCTGGGTGTACGTTCCCTATTCGTCCGCCTTTCGCCCAATTAAGTTCCGACGTCCATCCCATCTAGAACTTTGCTGAAACGAATGCATAAAGTAGATACACAGCGTTAATGTGACAAAATGCTAAAGAATGGTCAGCGCATACACGACATATCCCATCCTATACTTCAACTTTTACAGAACGTTCATCAACGCATTTGACGCTTGTCTACCGATCGAGTGCATGTGCAGTGCAGGAATAGCCTCTTTTTTGTCTGTTAAGTCACTTCTGCCGCGAGTAACTCCTTCAGCACAGCACCAAACAGAAACATGAATAACAATTGTATAATTATTTGATTAAGTTTACTCCTTCTGCGATGTGCCTGAATAATATACTATATCCGTATTTACAGAACGGTTAACTCAAGCGTATACACAGTGGCCTGAGAAAATCTGTGAATATACTTGATTAAAGGTTGTTTGATTGGTGATGATTTCTGTTTCAACGGTGATCCCTTCTTTGAAAATTATCGTGAGCAGGCACTTAAGAAACATTTTGGAGAAAGGCCTACCCCAACAAACTTTATTATTGAAGAGACTTTGTTAAAGATGGCAAAATTGTGTGATCAGATAGTTATTATAATATCTCAATAAACAGCAAAGCATATGTGTCTGGCATTTTCTTTGTCAGACCTTCTATTGACCTTTCACAGTATCAGCCCTTGTAATTATGACTATTAGCATTTTCGTACTAAAAGACTTCTACAGTTATATTTTGTCAAATTATGTTATTTTTGTAATTTTGCATATATTGTAATTTTGCATATACATGTACTTTTTAACATATTGCATTATGTCCATGTTTTGTTTTAGGACTCGTTTATCCAATGGGGTAAATGAGATAGTAGCCATATTATGGTAAATAAGTCGGCGTATTAATGGGCGTACGTCTGACAATACGTTTACCTTTTTTTCGCAAAAAAAAAAAAAATCTAGGGTATTCGAGTGTGTCTGGATTTTTCCGAATTTTTCCGAAAAATCTTGTACGTTAGGCATCCTGTAAGGTGACAGGGTCAAAGAAAGCGTTTTACCATCACGAAACACCATTCTTCGTTGTTGTTGTTGTTGTTGTTGTTGCTTTTTTTGCTTTATAGTGAAGTTACAGAATGTGGCCTAATTGAGCCATAAGCTTTCTGATTGGCCCCTGACTGCCTCTCCTTTTTTCTCCCTCACTCTCTCTCTCT
Source organism: Diadema antillarum (assembly GCF_040938485.1). Lineage (NCBI taxonomy): Eukaryota > Metazoa > Echinodermata > Echinoidea > Diadematoida > Diadematidae > Diadema > Diadema antillarum. The sequence goes on along the minus strand of NW_027271209.1, from coordinate 558,376 downwards.
CTCTCCCTCTCTCTCTCTCTCACGTTCTCACTCTCTTTCAACGAATAAAGGTCTTCTGTATTGTTCTTCTGTTGTGTTTGTTCCACATGGCACTCTCATTAAGTGATGACATTGTAATGGTAAGTTGTCGTCATTGGGGAATTCCCGCCGTTCCCTTTGCAGTCGAACATAATAGTTCTGACATGCCCCTTCGCTTCACTTCAGCACCCGGCGCTTGGCAGAGTCACACCTTCGGCTTCGAGCGACAGATCTTAGATAGCAGTTATTTGCATTTTGCGTTATTTGCAAGTTGCCCCTGTGACAGCATTCAGAACATTTGTCATGTTAAGGATTTACTAGCAGCTCATGGAAGCATCTAAACTCGTCCTCGTGCCGTAACTTGCCACTAGCTCTGAATACGCAGCTACAGAGGCCGACAAAACGAGGCACATTCGAACGGGGCCTGGCCCGCATGGTTCAAGCGCTCAGCGATTGATTTTACACGGATGTGTGCCACCTGCTAGCAAAGGGATAACGCCTTGGTTCTTTCAGCAGCTCTAAGGGAAAGCTATGGCGTTGACTGATCACAAAAGCATGCACGGTGCGTGGAAACCGCTCGTGTCATTTTTCTTGACGCTACAAATATCTACAGGTTGGTAACAACGTTTTGCTTAAATTATTATTAATACATTATATAGGCTATCGTAGAGTGCGAGCGAAACTGGGTTACTTTAAACAGAAAAGATATATGCCAGTACAGACAAGAAGGACAAAGCGAACTAAACTTGGTATAGGACAGAATAACCGTGGCAAATTTTAACTAATTATCGGAAATACAATGAGCAGAGCAGTTTTACGTAGGTACACTCTCATATACAATGTTAGAAATGACCTATACTATGTAGGATCCTACAACTGCATGTAACAATTTGGACTCTTTTGATATATTCTGATGAGGTTTTAGAAAGTTTTTCTCATCGGAGTTCTACTGCATGGGTATCCAGTATACAAGTGTAATAGCAGGGAGGTGAGACTGTCTCACCTCCCTGGTAATGTATTTCGATCATACTGGAAAAATGTCTGCCCGACGTCCAGTTGAATTCGGTCTTTTGAGTATATACACTGCAAAAAGTCCGGTGTTAAATATGAAACACCGAGCTGGTGTTAAATTTCCGGTGCTCATTCATGGTGTTAGATTAACACCTCCGGGTGTCATTTCAAAATATAAAATTGTTTTTTGAATAGTTTCTTAGTTACTGCACTTCTTGTTAATTTTGAACTTCAACAAGATGATAAAGAATTCTCCGGTAAAGTACTTGATTTTTGAAAAAACGTGTAAACACATTTACACCACAGTAACACCAGCTGGTGTGGTCTCTTATTGAAGCTGGACGGGTATTATACCATTGAAATTAACACCACCAATATCAAAGCAACACCATGCGGTGTCATTATTGAATTAACTCTAGTGCAGTGTCAAAAATATCACCAGCCACAGTGTCAAATTAACGCCACGAAGTGCCTGGTGAACACTTTTTAACACCGTCACAATACATTTTCTACACCGTGGGTGTGGTCCTCTATTGAAGCTTGATCGGTGTTAGATTTAACACCCATGATGTTAAATCTAACACCGATGTTTTTACAGTGTACCTTATTAAGATTTATCGTCTATTCTTCGCACTGTCAGTGGTAGGTTCGTGTGTTCCATTATGCTCCATGTGAACTGAATAAGATGCATAATACGTATTTCATAAATACAATATAGTTAAGCCAGCTCATGAGCTATACATAAAAAATCTGTTCGCAAACTCTTGGACGCCATAACCCTCAGCGCGCCCTTTGTTTCTCACTCGATACGATGCACGCGACTTGAACACATCCCAAGCGTTCTTGCTGTCAAAGATTATCTATTAAAAAAGCACACAGTGTTCCTAACCACTACTTTAGGTCCATGTCAACAAACAAGAATCTATTTTTTATTCCCTTGAGGAGTATGGAAAACATTGATCACAATATTTATTTACCCTGGAAAGATAGGATTGATGAACATAGAGCGATGACAGCATTTTTCCTGGAGATGTTGATTCAACGCTCATAACTAAACTTGTCGCACTTTGCCCTGTAATACTACGAGTCACTGCTGTTCTTGTAAAGAATAAAGTTCATGGAATATCTATTAGTTTGTAATCGAGTGTTAAGAAAATTAAAAAAAAAAATCATTCCCCTCGAAAGGGTGTGGTAATCCAATGTCAGTCTTTCAAATTATTGCAAACAAATAACCCATTAAATGTTATATGTTTTGTGTTCAAAATAAGTTTGATGACGTTTATTTCATTTTTTATAGGGTGTAGCTTACAGCTAGGGCATCTGTACTGCAGCAAGTCCGTTTCCAACAATAATTTTCTGTAATACATTATTCCTTATATGAATGACCCAGGGACCGGGGGAGGGGGCTGCGAGCCATGCAATGTAGGGGGAGAGGAGGTCATGGGTTGATGTAGGGAAACACCCCCTGATCACTGTTTTTTCACCCATGTGTTTGTTCCACTTTTGTTTTTTTCACGGGGAGGGGCGTGTTAAAAGAGCCAAAATGGGAGGGGGGCTGTACCACAGCCCCCTTTTTGATATTGACTTTTTATCAGAGCATCAATTGAAAGTAGGCCCTACAAAGCATAAACAGTGTAATCGAAACTATTTGCATCAAATTGAAACAAAGTTACGTCAGTGTGACAATATGATTTTCTTTTATTTGGCAAAAATTGAGTAACGCATTGAAACTCCACGCTTGTAAAATGCGGACACCTCCAAATATTGGCCGATATTCATAGCTTCCGTGCAGTTCATTTATAAGGTAACAAATGCCGTCTTTATTTATATTTGATTGTGTTGATAAGATGTGGAAAATAAAAACTAAGTAGATAAAGATTAATAGTGCAAAAAGTTATCAGAAATCAAAACGACTATGATAACACCCAATAATATTTTGATTTTTCGGATTTCAGGTTTGGTTACAAATTTGACATCGTTGGAGTACGCTAAAAACGGGTCTTCGGTATCACTGGAGTACTATGTCTTCAACATAAGGAATCATCACGACGTTCCGGACGAGATCAAGTGCTCACTGGACAGTGACTTCTATAACTGCACGACGCCAACGGGTGCCTGCAAACACAATGATCGTATCCAACTGGTCCTGTCCAAGAAATATTATGCCGATGAAAGATCTTGGAACTGCGCCATCGAAATCACAAACGTGCAAGAAGAAGACGTTGGGGAATATTTTCTCTGTCAGGTGGATATAAACTCAAAAGTGTGCAATGAGATCCACAAGACTTATCTCGAGGCCTGTGAGTATATAGCACATACAGTTTTTATCAAATTCCTGCACGCTTTCAGAGTAGAAATGAAAGTAAAGCACAAGTTGTCAAGACGGCTGCAGGTAAAATGATGATGGTTGTGTGTTTGGGGATATTAATAGCGAGTTAGGTTAGTTACGAATAGGAGGATGAAGATGATAAACATTGTGAATAATACTGTCTACATGAATATTGTGTTGAATTGTACTTTAAGTGAATCGCAGAATTACAAACTGTGGTATGACGTTTTTTACCACTTCAGCATAACATTGTGTCAAAAAAAGGGCGAAGAAAAGAAATGTACAGAAATCACCAATGTTTTATATGTTTCCTTGGTCCTTGGCTTCTAATATTAATTACACCTAGCTTCTTCTTTCAACATCTTTCAGGGTACATAAATGAAAATAATGAAAGATGCAACATCACCTACGACCAAGTCACAAGAAACTCGTCGAAGACTTGTCCATCACTTCCAGCAACAGGTGGAACCACTCCCGAGTCACATTCCGAATCACCCTCAAGTCGTAAGTTTGATGCCCTCCAATTGCTTATCACATATTGTACATATATTTTACAATATAAATCGTATACAATATATGATATGATTAATATAACATAAATAACATTTGATATGTGATTGTGCAGCACAAAACCAACAAAATCGCACGCCAAGATTTTACTCGAGAACCTAAAATAGGCGAAATGAATCGACCTATAATAGTCAGTCTTAGGTTTTTATATTCAACGAAATTTTCTTCTACATGATTCTAAAGGTTGGATCATGGAACGAAGTGGCAAATTGTGTGTATGTGTGTGTGTGTGTGGGGGGGGGGGGGGGGGGGGGCAGGGGTTCTTACATTTGTCTAGCTGACTATTACTTCTTGGTTGTTGCTATGAAGTTGCACTTCCCGTCTTTGTCCCATTTATCGCACGGAGCACAGCTTGTTATTCAAGCTCAAGCACCAAAACATGTTGATTAGACCCTCCATTTTCTAGAGACTCTTATCTCAGGAAACACTTTCTTCAATGTTCTTAGAGAGCAGGAAGGTGGGAAGAAAGGAATGTGGACATTCTTTTCATTATTTAGATAGGTTAGGAATGTTCATTCGAATTTTTTGCTAAGTTATAAATCATTTGAAAGCTTAGAGTCTGAGCATGGATGTTGGGTCACATATTATATGGCATGAGATTTATTGTTCAGCTATACCCACTACCCACACGTGTAATTGTACTTCTCGTGTATGTGGTCTACACTTTTCACCCTGTAACTCATGACTTCTAAATGCCTTGGATTTCTTTCATGAAATTTTCTAGGTGTACACGCAGTTTCAAGGTGTAGACATTTGACATGCAATTCGTATATGAAATCACTTTGCAATTCATTATACAATCATCTAGTTATGCGCTTACTCATAGCATTATTACTGTTGATTTTATAATATAAAGCTAAAAAGCAAAATATCAAAGAATTATGGACATTTTATTTCAAAATGCACAAGTAGTTCTTTTGTCCGTGATTTCTCAGGTTTTTTTCTTTTAATCTTGAATTTCTGTTAGTTTACCTTCTGTTGTACTAAGAGCAGTGAAGGGGACTTCAACCGTAAATTAACTTTGATAAAGCTTGCACGGTATCATGTTTTTGGTACCAGGTAGGGTGCAATGCGTTAGATAAACACACGTGCTCGGAACAGACTTTGGAGTCCATTGAAAGGCGGTGCAAACAGAGTAATAAAACATGCTTAGCACGGGCCAGAACACCTATTAACTCCTCTCGCGATCTAGTGAAAAATAATGATAATGGAGAATCATAATATTTGCAGTGGGAATAAGATACTATTTGCGAAGTTTACTGCTATGAATCTCTGTACTAAACAAGCCCTACAAGCAGGTCCAAAGTAGATGACTGAACGCTCGCGACCTCTTTGTGATTCGAAAGTCTGTCAAAACTCTGTCAAAACTCTGTCACCCGAAGTGAAGCTGCAGATAATGTGTGTAGAAATTATGCTCTGTTGTTGTAGGTTTTATTAGTGCGATCCTTGCAGAATCCCGGATGTGCACGCTGGTGCTCGATGTATTTTAGTGTGCGGTTTGTGGTAGAAAAGGTTAACCAAACCAGTAGGGATTCGGCAACTATAGTGTCATATTTTCCAATTTGATATGTGATGTGCTGCGAGAACCCTCGTAAATCTTTTACATTAATTAGCATGGATTGCAAAGAGTTGTCGATGCCCGAACAATATTATCTCGCCAGCCGTGCAGCCCCCACGGCCCGGCTACCTTGTATAGTTCGTACGGTAAGTATGCGTCTAGTTTGTTTGATCGATACTTTATTTTCTGCAAATCAACATATATAAGTTACATAATCATGAACATGTAGGAAATATACAAAGTAAATTCAACACAGAGTCGTTCGACTTGCGTAAACAACGTATACATTAAGTTACATAATCATGAACATGTACGAAAAATACAAAGTAAATTTAAACACACAGAGTCGTTTGACATGCATGAATAACGATATGAAAGAAAATTAATGATATAATATACAGTATGCATGTCTGTGCAGCAGTGATTACAATAACAATTGTAGTTAAGAAGCGATTATGCAGAGGGCCGCCATTATAAGCATTGCTTGAAAAGATCGCCGGCCCGAGGTAAAGATAGGGACGTACTAGTTGCATGCCCGCTGCGTGCCGTTCATGCATGCGTACCACCAGGGAAGTGTCACCTCCCTGGTATCACACAGGCGTCAGCCATCAGTAGGCGTATGAGGGATGTGAGCACCTCCCTGGGCGTATTCATGCTTTTGAGATATTGAGTATGTTAGTCTGTATATAGAACAAGGAAGTGTTCTTTTCTTTGAATGAAAATGGGATGTGTTGTCTTGGAAACATGTTTTCAGTTTTCTTTGTTGTTTGAGTGATTTTTGGGGTCTTGGGTTTTCTGTTTTTGTTTTATTTTTGTTTCTTTTGTAAGACGTTGGCAGGCCTGGTTTCTGTCTTTACACCGGTAAGAGCTGTCAATAGAGACACAATGTCAAAATAAGAATTAGTTAATGATATATTAGATAATAGTAGGGGGATGATTGAGTATTTTTCCATTTTCCATATCAAAGTAAACCAAAATGCTTTACTTCAGTCTTGAAATTCAAAAGGAGAGCTCCTCTGCTTAAACTCCGTTTAGAGGTACCAGTCCAAAAATAAGTTAGCTAAGTGTTGATTTGTGGGCACGGGAAATTTCTCCAGCTCTCGGGACTATTTTATAGTTACAAGGGCACGGGTGAAGTGTGGGTTATATTCGAAAATCGGTCTAAATGGTCATGCTGCTAAAGTTCTGAACATAGCGCGACTGTCATGTTTGGGTTGACCGCCTTTTAAAGGGGATGGCTAGTAGCTGATCAGTGGGAATCAGTGGGAATGCTGAGGGACGATTGTTCCAATCCTTGTGGGATCCATTTAAGAGTACATTATATATCTATTCTTGTGTGAAAATTATTTGCTTCAGAATGGTCTCATATTCAAGTAATGTGCAGTTTAATGTTTCCAGGTAAGCGTCCCTGGTCAGTGACGGGGCATTAATCTGCACAATACTTGAATATGAGACCGTTCTGAAGCAAACAATTTTCACACAACAGTAGATATATAATGTACTCTTAAATGAATCCCACAAGGATTGGAACAATCATCCCTCAGCATTCCCACTGATTCCCACTGATCGGTTACTAGCCATCCCCTTTAATCGCTTTCTGTATTGTGAACCATTTACAGTCGTATGCTGCCAGAAAGAGCTACATTTGTGTTTCAATAGCACATGTATTATTTTTTTAGGAGTCATATACAGTGTTTGAAGGAGTCATACAGTGAAAATAATATAGCAGTGGAGATTAACATTCAGCTGGGGATACACTGTAACTTAATCTCAACGCAACTTTTAGTTGAAAGACTTGAAACGCAGTTTGGTCACCACCTCACTTGATTTGAGAATATTGTAACTGATATCCTTGTCGGAAGGAAAAATAACACACCGCTAGCGGAACTTTGATTAAAAATTTAGCAAAACAAGATGGGTTAGAAGAAAGAGGTCAGCAATTATACGCAGTACCTTTCCAATACATTTGGAAAAGCGGAAAAACTGGAAAAGGAGTTGAGTTTCTGTTTGAGTTTGTTTTATATATTGTTGGACGTCCACCAGGAAATACCTTTAGACGCACTCGAACCGATAAAAGTATGAGTGAGGATAAACGTGTACCTTACACACACATCCACTAACACACACTCACACACACACACACACACATACACACAAACAAACAAACGAGACGCATGCATAATACTTATAGATTGAAAACTTGTGTTATTTTTATCCTATCAAATACAGTGGTACCGAACAACATTCTGTCTGTTACATGTATAATAGATGATTGTGGCATCTCCTGTAGGCTAGGACGTATGTCCCATAATGAGATGTTCACGTTTCAGAGCAATGAGTCTCTTGAACCGAAAAAATTACTTAAAGGGTATACCTGGTATATTTGGAAAAACACGATCACACGAATATGACTCAGCATGACAGACCTGTCGATACACTCCCGAAGAATTTCTTCAACTCTGGAGGTGTTCAACTCTGCTTTTGTACATAAACTTCTGTGACCGAGGTGCCAAGATTCATACTATAATGAGACTCAAAATAGGTGAAATGGATCAACCGACTCAATCTTATAGTTTTTTTTTTTTTTTTTTCATGAAAGATCCATGCTCCTATGTGTGGTTTTTTTTTTAGGGAACGGGAAATTTTCTAGATTTTTTTCTTTGGAAGAATAGTGTAAACTTGGTATTTCTTAGGGGTCTCTTTTCATTCTTTAACACTTTTTGTTCACTCTACATTCTCAACTCTAAAAACTTTTGAAAGGATAATGCTGTTGCTTTGAAAGGTGGTATAACAGCACATCGCACACTATACGACTCACGCCCATACGACTGACAGACTTTGGATCTATAATAAACAGCATGTTTATCCTGAGGCTGTTGTGATTTAATTCGGATCCAAAGTAAGTCAGCCGTATAATTGTAAGTCGTAAAGTATATTTAGAAATACAAATAAATGTTATATCATTATAGTAAACTCAGAAACAAAATTGTTGGAAATGGAGGAGACTGCTAAAAAGCAGAGCTTGTAGTATGTAGTCCCCTCATTTAAAAAAAATGGGAGAAAAAGTAAAATTGTAACCCCCCCCCCCCCCATAAAAAAAAATGCCTAAGAGATACAAAAAAGTCAGAGTAGTACACACATGATATGTGGACACAAAAGGACGCACGTTAACAATCACTAGGCAGCTCTCTTGTAGGGGAACAAAAGATAAGTAGACCTAGATACTAGATAGAAAGATTAGTGAGGAAGGTATGGCTATATGAAAAGTCCGAGGTGGACAAGAAAGAGGGGGGAAGGAGAAGGAAATGGTGGGTCATAATGGTGGGTCCAGGGCACTAGAGGCACAGAAGCTCGGGTCATTTACATGAGTGTCGATCCATACGAGTATTGAAAATTCAAGGGTTTTGGACGACCACCGTACCAGGGCTTTCCATAGTTCAGTCTGTATGAACACCGGTCTAGCATTACTCTGAAGATCTCTGGTTTGAATCCCAATGGAATCCCAGTTTCTTTGTCTTTTATTGTGTATATTTCCGGTCAGTTTCCCTTTGTTTGCATTTGTTTTATTTAATCGTCAGAACTGTCTTAAGATAAACATAAGCGCTCCGAAGCCTTGAGTTCGCCTTTGATACTGCATACTTGTTTTAATGGTTAATAATGTAAACGTCATTAACTGTGTAGTATGTTGTTCAGTTATCAGATATTGTGCATGATGTGTTATGTTGATTGGACATAAGATTCGCAGTTTTATTGCATTGAATAGAGAATATTGACAGTCCCAAAAGCTACACATTCTTTTCTTTTCGCAGGTGTAGCATCAACCAAAGGAATGTACGAAGAAGAAATACATCCGACAAAAGAGTTGGTTTCCAACCAAGCTGGTAAGTTTTTGTTTGTTTGTTTGTTGTTGTTGGGTGTTGTTTTTTTTTGCGAGACCCACTAAATCATCCTGCTTTCCCGCACAATTGCTTTGTTGTATAGGTATACACTTCTTTTTGCATTGTTGTATGGAAGACATTATAAACCCTTTGCAGAGACTCCAACCCCAAGCACCTGCTGATCTGGAGATTCTCCCGCCCGAAACCCCAAGCAAACGGGAGACTCCAAGTTGATGTGTGCAAAGCACGAAGTTCCTAGGGTTCTAGATGTTCTCTGTGCTATCTAAGGCTTATTTTTTCAACATACGATAGCAATAAGTACGAAATCCTTTCCACCGGGAGACACAGAGCCAGGGCGGGAGAAATCAAATCTCCAGCGGGAGAACGGGAGATTTTGCAAAAATGGGTTTTCGGCGGGAGATCTCCCGTCGAAAACGGGAGAGTTGGAGTCTCTGCCTTTGTGTGCTTTGTGTGTCAACTGGCACGGATACTCCCATGGTGTTTTACACTCAGTCCAAAGTCCATGGTACAGAAAGGGTTAAACGAAGTTGAGTTGTTATGTCACCAGAGTGTGTCTGCTAATCCGTGTAAATCGATGTAAATGCACAGTCCATTCTCCTCACATCGGGTTCTCTGTCGGGTTCTCTGTCTCTGTCGTAATACCAAGGAGGTGAGGGGACCTCCCTGGTAATAGTAATTTGAATACACACTTCGTAACAAAATGCGTATGCTGTTTGCATGGTTGGAAAGGAGTTGACGATCTGGGATGTTTCAAAGTTAAAGGGATTGTATAGGTTTTCTTGAGCCCAAACTTCATGTTTCTAAGATTTTTAGATGAGATAATGAGAAACCTGTCGTGAAATGTGTAAGAGGATGTAATTCCAAGAGGAAATGCTTACTTGATGAAAATTGAAAAGGCTGAGATATCCAAACAGATAAAAGTGGGACCCACCTTTTATCAGGGTCGCTTAGTTTTACTTTGTTTTTGGATTATTCTGTCATTCCATAATCGATTTTCATCGAATAAACTTTTAATTCCTCTTAGAATGGTATGTTTTGTACTATTTTATTAGTGCTTTCTTGATACCTCGAAAAAAATAAAAATCCAATCCTCATCTTCACCAATACTATATCGCTCCTTTAAGGGGGCTGGTTTTGTTCTTATCATTAATGCACAAAATATTGCACTTGTACAGAAACTAATGATCTTGTCTCATTTCCCTCTTCCGTTGACAATAATGTATGCCTATGTACGAGATAATTCTCCCCATTTATGCCTAAACTCTGTAACGGTCAAAGACAGACATACAGTTTAGAGAACCCTATACATGTGTATGTCGTATTGTCATTTTTAGGTGGATATCGCATCGCGTGTGTATTAAGTAGGCTTACATCATTCTGTCGTAACTCTATGTAAGACAACTTAAAAAAGAATCTGCAAATGATGAAAAGGACTGGATAACCGCAACATAGTATGTATGAAAGTGATGCAGCCAATAATTGTATAGCAGAGCTATAAGCTTGCATACGAGCATTGAGGTGAGACCTCCCTGATACGAGTCACTCATCTCTGTACCGACTGATCGCAACATGATATTAAAATTAGAAATGAAAACCTTTTGGCAGACTTCCTGGCTATAGAAATATTTGCAAAGAGTATTCTTTGACTGGATGGAGCACAATGTAGCAGACATAGATCATTAATAGTGCTTCTCGTGTTCGTCCATCCGTATTCCATTATTAGCGTGTCTAGGTGGTAGTACAGTGTACTTGCGTTATAGAAACGTATCTACCCACGCACTGTGATGAACAGCATGGTATCAGTGTCATAAAACACATGTATAAGGCCTACTCCTTTGTTTTATTTTTGTCTCACTTGTGTTTCGAATTCGGAAGGCCTTCATAAGCATGATTATGTACTATCCTCTTTTAAGGAGGGAGACAACAGTTTAAAGGGATAATATAGTACTGATGGAGATGAGGATTGGGCTTTCAACTTTTTGTGAGATACCAAGAAACCACTCATGAAATAGTACAGAGCATACCATTCTAACAGGAATTCAAATCGCCCTGTTTTGGATATCTCAGCCATTTCAAAGCCAATTTTACGTTGAATACCTCTTGGAATTACATGCTCTTATACATTTCATTAGAGGTTTCTCATTATCTTCCCAAAGAATGTTAGAAACTTGAAGTTAGGTCTCGACCAAAACTATACGATACCTTTAACAGTGTCTGCACTCTACAAAATAAAATAGGCTTTCGCTTTCGTTTGTTGAATCGATCACGCAATCCTGCACTTGACATAAATTAGTTTCGCAGTAATATTCCTAAGGGTCAAAGGCCATAAAATAACTAAAGGCTCTGAGTGGAATTGGACTCGTTCAGCTGCATCTTCACCTAGAACTGTTAAGTGGGGAGTTGAATTGGCAAAAAGACTACAAATGATAATATATTTCTTTATTTGAATTTACGGTGGCGAATAATCAATGTCAAATGTCACTGTACTTTTGCCAATAAAAATAGATATGACTTTCAGCCAATACTTTTGCGGAGAACACCTGATTATAATTTGATTTGACATTTTTTACAAATGATATTACCATTATAAACTATCCCATATTAAGGTTAAAGAGAAGGTTACAGTCTCTATAACTTTATTATTATCAGCAATTGCTTCAACTGAGAATGTCCACAGCCTTTCTCGCTGTTTGTGCTCGGTTTTCTTGTCTCTTGGTGTAAAAAAAAGCAGGCCTACCATGCCTACTGATGTATTTCGTTCTTATTGATACCTAAAACCACATTATACCTTTAACTACTTTTACCTTATTGTTCATGGTTTTGTTTTGTTTGATTTTATTTCCGTCTGAGTTTTATGTTGGCAAAACCTTTCCGAGTGCTCTTCACTAAGCGTGTTTGTTTTGGTGCATGCATATATAGGCCTCCCTGCTTCATGAATATAATAGTTAGGTCAGGGATCAAGAATTATTATATTATCACAGGACAATAAAAATAAAACGAGCTATCAGGCTCTTTCTTTACTCTCTAGGATTTACACTAGCATAAATTTCGTCTCTTAATGAATTTGAGTTTTCTACGTGTCAGTATTTCTGGGTCCAATCAGATGAAACATGCGAATTTCCAGATTGAGTATTTCGATGATATGAGTATTTCGATGATAAATATTGGTAACAATTCATCAGCTCAGTTTAGTTCAATTCAGTTTTATGCCGTCAATGACGCTCTTACAAACTGGAGCACGGCATCTACCTCTTCCGTTTCTTATAATGCTATCTGTTTTGGCAAACATCCAATGATTAATTGTTTTATGACTGTGGGAACAAGGAATCCTTGTGCTTTTCTAGAACTTCCAATATAATTAATGTTACCAAACTATGCTATAGTTTATACTTTTATACATCTACTTGAGTTTGTTTGTGTGTGTGTGTGTGTGTGTGAGAGAGAGAGAGAGAGAGTGTGTGTGTGTGTGTGTGTGTGTGCGTGTGCGCATATGTATTTAGTTTTTGTCTTGAAACCCTAAAAGAGACCTTTCTTGCGTGCGAGTCTGTGTTCTGCACGAGGAAAAATGTCGAATACTTCCTGTATCCTGTTGTTTGCCTACACTTGAACCAGATGAGACAAAGTTTCGCAGTTCCTTTCATCGTGCATTGATTTTACGAAAACACTGCCTTGGGAAATATATTGCAAATAGCGAGCCGTGACAGTGAAAGCTGTCATAAATGGGCTATGGAGCCGGATGGGGGCGGAGGGGGTTCCCCACCATCTTCATAGCACCCCCCCCCCCCCCACACACACACAAACATTATACATCATGTATACTTCTGCAGCCTTTGCAATATAGGTTCTCATATAATAAGTTCTTCCGTTGCTATCTTTATAAGTCATTTCAGTATTTGATATTCGAAACTTAGTGCCCCTGTTACGAAATTGTTTTATATCCTCTATTGTTCTTTTTATCTACAACACTTGTATTCACTTATTTTTCTTCTTAACCAATACATGTCCATATCAAATGCCAAATGTAATCAAATGGATATGGCTGGATGGGCAAGCCATTCAGCTGCAGTGTCGACGCGCCAGAACGCGCCTGTCTCTCTATGCCTATTCAATGGGTCAGCGAATCAAATGCATTGCAGGATGATTTGTGATGTCAAGTCAAAGTAACAGCGATTATTGAAAAGTTGACAAGATACAAAGCCAAAGAATAACATACTAGTACTCCAACTCCGCCCCCTCACTACAAAATAAAAAAGAACTGCATCAGTGCATGGAAACTACAAAACGTAAGCTAACTATACCTTTAAAACGGTAAACAGGTAAACAAGAGGTTTTTTATATTAAAGTAGATGTTTGAAAAACAGAATCTTCGCTATGATGATAAAGGAAGTTTGCCTTCTGAAATGGTATCAAAATGTTTATCTCAAGTCGCACAAATTGCGTGCGGAATTTTCAGTCGTCGTTTCTACAGACATACAGACGGGGGTTGCTATACATGAACTTCCGACACTGTCGGAAAGTCCACCAGGACCCACGACCTGCTTATCGATCGTCACGTGATCAAAGTGAAAGAAGACGGGTCAGTCACGTGATCAAAGTGAATGAAGACGGATCAGTCACGTGATCAAAGTGATGAAGACGGGTCAGTCACGTGGTCAAAGTGAATGAAGACGGATCAGTCACGTGATCAAAGTGAATGAAGACGGGTCAGTCACGTGATCAAAGTGAATGAAGATGGGTCGGTCCGCTGATGAAGGCTGAAGCATTCACAGCTGAAAATTACGGCTGTAAATATACCACATATGTTTTGAGATTAAGAGTTTAACATCAATTTCATTGCCTTCATTTATCTTTTTCTTTTTTTTCAGATAAACAACAAGGTCAAATTGAACTGACCAAAATCATTCCATCGGTAAGTGAGAAGAGTCCTTAAAACAGAGCTGCCAACTCTCACTCATTGAGAGTGAGACTCGCTCATTTTGGTTCTTTCTCACTCTAAAACTTTATTTCATTTGCATGCATTTCTATTGATCTCACTCATTTTGACCCCTAAATTACAGCATTGGCCTATGGGAGTCTCACTTTCAACTAGTTTCCAATGTTGGCAGCCCTGTTAAAACCGCATATCCGTTTTATATGTAATGATGAAAATAAGTAGATTCGTGACAGTTGTGACAGCGTACGTCATCGGAAGAGGATCGGAAGAGGATCGGAAAGATGTTCGCTGTACTTTGAATAAACTTAACATGATATTGATGTTGAAGAATATTTAGCATTCCACTAAGCAAGGGATCAACAGTCTGCCGCATTGAACCGTTTATCTGATCAAGGACCACAATAATGTCAACAAATATACACAATTAATGGCACTATCGATTAAATGTACTATGATGTGGAATTATATAAATCGTGTAAAATGTTCCTTTAACCTCATTCTTGAAAAGTACACCGATTCCCACGCCAATAGGAAACAGGTTAATAAAAATTCAACGCGAGTAGAAGTTGTTGCAAAATGAGTGAATATACATAAAATGTATGCATGCGATGGTACACATTTTCATCGACAGCATATAGGCTGAAAGACCTGAGTGCGTACGTGTAGCTGTATCTTAGCAACATGAAAGTGCGTTCTCGGTGTTTGTGCGTCCCAGTCAAATGGATTATATTATCTCTCTGGTCCTACCACTATCAATTCTCTTGGCTAATCATGAATGCACGTCGCACAAAGGTTAGACTTGTATTCTTTGATTTTTTTTTTCTTCTCTGTTCATATTCCAGGTATTAGTACCAGTCATCTTGGTAATTGTAATGGTGTTCGTCATTCGGAGGACTTGCTGGAGGAGAGAAAGAAGCTACGCACTTCCAGCGGATTATGGTAACTCCACACCTTAAGCGCCATGCGGGATCTTGGAACAGACACACAAGTGTAATAGCAGAATGTCCCTAATAGATTACCTGTTGTTTCTTCCTCTCCCTTCTAAACCCAGCCCCTCGCCGTTTCGTCCCTGGACGTTTCGTCCCAGCCAGGCAGACATTCGCGAAAATTTTCTCTGAAACCATGGAAGCTGAACAGTGATGTCCCTAGTGGACGTTGCTCGTCACCTTTGACTTCTTGGTGAAATAAATAATAATCTCCAAAGATGATACCCTGGCTGCAGCCACCTGCTTGAATGGACTTCCCGCGCTTTGTTTCATGCCCTACCCTCTTCATAAACATTTTTTGAAGCAACACGCAAGAAGACGAATGATGATGATTTATTATTACCAATGGCGGGAATAATCTGTGATGGGCAATTATCGGGAGACCCGTTGTTTTTCAGTATGATTTGTTTTGGAATCTGAAAGGATTTATGGTATTACACCGTACACGCTGGTATTCTGTCAGGGAGGTGACCTCACCTCCCTGATTCTATCCAGCTATCGACATCAGCGTTCGTGAGACCATGGGCCCTGCCATACCATACCATACCATACCCGACTTGATTGTGCATTTCCGTCGCATAGGCCTACTTGGGATGTGGCCCGAAATGTGTGATATGACATTTTGTTAATCACATTCTCGGTTTGACTCCAACACGCACTTATAGCCGTCACATCTTTGTGTCTAATGGTTTGGGGGTTTTATATCTTTAGGAGACAATTTTCGTACTTAACGTGAAGGCATGTGTACACGTGAAACAAGCCGAGACACTTTGTGAACATACGTGTTTTGTAGCTTTAGTACTGACAGTAACAATCTCCAGGTGTTCTCTATCATCACACAGAGTCGACTTTCTGATTTCATGTTTGATAATACAATTTGAACTGAAGTTTATTTGAGTTGATTTGTTCTACGAGGACGCGAAGGAAGCGATCAAGTGTTTGTCAGCAACCTACCACGAGACCAACGGCTTACAGTGCCCTCAGGAGGACTCGGCAACAAGAATGGTGACTTGCCTTGGAGCACAACCTCTGCAGGCAGGGGATTCGAACCAAGAACCTGACTGACTGACTGATCTGTGGTCTAATCCATTGAGCCTTAACAGCACCTCACGTTCTGTCACTAGAAGTACATTCATGTTGGGACGTTGTGGCATAGTGGATGAGACTCCCGACTCCCAAATCGGAGGACCCGAGTTCGATTCCCGCCCAGGGCTTACGTCCTTGGACAAGACGTTTTACCCACTACGTCCCTCTCAACCCAGGCGTATAAATGGGTACCTGGCAACCCTAGGGCAGGGAGGGTCACCTACCCTGGCCAGGGCAGTAATAATGGAAGGGCCCTCTGAGCAGTAGCAACACTGAACAGGCTACACTGCATGAAGAAGACTCTGTACAGTGTAATTACTATTATTATAATCGTTATTATTATAATAAGTGTGTAACATACTCTTTCCATAAAAGTGCTTCATGTAGCAATTGCTCTTGCAGTTGATTATGATATTGATTATGAACATTTTTTGTAACTTTATGTAAATATTGATCTATCTATCTTTTGAAGAAATGCTGCTTTTGATTTATACATGTTCCATAAATGTTGACGTATGTAAATATCAACTATTGTAAAGTGTGTTCATAAAAAAAGAAAACAATCGCTGTATAGTTTTGTTTTGTGCATGAGTGAATTATTGCATAATGATATCTTCCTAGTGACCCAGTGGCTATTGGGGTATACGCCGGTGATGGCGTAATGATAATGACACGGCCCTAATAGGCTACCTTGATATACAAGGTAATTTTTTATTACTTTTGTTATCATTTTTTATATCATTATCAATATAGTACTACATGCTGTACTATACCACTGTAACGATCATTATTATTTCTAACATCAGTATTATGATTTTGGTATCATTATCAACCGTATCAGCAATAGAGTTTATTATGATTATTTTCGCTAGCAGTAAAGTTTCATAATATTTTTTTAAATCTTATTATCATGGAGATAACTATCGTAATTTAAACCGAACATGGATGTTAAATGCCATGTGAAGTACACAAGATTACGCAACTCAAGGCCGTGTCACATCTTTCCGGGCAAGCTACGCGGGCTTGTAGCGAGGAGGTACTAGTAGTTTCCAGCACGTAGAAGATTTTCCGCGGGCGAACAAGAATGTTTGCAATTTTCGCATTTGTTTCTTACCTACTAAGACGCGTGCTACTTAGCTTCTACTTGCGTGCATTCCGTGTGACCTGCGTGAGAGCCAACTCCTGCGAGGTACTGCCGGTAAGAGTCTCCACTGGTGTTCTGCGTGTACCTCTGCGAGCGAACCCCACGACTAACTCGGAACAAGTTTTGAGCATGCTCAAGGCCTTGTTATACCGTATCTGGAGAAGTTTTGCGGCTTGACTTGCGGGGAAACAAATTTGCTCCCTGGAGCTCCCCGCAGTTGGTCCGCACCTGACAGTACCTAGCGCGTATCTCGCCTGTACATGCCCGGAGGTGCTCACGCAAGTCCGATTTAACCGCAGCCAAGTTTTGAGCATGACCAAAACTTTTTCCGGCTGAGTCGCGGGGATGCCCGGAGAGGTCCACGCAGAACGCCAGTAGGAGGCCCTTAGCGGCAGCACTTCGCAGGCAACTCCCAAGCAGGTACTTCGCAGTCCCCGTATGCAGCCACGATAATGACATTCCGTGGGACTTAAGTCATTCCTTCAGAGGAATTCCTTCACTGAGTTGTCAGCCCCCACGCGACTGGTACAAAGGTCAAACAGTAAACCCGCAAGTAGAATTTAAGTAGAACGCGTCCAGCAAGTAAGACACATGCACTGACTCGCCCAAATCCTTGTTCGCCCTCAGAAATTCCCGGTATGCTGGAAAATCCCTACACGCAACAGAATGCATAGCTTGCCCGGAAAGGTGTGACAGGGCCTAAACATGGTTGCGGGTTAAAAGATTTGCGTGCACACCTCCGGGTGACTACGGGTAAGATACGTGCTAGGTACTGTCATGTGCGGCTCATTCCGGGGACCTCCGGGTAGTAAAAATTGTTCTTTGCAAGTCGCACGCAAGGCTTGCCCGGAAAGGTGTGACACGGCCTTCAGGGAGACTGCCGGTAGATATTCAGACATATTTTGCCTTCGCACAACCATGAATCGGTTATACATGACACATTGTACTTCATGGGTACAGAGTTTCAGAATTTAAAGTGTTAGGATGAGGAATAAGATATTTTACCCCCCAAATTCAAAACAAATCACAATGAACAAGGATGAAGACATAGGAGCCTTTCATTGAATAAAAATGCATGATTGGTTGTTCAAGGAAGAAGAACATAAGAAGAAGGATGCGGTACATAGATTCTATGCAGATGAAGTTGCTAAGCAAGTGGTATTGCTACATTACTGGAATATGTGAGCCTCCTATAAAATTGTCATCAGCCTTGGTCAGTGCATTACGTTTTTAGGTCTTCCGAGCATTTGTTTATCTGGTCAAGGACCACGATAAATTCCACAGATTCTTTTTTTTTTTATTTATATTTTATTGAAAAATTATACAGAATCACACTATTTACAACAATCAACTTGATTAGAATAACACAATAACTGAACAATGTAGAGGAATTGTAAAAAAGAACAAAAAAAGGCAGAACATTAAGTTACCATATACAAATCAGATCTTGTTCAAGAGCGATATTCCGAGATGGGGAAGGAGAATAAAACAAACAAACAAGCAAACAAACTAATGAGTGACCAATTAACAGTTTCATCCTCCCTTCCAACTGAAAAAAGGTGTGTGCATTGCAGAGACTGGAACAAGCCAAACCAGGGGGCGAGAAGATCCACATTACCCAAACATAACTTGAACTTCCACACCAACTACACCCCCCCCCCCCCCACACACACACACACCCCTCACATCCTCATCCCAACACATATACACTCACGCCCCACACACATATAGATTCTTACATTGCACTATCGATTTATGTACTACATGATATGAAATTGTATAAATTGTCTGGAATGCCTATTATAAGAGAAATATGTCGGGAAGTGTGTAATTTCTTTATGCTTCCCTTTGTTTTTTTTCTTGTAATATCTGAAATGCAATTTACTTGTTATGATTATGTACAAGTGTACTTAAAGACAGATTAGATTAAGATTTGGGGCTATTTCTTTGAAAATAAAGTTATGGGAAGAGCACGCCCATTATTGTGTAATATTGAGACGGGAAACGGACAAGTTTTACATCCATTTTTGCTTGTCTCCAAAGATATGGATTGATTACTGCATGACTATGGGCCTACTCCATTTGTTTTTCTTCAGCGTTGGATGTGCAACGGTGAAATTGAAGGGAGTACAGTATAAGATATGACATATATTTTCAGCTTAAATTCTACGTTTAAATCATAGGTATGTTCAATGGCCAACCCTCCCAAACCTCAGCCAAGCAGCTCATTTCCACCCATTATACACGCATGCTGAAAATCGCCCAATTTTCCAAAATGGAAGTCTGTGGTTACTTCATCAGCTTTCAGCTCCGCGGCCCCTCGCCCCATCACCAAGGTAGCAAACCACGCACTTTAAAGCGCGTGTGCAAACCTCAAATTCGCGCAGCTTGAACTTCCAAGTTCTTTGACCCAATCTGCTCAAAGAGAAAAAAAATCCTTCAAAAATCCATGAAAATTCCCGGATCACTACCAACATTTTAATCATCTGTTCCTTATGTGATTATCAACTGTTTCCCCGCAAGTTTCATTCAAATCCGTTCACAACTTTTTTGAGTTATTTTGCAGTCAGACAAACAAACCAATGCCGCTAAAAAAAACTCATCCTTTCTGAGCGACGGTAATGAGACTTACATTGCCGATCACCGAATGTTCTCGCACACAATTAGGTACCTATAAACACAAGAGGTAACTATGGGTTACGCGAAATAGTGTCATGGATCAAAAAATGAGTTACAGTAGACGATAAAGAGCTATTTCAAAGGCCCTATAATGCGACTGTCGGTGCTTCTCACCGACAATTTGGTGAGCAACGAGCTGAAGCCAATGGTTCTTTGTGGTGGCAGGGACGTGAAATCCAGCCTGCTGCCTGGAGATATGCAATAGCTGCTATAGTTTGGTTTGGTCTACTCATTTTTTTCCTTCTTCTTCTTCTTCTTCTTCTTTTTTTTTTTTTTTTTGCATATCAAGAATAGTCTGGTTTCCAGACCCTTTGCCAACTGGACTCGCCGCCAGTTTTCTACGTTAAGGGCGTCAATATCATGTATACCAAAATAGTACGAGCAGAGGGTCTGGAAGCCAGACTATGGTCAGAAGGCAAACGAAAGAGTGGTTATCAAGCCTACTGCATACCCCCTCCCCCCCCCCCCCCCACACACACACACGGACAAAAAAAAAACAGTTCCCTTTGTTGCGAATTACTCTGCGACTAAACGCACACACGCAAAAATAAGTAGGGCCTATATACTTGCAGTGAAAAAACGACTTCGTGTTCAATTTGATGATAACACAGAATGGGAGGAGGTCCAATGAGATCGGACGGAAAATAAAGAAATTGCAGAGAATTATCAAAGTTTCACATGTTTTCTCACGACCTGTTGATCTCGATCCCAGCCACATAGTTTAATAAATGGGTGTATAGCAAGTAGTTTAGCTGTTTGGTCATACCTCTCAACTCTGACATCGGTGAACGCAAAGAAGAAAAGAAAAAAGAGCACCTCGAGCATTATGTTTCCGTCAAAGGCAATAACACCCTCTCTCCCAGGAAAGTCAAGCGTTTACAACTTTACAATGATTGCATCGGAAAGTGACACGTTTGGATTGTTATTTTTCGGGGAGCATACCAAACTTTGAGATTTCCTATCATGTCTTATTTTGTGTCCAACGGAACTACTTCAGTTCCGTTAGCTTGAATTAGTGGGGGCACTGTGGCATAGTGGGTAAGACCCCTAACTTTCACCAGTGCCTACGTCCTTGGACAAGATGTTTGAAACCCTCTCGACCCAGGTAGCCTATTTCAGGGACGGATCCAGGGAGGACCGCAACCGGTGCACGCCCCCCCCCCCCCTTTGATTTTTGTTGAAACAAAAGAAATAAAAAGAAAAAATGGGGGGAGGGGTGCGTGCGCCTCCCCTTCAATTTTGTAAACGCGCCCCCTCTTTACGGAATTCCTGGATCCGCCCCTGTTTTTTTATATAAATGAGAACCTAACAAGGCTAGGGTATATTACAGGGCCTCTGGTAGAACAGCGTCAACACTAAAGAGGCTTATGCTCTATAAAAACGATAGAGATGAAGACTACTAGTACCAATTATTTAGAGCTATTCTCTAAACAGACATGGAATGGACTTTTACTGTATAAAGTGTGGACTACAAACTTTGTTTATACACTAAAAACATGCCAAATATGAGACACTATTTTTCATGAATTGTATGTGAGGATATGTTGTTATCTACATTCTGTGTACTGGATTGTGTTCCTGCGTGTCTCTTCTTCCAAAATTTATTATTCATAAATATCTTAGCTTTGCACTAATTTTTTGCACGGCAGAACAGTGTATTTAACTCCAAAGTAAAAAAAAAAAAAAACACCATTGTACATAAATGATATCAAAAGTCTTTTCTCGTGTACAAAACTTGACATTGCGGCGTGGTGATGGCTTAATATTTATGCCAGTATTGGTTTTTACTGCAAAGAATGAGACGAATCTTGCATCAAAATAATAAGAGATAACAAAAATAAAATCTGGTGATACCGGTGGTCTGTCTCTATATCTATATATAAAAAAGCATGAATGTGTATAATAGAAAACGTAGCTATGGTGATCACCTTGAAGAGCTGTACAGAGAGTGACCTTAAAGGTATTGATCACCATTGGGAGCAGTGATTTAAAAATGTTCGAGTTATCTCATTTGACGCATATGTAAATCATGTGTGGGTAAGTTGTATGACAAAACATCCTACCATATAAACATTTAGCAGTAAATCCAGAAATATAAGGAATATCACCATTTTTTCACTAAACCATGACAGTAGACGGTTTAGTCTAGAAATAATTTTATATTAACAACAATGTATATTAACAATTATCGTTCACATTGTGTAGACTTAACAATACTTAACGTTGATTACAATAATGAAAATTTTCAATGTGGTTGTTTCTATCCCTAACTCACATTCTAGAACTATTTTGAAGTACTAAAGCTGATTTTTTGTTTCATCTGCAAATGTAAATAATGCCTTTAACGGATTAGTCTTTGGTAGATGGGGAAATAGAAAATGACGAGAGAGAATGAATGGCCGTGTCGGCGCCACAGTAGGATCGATTTTTGGCGACAAAATAACGTAAGATCAGTTATCTCTGCGGCCATATAGTGACTGTGACAACCATGCGTAAGGGTCATGATCAAAAGTTTGACTGCTTCATGACACCATTAATTCGTCATGGATTACGCTTATAGTATAAATAGGAGATGGGGATGCATTGTGTGTGTGAGAACCTGTATCACAAAACTACCACCACCACCACAAAAACAAACAAAACAAAAACAAAACAAAAACAGATTTGGTTTGTGAGTCAAGGGGAGACTCTGAAAAGCTGGCCTTAAAGCTTTAAGAGGATGGGAACATTAAATGCAAACGGACTCTCCTTGCCTATCTTGAAAAAGTTGGGTCCATTCAAATTTTCAATCTCACACAGCGCAATAAACGGAAGAAAAACCAATAATATATAAAACTCCACAGCAGTCAGTATGAAGTCATTATTAAACTTAACTAAAGCTGAAAGTCTTTTTGCCCCACAAAAACATACTACTGCAACTACAAAACTATTTTTCGTGAGAGTCAAATCTAAGCTCTACATTCCCAATGAGGTCATCAGGCCAGTCAAGCCATGCTATATGCTGACGGTATCTTGATTCCTTGTCGAATCATAATATGATATACTATAGTATATAATGTTATTTGATAATATATTATGATATAATATAATATAATATAATATGATATAATATAATATAATATAATATAACATAATATAGTTTATTGTAATATGATATGATATAATGTAATATATTACTATTGATATAATCACTTCAGACTGATACAAATTATGTATCACCTTTTTCTGTAACATGTGCAACCATAAATATTTTAAATGATTTTGTTATGCATGTAGTATAAACTGCACTTTTTTATTGCTTCTCTGTCATTTGGTTATATGTTTTATTAAAATTTGTCACTTCGATGTAATTAATTTTTATTTGATTTGAGAGGCAGAATAGATACGAATAAACGACAAAACAAAAGTGTTCACACCCATTATCATTCTGTTCAAGACTGATCATAATTTTCAATACAATGGCATCATCTTTATAAAAGTCATTATTATAGTTGAAAGTGACGGGTGTTTAAGGGGTGTCTAGAGCTGAGAATCCCGAAAACTAACAAAGCCTACGTCAGACAAAATAATCGTACAGAACGTTCCAAAAATGACAAAAATTGGATAAGAATTAAGGACAATAATTTTGGCATTTAAAATTTCACAGTTTTTCGGAAAATATATTTTTTAAACCAGTCCTTGTTAATATTAAAATGAACGAGTTGACGATGTCGTGCATGCCTTACAATTTTGCATGTGTGTTATATATCAAATTCACAAAGAGTTTTTTTTTAAATCAAACTGATACTGAACTGATGATGAGTCCTTTCCGAAAATTTGGTCGTACGAATTTTTGTTGGTTTGTGATGAAAAATCCTACAGAACGTTCAAAAACGAACAAAAATCGGATTAGAAATAAGGACGATATGGGATTTGAAATTTCAAAATTTTTTCCGAAAATCTTTTTTCACCAGTCCTTATGAATATAAAAATGAACGAGTTTCTCATCCAATTTTGAGCATTTTAGCACTTTCTGCAGAATATTGTTCTCTTTTTTAATGAATTTATTAATCAAATTTGGGAGTCGACACCTTCTCCTTTAAGCGATTAGCTTGCTTTGACATTATTTCTCATGGATTGTTAGAATCCCGTAAAACGTCAACGCATTATTTGTCTTGTTATTTCTTTTATTTTCCCAAAATGCCCCCGCCCCGATCGGCCACTAATGGAGTTTCGGTTGGGATGCTGATGCTTCACTTTTTCAACGTCATTGATGATGATTTTTTAGATAATGAGAAACCTCTTATGAAATAATGAAAGAGCATAAAATACGAGGAATTCAAAGTTTATTTGATGGAAATTATCTTTTAAATGGCTGAGATATCCAAAACAACACTATCTGAAATCAAGGATGGGACCCATTTATATCAGGATTACCTTGTTTTACTTTAGTTTTGGGATATCTCAGCCATGTCAAAACCAATTTTCACCAATTAAATTTGGAATTCCTCAGAGAATTTTATGCTCTTGAAATATTTTATAAAATGGTTTTTTTTAATATCTTGCAAATAGTTACAAGCTGAATCCTCACCTCAATCAATACTATACCATGCCATTAAACCATGGGGCTACTCCATTGTTAAACGAAGCTCTAGAAAAAGACAGCCGCGATTGAAAATGAGCGCTGAATTCTTAAAGAGAGAATGGGAGAGAGAACAAAAGTCTGTGAAACAATTTCTTTGGTGCACTGGTCCCATACACGGAAGTTATGTTACAATAAACCGTTCCTGAGAATGGTTCATGACATGGTGTTACTTTGCCAGAACGATTCTTACCAATGTTGTATGCTCTGGGATCCATTTGACTATCGTTCAACTACTTAAAAGGCAGGAATTAAAAGGTTGACAGTGTCTTGAATTATAGCCCTCTTTAAAGGTATCGTTTAACATTGGGAGCAGTGCTTTAAAAATGTTCGAGTTATTACATTTGATGCATATAGGTCTGTTGTATAACAAAACATCCTGTCATATGAAAATTTAGCAATAAAGCCTAAAATATAAGGAGATATCACTATTTTCCCCCAAAAGCCATAACTGTCCTGACTGAGACGGTTTAGTTTAAAAACGTTTTATTGTAACTATTGTTCACAATTCGCTCAGTTAACAATACTTAGCATTGATTATACCGATTAAAAAAATATTATTTTTGAATTTACATTGGTTGTTTCTATCCCTAACTCACCTTTTAGAACTCTTTTAAAGCACCAAAGCTGGGTTTTGTTTCATCTACAAATTGGTAAATAATGCCTTTAAGTAAATTCGCCGAACGCGCCATCTCGCCTAGCTACGGAAAAGGTGTAGAAACATCTTACTCGAACAAGTGGACAAGCTGTAAGAAGTCGCCTTCTTGTCTACTCGTCCTATTTCGGCGCCTCGATTATTTATTCTGCAGTCTTTCGTCCCAAATAAGAATAGGGCCCTGATAAGTTTCAATAGCTTGCTTCCTCGCCTTCCGTACCAAAACCAAACCAAAGCCCGCTCGTTGTCTATTCAGAATATCTATTTGATTCAATTAAAATCTTATCTTAATTTTTTGGACAAACATAGCAACCTACAGTCCACTCTAATTAGTAACAAAGGATATATGTAGACGATGTAGACGATGAAAATGAAGAAAGCATGCAATAGCGAAATGTTAGAATAGCGAAACATTGTAACAAATCATCGAAGCTAACAAAATGCAATGAACGAAAAATGGAGGGACCCCTGTAAATGCTTGTATGTGGGGCCTCTCTGAAAAAAAGAAAGAGAAGATAGAAAATCATTCCAAAAATAGGTTTCGACGACTATTCAAAAAGACAAGACTGACATGGCAAAGAGACAATATGAGACAGGACTTACAAAAGGGGGGGGGGGGGGGGTCATCCCACTAGACCGACACCCACGAGTCATACAGCCCACGAGTTCGACATTCAAAACAGGTCCATGAGTTATAGAGCTCAAGAGTCGTACAGACCATGAGTTCGACACGAGGTACGAACAGCCCCGAGTTCGACAGATACAACACGGAACTGAATGTGTTGGTCTTCTGGGCCTTTTTAGCTTAGTGTCGAACTAAAGGGCTATATGACTTGTGAGCTGTATAACTCGTGGGCTGCATGACTTGTGAGCTGCATGACTCGTGGGCTGTATGACTCGTGAGCTATATGACTCGTGGGCTGTATGACTCGTAGGTGTCGGTCTCGTGACGTGCACCCCTGACAAGGCAGACAAGGAAGACAAGGCAACAGAAGGCAAGTAAATACAGCACAAAAAACGACCTGTAGAAATCCTACATCGAGAAGTAGTTGTGCAGTGTGGAAACAGAAATGAAAACAGATGAAGCGGGAAATGAGCCAGAAGAGAGACATGGCTGACAAAGTCGATGATACCCATACTCGGGTGATAACAGCAACAAAATATGGGGCAATGTAGATATAGATATACATTAAAGAGATGGTATTGTATTGGTGGAGATTGGGATTGGGCTTTTAACTTTTTGCGAGATACCAAGAAACCCGTCATGAAATCGTGCAAAACATACCATTCTAAGAGGAATTCAAAGTTTATTTGATAAAAATCGTTTCTGCAATGGCTGAGACATAAAAAAAAAACAAAGAAAAACAAAGCAATCATAACAAAATGTGGGTCTCACCTTTTATAGGTTTTCCCGGCCAATTTCGCACTTTTGGCAGTCCATTTGATAAAAGGTTCATTCAATTTAGTGAAAAATCCTCGTCACTGCACATTCTGTCATTAAAAATTGCAAGTTGGTCGTTCAATTTAGCATTTCGATCAATGAAATTTGCACATGGGCCTTTCGAATTCGTATAAAACGGGCATTCAAATTGGCACGTGCTCTTCAGACATTCAAATTCGCCAGCACTGGCCGAAAGGGGTATTTCAGTCATTCAATTTCGCGTATGGGCAGTCAAATTCCAAACATGTTCATTCAAATTAACGTCATGTTATTTCTATTTTGAAAATGTGATAACATTTAAACACGTATTTCTATGTGACTTTTGTTTCATCCACGCACTGTTAAGCAGTAAAAGTATCATGTTTTTGACTCTATATAACTCGAGTTTGTTGTTCTGTGACTTTTGTTTCATCCACGCACTGTTAAGCAGTAAAAGTATCATATTTTTGACTCTATATAACTCGAGTTTGTTGTTCTGTAGCGCCCCTTTTCTTTCATACATGTCATTTTAGGCCTACATGACCAAAACTACAGATTAACTTCATCTTCTTACAGTCATGACGGCACAAGTTAGATACAGACGCATTTCTCAAGAAGAAAAAAAAAAAAAAAAGAGAAAAAAAAAGAATTATAGGAACGTGTGATGACCATAACCTTAAATTCCTAGAACTGGCCGACACACTCGGAATAAAGCGCTCAACGGCCAGATAAGTTGTGGCCACGTGATGCACTATCTTCGGACTCACTAAGCACATTGAAGAAAAAAAAACTGTTGTCAAAATCTCTAAAACGAGTATGAAAATATGAAATGTAATGACGCTTGCAAAACAATAACTATGTTGAAAAAAGAAAGAAAGAAGGAACCAAAGCATAGACATGCGTGCTAAATTGACTGCAAAAGATGTTAAATTCATGCCCAAAAATGAATTTGAATGAATGAGTGCAGCATGTCCGTAATCACGTGACTATATCATTCTAAATTGAATGAACGAAAAACGAAATGGTGCTTGTTTTACGAATTTCAATTGAAAAAGTGTTAATTATATAGAATGAGGCTAAAGGTAATTTGAATGCTCCAAAATGAATTTGAATGAAGAGATCATAAAATTGGACTATCGAACATGTCATCTACGCTAAATTTTGCTAAATTGAATGCAGCAATTATGAATTGGACTGACAAAAGTGCGAAATTGGCCGGGAAAACCTATGTCAGGATTGCTCTATACTGGATATCTCAGCCATTTCAAAACCAATTTTTATCAAACAACCGTTGAATTCCTCTGAGTTACATCTTCTTTCACATTTCATAAGAGATTTCTCATTATCTCAAAAAAATAAAAATGCTAAAAACGTGGAGCTGGTCTCAACCAAAACTATACAATCCCTTTAAAATATCGTATAGATATCGTGTCACGCAGATGAGTGAATGATATCCAAGCAAGAGTGACATATCCTCTGTACAACAATTGACCTGTGTTTTGGTCGTCGGTACTTATTTTTCCATCTGTAGGACCCTATTTGTCTCGAACTTAAAAACTATACTTGCTGGGAAAGTTGCCCCGTTTCACCTTAGAAAACTTAATCCAATGAAAAATAAAAAATCTATAAGGTTAAAGAAGTCGACCGGAATTCCCTGTCCAGCTATTGATAGGAAATGGCAGCTGGCTTTGCTTTTAAGTGTGAGTTATTATACCTCACATCTCTCTATTAGTTCAGATGGTTTGACTATTAGTTGAAATACAAAACTCATCTTGTGAGTTTACAGAAAAGAAGAACAAGCTGAAAAAGAGAAATCTCCAAGAAATTAAAAAAATATGAAAAATCAATGAACAAAAACATTGGTACTGGTCACCATATTGTGTTTTGTTTGCATGTTTTCATCCTTTTTCCATCTGTACAGGATGAGCCCACATTTACATACACTAGCTGATCTTCTTTGGGGTCCAGTTGAAAATAGGCCTACTTGGGCCTGATCAATTTTAATACCGGGTTATGCACCCTGCTTTTTGCAATGAATGAATGAAAGGGTACACGTCACGACTTCGACACCAACGAGTCCTACAGCCAAGGAGTCAAACAGCCCAAGAGTCACACAGCCCACGAGCTCGACACTAGGCAAATAAGGCCCACGAGTCCGACACGCATTACATCACAATCCGGGGCTTAATATACGCATGCATGCAGTGTCTGTCTCGTGGGCCTTTTTGCCTAGTGTCGGACTCGTGGGCCTTTTTTTTTCAATGTCGAGCTCATGGGCCCAATGACTTGTGGGTATCGGGTTAAAGGGATGACCCCAATTCTTTTACCAGCACGGATTGTGGGACTTCCATCCGAGGGACTGTGTCATGCCCTCCTACGTCATAAAGTCGTAAATTAGCTTGCACACAAATCTGTCAGGGAAAATGTACTTCTCTACTATGATACTAACAATAAGACGTCTTTTACACCAAGTTTTTTTTTTTTTGTGTGTACACAGATCTGTAAGGGAAATGAGCTATACTCTACTTTTTTTAATGTCAAAGGAGAAATCACTCTTCTTTTGCATCAACATTTTTTTTTAAAGTTTTACTTATTTAACAGTGATATAGAGAAAGGGGGGGGGGAGAGTTATGGATGCTGGAATACTGACATAAAGAATGATGACACAATTTATATGGTTTACATCATATTGCTTAATGGTTTTCTATGTACAAACCAATAAGACTGCTTGAAGATAATGTTGAAAAACACTCATCTAAACTACACTGTGACTGTCTCCGATGTCACTTCTCTTGGGAAAAAAAAAACATGGGAAAGTGTAAAAATACCTTTCTATCTGTGATTTCAACGTCATCAAACTTGCTTTCACCCTTCGTCAAGCACTTACTATTTATCCTGTGATGAATACACAAAATTAAAGCACTATAAGATAAATTTCTCGGTTGCGTATTTCTAGTCAAAGTCAACGTCCAGAATTCCACAGACGAGGTGCTATTACGTGTAACAGAGTTAGTGTTCTCTTGGTCATAGTCGAGTCATTTTATATCGAACTCATATTCATTTCCCTTTATGATTTTTTTTTATTTTATTTTCAGTCGATTGAACCTTGCTAGCATCTGTCCAATATAGAAAACATTTATGGGTCATTGCGTGCCTTTCTGATGCACTTCGGGACACGGCTACTTATGCCATTAAGGCATGTCTATTCATTTCATTTTGCTTGTTTTGTCAATATTGACTATAATGATTTTGGTCAACGAAGAATTACAACCAAAATGAATTGAGTGATAGTAAGCCTTGGATAGGAAAAGATTAACAATGTCTCAATATTTGATGATTCTTTTTTTTTTATTTAGTGCTATAGATATTAGCACTTTTGTGGTTTTTCTACATGTATTTTCCAAAAGTAAATTGTGCGCTTTTCCTATTATTAGGATTGAATGTTTACCAATCAGTCAGGATAACACGATTATCTTTAACACTCTTTTCTCCCTTTTTTTGTACAGCAGTTTCCCATTTTCGCTATGTCTCTTTTGATATTCGCTCCAATTTCAGTAAAAATTGTGAGAACATGTTAATTACAGGTTCAACGACCACATATTCAGGGTCCTGATATCATTAGCGCATTTACTGGCATTTATACTGTACAACAAAGTCTTGGAGGACTATGCCTGAATTCGCTGGTAGCTTCTCACACCAAAGGGGGTATTTTTGTAACAAGGAGGTGGGAGAGAAAATCACTTTGTTGGAGTGAAATTGATTGTTCTCGCTAGCTCTGCCGAGTTTTTCTTCAGTGGAAAATGTTTACGGGTGCATTATGTGCTCATGGATACGGGCGTGTGTATTGAAATACAATTCTACCAGGGAGGTGAGATATCTATACCTCCTTCGTTCTACCCTTTCCAGTTCCTCTTTATTGATATCCCATCCCCAACCCCAACCCCAACCCCAACCCCTCCCCCCCCTCTCTCTCTCTCTCTGTTCTATACAAGCTATTGACTCTTCAATAGCTCTATCCCACTAAAAGTAGGAAGTTCTAACGGATTGAATGTACCTTATTTTTCTTTCTCTCTCCCCTGCATAAAGTCATAATGTACCTCCAGATTGTATTCAATAGGTTTGTTTTCCTTCATCTTGAAATAGGTTCTCTTTATCTATACATTGTCTAATTATTGTTTTAGTTTTATCAAATGAAAAAAAAAATCCTTACTGTTTATGTTTCAAACTTACATTTGTTTAGTCTCAAGTCATTTTTGAAATAAAAAGTGGAAGTAGATATAAATTGAAAGAACACACCGACGCGCATTATGATAGCATATATAATATCATGTATAATCATGTTGAGATTTCACGTATTGGCTCCACGAACAAATGAAGAAACAAACTGGTAATGCATTTTTGGCCAATGAAGAATTAGTTTATACGACTCGAATTTTCGGCGTCCTACGCCTTCATCTGGGGTCTTGACAATGACAGTATCAAAACAAAGTAAAGAATTCTTTTTTGGCTATGTTTTGATACCGTCAGATATATAAACATGATATACCCATAAACACAAAAATGTAATAGTACATGATGTAAAACTAAGTCTAATAGATGACGAGTTAACGGCTGCTGTGTTTCTGGTGTGTGGTATTTTTATAGACCTGGTGTTTCTACCCAGCTGGAACCTCAGTGTTGCCGGGAAAACCCAGTGCCCATTGTGCTGACCGTTCCCAGCCGATCCCCGGAAAAGTCGCGTACTCGCGGTTGATCGCCGTAAGGATGGCGTCAGTGACTTGCAGTATTTGTGGTAGTTCAACACTTATTTGGTCAAGAAGAGAGTGTCAAGTTTCCTCAATGAAGATTGGAAGCAATAAAAAAGTTTGGGAGAAGCAGCAGAAAATAAAAGCTGAGATCAAAAAGAGAAGGAGAAGGAGAGGGAGCTGATATATATACATATATATATATATATATATATATATATATATATGTATATATATATATATATAATTCTGGAGCAAGAGAGGGAGAGAGAAAGAGATAGAGAGAAAGATGTAGAGAAAGAGAAAGACGGAAGAGAGAAAGAGAAAGAGTATTATGATCATCACAATCGGTGGATAGGATCTCTATGGTCAGCCACGGCCATGAGCGTCGTGCTAGGTTAAAGACAATGTCATTATCTACCATTTCCACATGAAAAAAATAAAAACAGCTTTAGCGCTTCAAAATACTTCAGAAATGTGAGTTAGGGATAGAAACAACCAATGCAAAAAAGAAGAAGAAATGAATCCGCATGATTAATGTTAAGTATATTACTGTTGAATATAAAAAATGTGACCAATATCTGAATAAGAATGTTTCTACATTAAACCGTCTACAGTTATAGTTTTGTAAGAAAAATAGTGATATCTCCTTATATTTTAGGCTTTATTGCAAAATGTTTACATGGTAGAATGTTTTGTGATGACCCCCACATATGCATCAAATGTGATATCTTGAACATTTTTTTTTTTTAAATCACTGCTCCCAATGGTAAACATACAGTACACCTTTCATTTATTTGAGACGTAGAAGTATATGGTCACCGCGTTGGCCCTTTCGATTCATTTTTTTTCATATTTTCAATTCAATTCATCTACAATTTTCTGCATCAAGCATATAATTACAAATGAAATACAGTCATTTTTTAAAGAACAATAAGGCCTACTATCAGAACATTCGAACATAAGATATGATTTACATGCGTAATAGACTAACAGCAGATTAAAAGAAAAAAAAAGGTAGATTTGGAGCTATTCAAGATAGTGGAACAAACAATATATTCCGACTGAATTATGGTAGAGTGTATTGTAGCATATGAATCCAGAATGCTATTGTTGCATAGGCATAAATATGAAGATGGATATGACAGACTGAGAAAAATGAAACATATAAAGCATAGCCTCCATCGAGAAAAAAGGTTGGTTGTCCTCTATTCTCGGCGTCGCATCGAGGATCCCTGTATTAGCTCACTTGTATAGAGTGTACAGCATGATCCGTTCTCCCCTTGTTTGTACTTTTTCATATAGGCCTACGACTATAGATATAAACCTATTCGGTTTTAAAATACTGTAACTTGTGTCGACCATGACGGTAAGCGGCTTCCAAAATAAAAAGAAAAGATGATTCATAATTGGGTTATGCATTGATTCAAGTGCATTGCTATGTCAGTGAATAAATCAACTGTTTTTAGGCATACCAAGCATACACCCCACTCATTATTGTTGAAATAGACATTGAAATATAAAGATAAAAAGATAAACAACAGCATAGAAACCAAGCAGGTCTATATTGCTTGACATTGACACCCTTACGAAAAAGTCCTGTGGTACTCCTGTGGTAATTACCACAGGACAGTACCACAGGACAGTACCACAGGAAAGTACCACAGGACAGTACCACAGGAATTGTCCTGTGGTATTTTGGGACATACCACAGGACAGTACCACACGAATTCCTGTGGTATTTTGGGACGTACCACAGGGCAGTACCACAGGAAAGTACCACAGGACCGGTACCACAGAACAGTACCACAGGACAGTACCACAGGAATTCCTGTGGTATTTTGGGACGTACCACAGGGCAGTACCACAGGAAATCCTGTGGTATTTTGGGACGTACCACAGGGCAGTACCACAGGACTAGTACCACAGAACAGTACCACAGGAACTGTCCTGTGGTATTTTGGGACAGTACCACAGGACATCCTACCACAGGTCGATCATTACCACACAGCATTACCACAGGGCAGTACCACACAGCATTTCGAAAAAAAAATCTGGGAGAATTTTAGTCACATATCAAGGAATATTCCTGATAGGTGAGTGATGGATTTCAGTACAAACATGGCCCTAGTTAATAACCTGTCCTACTCCTAACATATAACCTCAAACGAGAGTCTAATGGCCAAGTGCCAATCTAGTCCTATAATAGATCTATATAGTCATATTCTATTCCTAGGTAGCCATCGACCGTATCAGTACATATATATATGGCCGTCTATCCGTAAAGCATTAAGGCATGGTTACTAACTCGATCATACTTTATTATCAAGATATGAAATTACACTTTCATAACAATATCTATGATATTGGGAATAACATAACATAATTAGACAATCTTTCATACAGTTCAAAGTAAGTTCCATCATTAATACTTTGACTTTTTAAGTCATATATGTATTTTATAAAATCTAGAGTGCTTTTTATGAATATTCATGAGCTATGTAAAAATTTGTACCACAGGAGTACCACAGGAGTACCACAGGAGTACCACAGGAGTACCGTACCACAGAAGTCCTTATGAAATTTCTCATGCTTTACATCAGCACTTTCACTAAATAGGTAATACTGTAGGAGTATAGGACAGGATAAGTAATGGCAAATCAATTGCTATAATTCACAGCATAACTCATCTATCAATTAATTGAGAAATATTAATATGTGCTTTTCTGTTTGTATTTTTGTAATGAATTTCAGTAGATTCTGCCTTACAATTTTCCTGTGTGGTACTCCTGTGTGGTACTGCTGTTTGATATTCTCCTGATGTGATAGTCCTCTGGTATAAAATGTTAGGAAAAAAAAAAGAATATCCTGTAGCATTTTTCTGTGGTACTTACGAATTTAATTTGCTGTGTGGTACTTCTGTGTGGAATAGCACCATATTATGATTTTCCTGTGGGATTTAATTGGACAGTTCCTGTGGTACTCTCCTGTGGTATACATCGAAAATTACCACAGGAATTCCTGTCGTACTGTCCTGTGGTACGTCCCAAAATTCCACAGGAATTCCTGTCGTACTGTCCTGTGGTACGTCCCAAAATACCACAGGACAAGTCATGTGGTACTGTCCTGTGGTACTATCCTGTGGTACTCTCCTGTGGTACTGTCCTGTGGTACTGTCCTGTGGTACGTCCCAAAATACCACAGGACAAGTCGTGTGGTACACTCCTGTGGTACTATCCTGTAGTACTGTCCTGTGGTACTGCCCTGTGGTACTGTCCTGTGGTACGTCCCAAAATACCACAGGACAAGTCGTGTGGTACTGTCCTGTGGTACTATCCTGTGGTACTGTCCTGTGGTACTGCCCTGTGGTACGTCCCAAAATACCACAGGACAAGTCGTGTGGTACTGTCCTGTGGTACTATCCTGTGGTACTTTCCTGTGGTACTGTCCTGTGGTACTGCCCTGTGGTACTGTCCTGTGGTACGTCCCAAAATACCACAGGACAAGTCGTGAGGTACTGTCCTGCGGTAATATCCCAAAATACCACAGGACAATTCCTGTGGTACTGTCCTGTGGTATGTCCCAAAATACCACAGGACAAGTCATGTGGTACTGTCCTGTGGTACTATCCTGTGGTACTGTCCTGTGGTATTGCCCTGTGGTACGTCCCAAAATACCACAGGACAAGTCGTGTGGTACTGTCCTGTGGTACTATCCTGTGGTACTTTCCTGTGGTACTGTCCTGTGGTACTGCCCTGTGGTACTGCCCTGTGGTATGTCCCAAAATACCACAGGACAAGTCGTGTGGTACTGTCCTGTGGTACTGTCCTGTGGTATTGCCCTGTGGTACGTCCCAAAATACCACAGGACAAGTCGTGTGGTACTGTCCTGTGGTACTATCCTGTGGTACTTTCCTGTGGTACTGTCCTGTGGTACTGCTCTGTGGTACTGCCCTGTGGTACTGTCCTGTGGTACGTCCCAAAATACCACAGGACAATTCATGCGGTACTGTCCTGTGGTACTGTCGTGTGGTATACGTCCCAAAATACCACAGGACAATTTGTGTGTATACTGTCTTGTGGTACTGTCCTGTGGTACTTTCCTGTGGTAATGTCCTGTGGTACTGCCCTGTGGTACATCCCAGAGTACCACACGAGCCTGTGACACAGTACCACACAGTTCCTGTGTTAACATATATTTGTGTGGTACATTGTGTGGTACCAACCAGTACCACAGGGAGTACCACATGAGCCTGTAAAACAGTACCACACAGTTCCTGTGGTAACATTTATTTATGTGGTACATTGTGTGGTACTGACAAGTACTACAGGGAGTACCCTACAAGCCTGTGGTACAGTACCACACAGTTCCTGTGGTAACATTACAAGTGTGTGGTACATTGTGTGGTACCGACAAGTACCACAGGGAGTACCACAGGACTTTTTTGTTAGGGCATTCCCCAATTTCGTACACACAACCAGACAAAATGTTAGCATATCTAAAGTACAAAACAATGACATGTATTACGTGCTGAATATAAACAGCACAACAGCATCCGGCACTGCAACCTGGTTTGCTCACATTCCTCATTACCATTAAAACCAGACAAGCCCTAACTAAAGAAAAAAAAAACACTAAAACACACGACATGTCCTTGACCAGCAAATTGCTGTCTCCAGTGGTTTACTCATTTAGGACCTATCCTGTTGTCTAGACATCATACAGATACAGGTCAAATAACTTTAGCCTTTAACCTTTGCAATTATTTTGTTCACGGTAAAGCCAATACCTAGGCGCCGTGAGCAGAGCAGCATTGTAGATACATTATGGGATAGCTCAGGGGACAAACTCGTCCAGGTTTTGGCTGCATGCACTCAGATCACGCTCTGTCTTTATCCAGAGGTATTTTTGCTGAAGATTTCTTCGTTTTCCATCACGTGACCAGCACATTGAAGCCTTGCAGTAGTGAACCATGACTCTAGTGACCGCAAATATGTACAATTTTGAAACTTTAATTTTTTTCTGAGTTGAATCCTAAGCGAAGAAAATGGCATCAACGAAAGAAAAGTAGACCAAAATTGCATTGAATTGCATGGGAACTAAAACACGCGCAAGACAACCGTAAGCGACAATGGCGCCGAGGAATCCCACAGTGCATCTTTAGCAGGGTGCTGTGTGTGTGTGTGTGTGTGTGTGTGTGTGTGTGTGTGTGTGTGTGTGTGTGTGTGTGTGTGTGTGTGTGTGTGTGTGTGTGTGTGTGTGTGTGTCTTTTTTAGTCTGTGCGCAGAAGTTTTCTGCGCATTAAATAGCGATACCGAGGCAAGCGCTGTGGTCACGAGGGACACACTATTGAAGAGGCCTTGAATTTGGGCAATGGTCTTCCACAGGGGCATTTCATGAAGCCTTTTGTCCGACATATATTTTGTAGGACAAACTTGCTCTCAGCCAATCGGATGCAAGGATTTCGATAGCTTTTAACGGTTTGTAGGACTAAACATCCCACAAAACGCTTCATGAAATGCCCCAGACCTCAACCAGCTACTCAATGAGATCTATCAGTTCGCTCTAATTCAAGTTTTGTGAAATTCATGTGGAGCTAAAAACGACCTCCACAAACTATTCACGACGCTACCGAACTTCCGCGCTGGTTTGGCGAGCTTTAGAATATTAGATTTTGCCATTATTTCTACGTTCGTTCGACATTCGCATCGTTCGCAACTCGTTCATATTAATACGCCCTGTGAAAAACACCCCTTAGATAATGCGACACTGCTTTGATCATCAAGGTTAAATGATGAACAGCGTGAGAACAGAAGGGGTGTGGAAATACCCAGTGTTGAAATCGGCTCGGAAGGAAATTCCCGTATTAAAAAGGGTATTTTCCTCCGGGCCTAGAACATTGAATCAAAGTACATGTATGATCACTGTATACACGTCGGACGTCATGCCCCTGTAACCTGCTCTTTCAGCCGTAACTTATGCATGCATGTTTCCTGGTCCTATATATACACTCACATTTGTATAAAAATGGTCCTTCTTTTCTTGAAAAGGATAGATTCCTGTTTGTGATGATCACGTACTGCCTTAGCACTGGTCTATATGCTTTGAACATATTGTATTTCTTCTGTCATTTCTGTTACCTTGCTAAGGTTGATATTGCATTTGCAAATCACGTGGCATATACATGGAAATTGATGTTACAGGTAAGAACAGAAAATAACAACTATCCAGTATGTATAATGCATAGGATCTGCATATATTTGCATCCCACAGGATACGTATATAGGTATATCGTACATATAGGATGTGGTTAGCTTGAATTGGCAATGGACTCGTAGATAAGGAGTAATTAGCCTACACCTTCATGGATGCATTTGATGGTAGCTATATCGTGGACTCACGCAAAGCTGGGGTTTCGCAAGATCCAAGGAATGTTCCCCGGGAAATTCCCCGGCAGTCGTTGTGATGACTGATGAGTACGATGGCAGGGGCGGATCTAGGGAGGACCGTAACCGGCGCACGCCCCCCCCCCCCTTTATTTTTTGTTGAAACAAAAGAAATAAAAAGAAAAAGATGGGGGAGGGGTGCGCGCGCCCCCCTTTAATTTTGTAAACGCGGCCCCTCTTTACGGAATTCCTGGATCCGCCCCTGAATGGGGCATGATAAACAGGATTCAAGGTTAATATGTACAAATGACAAAATCAATCAATGAACTAGAGAAGCATTCCAAGAGAGTATGGACGTCCGCCAAACAGCCGTGATTAAAACATCACCATTTCGTAGGCAGATTCTTCAACACAAATGCTGCGGTAATAAAGGATAAGGACATCTACACAGTTTGGTGAAAATCTGATCATCCATTGTTGAACTATTTGAAATTAAGCTTATTTTATGTTCTTTATGCATCCAGATATGAACTTCTATTCTTGAGTTATTGGGAAGCTTGTCATTTTAATGTGGTTTATGACCCCTGTGACTTTTGACGTCATGACCCCAACTGAAATTTCATCGTTTCTTTCGTATACCTTATTACGAACACACCATGCAAGTTTGGTGTAAATTCGTTCGTCCGTTCTTGAGTTATCTTGTACACAAACAGACAGACAAACACTCACGGACGTAAAACTTCACCCCCTGCTGTCATTGGTTTCACCTACTGGAGGAGGTACCCAGGGTCATGTACGTGCAATCACAGGATGATGTTCCGAAAATGAAATAAGGATGCGGTTCGTATAAACTCAGAAAATCCGAATCCGAGCTGTAACATGTTACAATCCAATCACTACTTATCATTCCGAATGATGCTGGGGTCAGTATGACTACCACGGTGTGTTTTAAAGATAGTGTTCATTATAGTCTTTGTCACTGGTTCAATGATATAACGGTAACGATTGAAATGACAAGGCTGTATATTATATTTCTGACCAAAGGAATGGTCACGTACGAACAGAAGTACGTTCAGACGAACGTATCGCCCCCCCCCCCCCCCCCCGTGAGAGAATGACAAATTGATAACATTTCATGAGAAATGACATCATTCCTTCAAAAGTCTAGTGCAAGGATCACATGATATTTGTAGCCTATTTTGAACAAAATAATCTTTAAGCATTCTTGTTTAGGGAGCTTCCTAAGCTATGAACACTTCCTAAATGAGAAGATTCTTGGAGTGCTTCACATTCTGTCTATTCTTATTTATTTATTTATTTATTTATTGCAATTCTTTATCCAGAGTAGCCTGATCAGCATGAGATATATAAACAGGATAAACTATTACATTTCAAAACAGTATAAAGTAATCACACACATCAAGTATATAAATAAAATAATATCATACAATCATACAGATTTAAAATAGACTAACTGCCGGTCTTCCTCAGGGCTCTGTTTTCGTAAAAATCCATGAAACATGAACAACAACATCCACAACGGTAACAACACCAACAATAAGAAAACAATTTGTTTAAAAATAGATAATTGAGGCAGATCAGCACGGGACACGTAATACAGTCAAATATAAAAATGAAGTGAACGCACATGACCTGTACAAACACCTGGAAACACGATAAGACAAAATAACATCTAGAAAAAGGAAAGGAAATGATTCAGTATTTCCTATTAGGCGGCTGCAACTCATCCCGCTCTGCGGCAGGTTAATGTACTTATCGAGACGCTACACATTTCATTGTTCCCGGGGGTTTTCGCTTTCTTTTCTTTCTTCATTTTGTTTTTGGGTGTGTGTGTGTGTTGTTTTTTGGTTGGTTTTTTTTGCGATTTTGTGATCGAGGAACAATACAACAACGACATTATGTGCTGTACAAGTCTGTTTGCATAAAATAATGAAAGTCGGAGACGTTTTCCCCTTTTATGTCTCCATCTCTTTTCACTGTTGTGCTTGGAAACTTTCACTTTTATTCTCAGACTAACTTTAGATGGACTGCAATGGCAATTCCCTTTAAAGGGATCTTGAAGTTTTGGTGGAGATCTAACTTCGGGTTTCTAGCATTTTTTTTTTTGTAAGATAACGAGAAACGTCTAGAAATACGAAAGAACATGTCATTCCAAGAGGAGTTCAATAGTTATTTCCGATGAAAATTGGTTTTAATAGAAATGGCTGAGATATTCAAAATAGAGCAATCCTAATAAAAAAAAGGTGAGACCCACCTTGTATTACGAGCGCTTTGTTTACTTTGTTTTTGGATGTCTCAGCCATTTCAAAACAGATATTTTCATATAATAAACTCTGAATTGCTCTTAGAATGATGTGCTCTGTATCATTTCACACGTGGTTTCCTGGTATCTCACAAAAGGTTTAAAGTCCATCCTCATCTCCAATACTATATCATACTTTAAAGATCATTCGCACTTTGCAGGAGTGGAGACAGACAATGAAATGGAAAAGGGACAGTAACACTAGATGAACGGAACAACCTGTGGCTGGACTTTTTTTTTGTTTCTGTTTTTGTATCTGAATTTTTTTCATTGCTATGTTCACTGTTATTCTTGTCTCTGTCGCCGCGCAACCCGTTGAAAAAAAAAATGAAGCATCGAGTTATGTTTTGTTTTTTGGTTTTTTTTTTGTCGATCTGTAAAGGGAGTTCAACAACACGAAAGGAACCACGGGAACTAGATACGTGCTTTCTTGAGACGTGGGAACAAGTACAAAATGTCATCTTTAGAAAGTGGCCTTCTCTTCCACCTCATGACCCTTTGTGCTTTAACAAACAACTCAAGATTAATTCTTTACGGGGGCGCCCCCCCCCCCCCTTACAGAATTCCTGGATATGCCCTTGCCTCCCCATCTCCTTAATCCTGATTCATCATAGTCCCATTTGATATGATCTTTACCGTACAGGGTGAAGTCTAAACATTCCTTCCTCTTTGTGTATGTGTCTATGTGTGTATGTGTGTATTTCTGAGAACTTTAAAAAGTTGAACTAATAATGATGAAGGTGCATAATTAACCCAGGGAAATCACCTCTCTTGAAAGGGCAAATGTTTTCAGAAAATTTGTTTTCCCCCATCTTAGCTAACTCTCTCTGTTTACACTAACCCAACAATCTCTTAATTTCACTCGAGATAATTATCTCTGTCACTAAGCTCTCCAACTTTATAATCTACTATAAAGAAAACTATACACTCCTACTATTGCAATTCTGTCACAGTATTTCCAAACTCAAACGACTCCGCGTCTTCTGTGCGAAACATTTTGTTTTCTCTAAATAAGAAGATTGTATACTAGTAGGCCCTTATCTGCTAATAGAATATTTTTTTTTTCTCTAACAAACCAATTGCTTGTTTTTGTCACTCACCAAGAAGTCTCATCAAGAATAACAGTGTAACTTTACATAAAATTGACATGGGAATAAAATCTA
The DNA here is from genome assembly GCF_040938485.1 of Diadema antillarum. Taxonomy (NCBI): domain Eukaryota; kingdom Metazoa; phylum Echinodermata; class Echinoidea; order Diadematoida; family Diadematidae; genus Diadema; species Diadema antillarum. The sequence goes on along the minus strand of NW_027271209.1, from coordinate 516,850 downwards.
GAAGTGAAATTCATAATACCATTGCAAAATTGTAAAGCATTAATATAATAAACGAATAAACATACAAGAATCACATGAAAGTTTTTTTTTAATCACATTAGAAATTTTCATCTATATAAAGAAGACTTGAGGATGAAAAACATAGCAAAGGAAAGATAACTGTGTGTGAGTGTGTGTGTGTGTGTGTGTGTGTGTGTGTGTGTGTAGAGAGAGAGAGAGAGAGAGGGTAACGAAAGTTGGTGCGATTTAAAAAGAAGAAGATAAGAGCGAGCAATAAAAATTGTACATAAATAGATTGCTTTCAAGATTGTGTGTACAATATAGGACCAGTATTGTCAGTGCTTAGGTCTACATTGTATCCATGTAAAGAGAGAGAGAGGGTGGGGGGGGGGGAGATAAAAGAAACACAGAGAGAAAGGCGAAGAGCAAGTAAGAGAAGTTCAGAGAGGGAGAGATGGAAGAGAAATGGAAGAATAAGAGTACATTGCATGAAAAAATAAAGTGGTTGGACGAAAGAAATAATATACCAAACGCCTTCTATCCAATGCAATAAGGAGACAATCCAGGATGAGACACACAGTCTATCATAAATCTATACCCTTTATGGCTTCACCGATATTCCTGTGCTCCACACATCCGATCTGATCTACACTGATTATCTCACTAAAAAACACTTTCGTTCTTTTGACAAGATATTATGATAACATGCATACACCTTTTTCCAACATTCATGAACACAGATCCACTGACAAAAAAAAAACAAAAACATAACAACAACATGTAAGCCTTAATACTGTCCTAACAAATGCCTCGGATAGGGAAGGTAAGACAGGATATAATCAGCCTGGAAAACAAACTAATCATGACCACTGTGTAAATCCCTCTATAAGCATTTCCTCAGAATAACAATGTCTTCCAAGACATTCGCACGTCAGCACGGTGAAGCTCCTTTTGTTAGATCCTCTCCGATTGATGTACAATTGGAACATCGTCATCATCACCCTTTACCATCATTATATCATCATTAGCAAAGTGAAAGTGCAAGTTAACTTTGCGTCAGTTGATACTTTAAAAAAAAGAAAAAGAAGAAGAAGAAGCATAACAAGGGCGATGAGGAAGAAATTAATCACTAACACATTGTGGGAATATGGGAACTTTAGCATGTAGTTCAGCCCAGTACAATAGACCATGGATGTTTTCTTTTTACTGTTAGTGTTAATGACTTTCATAAAAAACATTAACCGACATAGGAAGCCGTTCCAGCGAACATTAGGAACATGTGAAAGCAGGCCCGTTTGCCATCGCATTTCAGGGCAGAATCGCCTTTCAGATTCATGGCGTTAATAATGTTCAACTATCAGTTGTTTCCGTCTAACATCCACTTTTTACAAGCCCCGATTTTCAGTGGAGCACTCTTTTCCATACTTACTTTTCTGTCAAACTTGCAAAGAATGAATTGCTGTTATTGGTTAGTCTACATCATGATATCTTATAATATACTTTACGATCCACACTGCATAATATATTTCATTTCCATTCAATTAATTCATTTTCATACTTTTCATTTATGAATGTTACATCAGAAATAATAATACAGGTTCTTTTTCCTTGTAAACAATGTGCAAAATCAAACGATAGTCTTGGTAATAAGACAGCAATTGTAATGATAACTGGTCGAAATCGAAATGAGGTTGAACAAAGAGAAATATGACGGGACCTACATGCAAGCAATCTTGTTTGGCTGTAAGCCCCGATTAATCAGTGTTTGTGAAAAAGAAACGGAGAATGGATAGAAAATAAGACCAGGCGATTTAATGGTACCAAATAAGAAAAGCGGGGTATTCCTATGTGATTAAAAAACAAAGAAAAAAAAAACTATACTAAAATGTGAACCATTATTGTGACCGAGCTTTCATTAGTTTCCGGAGTAGAACATGATTCGCATATAGAGCCTACACATTGCTAAAATTATATGATTTATTGTGTAATGTATGCTTTCCATTTTGTTCTACTCTTTTGTTGGATGGAAACGGAGAATAAATGAATTGAATTGAATGGAGTTGGCTAATAGATTGGATTGGATGTTGATTTATTTGTTTCAAGTACTCAATACTGAGTAATGAGAGAGAGAGAAAAGGTGGATGGGGAAAAGGAGGGAAGGGAAAGGGGATTTGCCTGGTACGCAAACAGAAAACGGGGAATCCACAACCTATTGTAAATTATATACCATTGAACGAAAGAGAGGGCAGATGTCGTGACCTCTGCTGTCTGGCGCAGGGGCGCGGGAAATCCCACACCTATTACACGTATTGAACGTAGACGAAGGCAGTCATCTTGGACCCTTGTTGCTGCTCCTTCGTTGAATTTGATTAGTATACAAACGATGAGACGAGCAGATGGTGCATGATGTGCTACTCATGTTGCATCTGTGTATTATGTGCATCCCGTGTGTATGTGTTTCAATAAACCCAAATGTGTTAATCACAAAGGGAAGGGAAGGAAGGCTCGGTGGTTATGGATAATCATGTTACAGGTCGCGCAGTTGGGCATGGGACTTTGTGATTGAGGCGGATGGGGAGGAACGGCAGAGGTCTGTTTGGAATTGGCCTGGGAGGGGAGATGTGAATATGGAGGGGTTTTGATGTTTTGAATAGCTATAAAGGTACATTGTCATAGGAAGGGTAGTTTAGGACAATTGATCCGGGGAATTTTAGACATAAATGCAGATCTACTTCCATTTTTTTTTTCTCATTTGGTGATTGGCTGTACTATTTCTATTCCATGTGTTACAGTCAAAATGAAATGGGTGACTCAAATTGTAACCTTTGTCAATTTTGATTTCCAAGTGCAAAAATATTACTTCACGGATTTGTGTGTGTGTGTGTGTGTGTTGTGGTGTTGTGTATCTTACATTGTACAGTAATACCAAATTGAGTTGTTATTTTTTGTATTATTTGAATAGAAGTGAATAAATAGTGTATTTCGGGAAAATGACTGAAAATCTGTTACGATCATCAATGGATGTCAAAGCAACGCGGGAATTTTTTTTTTAAAACATAGCTTATATTTCACTGTCACACAAATACACTTGTCGTAACGTTCTCTTCAATACTGATTTGCAAGTTAACAAGTCATATCTACAAAGTAACAGAATCCTAGAAACAGGTTATTTCGGTATGATTGATTTTTTAAAATTCAATTATGCTAAGGCATACTAGTTTTACAAGCAATAAATTACTCCGTGTATTGCGTGTATTATAAACAACATTGTTAAGGGATTGATAGTATTGGTGAAGATCAGAATTGGGCTTTTAACTTTATGTGAGATACCAAAAACTGCTTCTGAAATAGTACGGAACATACCATTTTAAGAGGAATTCAAAGTTTATTAGAAGAAAATCGGCTCTTTTTATATTGCTGAGACATCCAAAAACAATGTAAAACAAAGCAATCCTAATAAAAGGAAGGTCCCGCGTTTTATTAAGAATGCTTTTTTGGATATCTCAGCCATTTTAAAACCGATTTTCACTTAATAAATGTTGAAAATCTCTTGGAATTGCATGTTCTTTCATGATATTTTTCATGAGAACTGAGTTTCTCATTATCTCACCAACAAAATTAGAGACCTGAAGTTAGGTCCTAACAAAAACTGTACGCTCCCTTTAAATCTTAGATATTGCGGGTATTCCCAGACTGGCAACGGTCTATTCTTCCCCGAGACCTTAATTCAATGTGACGACGCTATATACTCAACTAGAACAGATAGGTCTTGCATTGTAATTCTGCTAGTGCACATAAATTCCCACCATATATCTCCCATCCGTATCAAAACAACCCGAAAAAAAAGAAAAAACAACAACAACAAAACAAATGTCAGCGGTTTGCATGACCAGGCAGTGACAGTTGATATGCATTGTGGATATAGTTCATCTGATTTCAACTGCGCAAATAAAGCAAACGGTTTTAGATTGTAAGGCATGCACAAGATTTAATATAGTCCCTGGGATCTTTTTTCAACAGAAACACTGATTTTGGAGTTACTAAATTGGTATTTCTGAATTGAACTGCATGTCATCTCTTATACAGGTATGAGAAAGATTAGATTCATCTTGCCGAATCCTTAAAAAGTGCGCAAAAATTCAATGATGTGTCATTTCGAGACAGAAACGTAATCTTCTAACCTGTATCATCAGTTATAGGATGGATCATAAATCGAGCGATTTAGAAGCGTGTGATAATTCTACAACTAAAATTTAAAAGAGTATAACTGAAACAGGGTTCACATGGGAACAAATGTTTAATTTCACTCTATATAAAACTAACAATTAAAAAATATGTGGCAAAAGTACAGTATCAAACAACACTTAATTTGGTTTTTTAGAATTTGATAGATTGATGTACTCTGTTTTGAAAACCCTACTAAATTTTCTCACTCCCGCCAGATTTTCTCTTTTTGGTTTTCATTCTTTGACTACGCAGCACCTGCATTGCTTTAACAAAATCCTCCTTATGATGACCCTCGACCCTAAGGTGTAATAGCACGCTCACACGGTCTAACCTTGCCAAACAATGGCTAGTATCCAAAAATGAAAAGCACAGGTTATAAGGGTGAAATTCTGCTCCGAATTCGAGATGACTCTAACAAACAGGGGAAGCCAAACAAAGAGGACACATAAATCTCTGACATATGAAAATTACGAATTTGTTGGCAAAGTCCAATGATTTCCCTTTAACAGAGAATTTGTAGGCAGATAAATTCACATGATTTCCCTGAAACAGAGATATCAATCACAATGACAATGAAGTAAATGACAAGAGGTGATACAATGGTCGCCTCAAAAAAAAAAAAAATCTTCTTGACCCGCACACAAATTCTTACTGAAAGTAACTGTGATAAACTGAAACTAATACGAAGGTATTACTTGAATGCTAGCGTATCTCATGTTTAGAGAGTTGAAATAATTTTAGCACTGGCAGCACTTACACAGAGGGGAAATCATTTTCGCGTTCTCACCCCAAAACTTGATACATATAGTTTTGATATTTGCTGGTACTTCCATGCAAATTCTTATTGAAATCAACTCTGACAATATATATTTACGAAAGAAAAAAAATGTATTATTTGAATAACAGCGTATCAAATTTCAAGAGTTGGAATGATTTAGCATTTGTAGCATTTGCACGAAGGGGACATATATTGACCCTAAACCTTCATATTTTTAATATTTGCTGGTACATCCAGCTAAATATTTTGGGTATTTCCCAGACTTATCACAGTCTGCCCTTCCACAAGGCCTTAATTTCATATTGATAGTACAACTGTATAATGATATGCAAAACTATTTCACGAAACATTGGTACAATTAACATTGTCTTCCTTTGTCGTCCCTGCTTACATTATATTCATCCTTAATATTGTTTGATTTTAATTATGGTATTTTCGCGTGGGGAAATACACTTCAAACTCTATTGGATAAATTACTTTTATTGCAAAAGAAGTATCATATGTCACACTGCATTTGTCTCATTCTGACCCGTTATTTTTTGAACACAAGATATTGAGAATTCAAGATTTGTGTTTGTTTAATCTAGGACAGTTTATATGTAATTACAATAAAAATATTCTTCCAAATATATTTGAAAAAATATTTCGAAGAAATCAATCCATTCACAACTATCTAACAAGGCGATCGAATGAATCCCATTTGCATTTTGAGAACTTGGAACTCACTTCATAACAATATGATAACAGATCAAAAATTTTACGAGTGAATTGAAATTATGTTCATCGAAATCTTGCAGGTGTGTGATATACAAACGATTTAGGTTCACTTCATCATATCAATTAAGTCATCATTTTTTTAACATTAAACAATTACATACATTCTTTTTTTATTAGAGAAAAATAATCTGTCAAACACAAGTCCATCTCAGATGTTCCTGTGATCGTATTGTATATTCATATAACATTGTATTTATTCTCTCTTTCTTTTGTGTCTGCTCTTTTGCATTCTTACGGGTATATAATGTACACAATTCTTTGCATTATATTCAATCCAGGTTGTATTTTATCATTATTCTTATATCATGGAATCCAGTTTGCTTGTGTCCATAATGGCTCGTTGTGTTGTAATAATAATAGTAATAATAATAATAAATGAATAAATAAATGAAGAGTTTGTTTGCAAAAACCGATCAGTCCATATTTGCGATTAAAGGTCAAGAAAAATAAAGCGAATAATAAGAAATTTTGTGCTTTTTTTGACCATAACTTCAAAAATGTACCTTTATATGTAGTGACCAATATATCATTTAAAAGGTATTATTTTGTATCTTATGACAGAGACCGTACTTCAAAATCTTCAAAAATGGACTTATCGGTTTTTGCGAACAAACTCTTCAAATAAATGAATAAATGAATAAATGTGACCCTGCACCTCAAAACAAACAAAAAGTCGCCAGACATGAATTTTTAGTTAAGACCATATTCTGAAAGAGCAGACTTTAAGCTTTAAAATGATGTATAACTCAAATCAAATGGACTCTCCTAACCTATCTAATTATTGGAAAGAAAGCACAAAATCAGGAAAAGTGTGAACTGAGAAAAGAGGCTCTGAAGTACAGTGTCTATTCAAGCGCTTAATCTTTACCAAACCCTGCTGGCTGTGCGATGAATGGGACAAAAAACAGGAAGTAAACCACCAGAGTAACAACAATGAAGGGATTATCAGATTAAACTGAAATTAAGCATGCCTCATTAACACATTCTGTCCATAATTAATGCCAACTTTCAAAGCAGTAGCACTATCCATTCAAAAGTTATTAGAGTTGAAAGTGAAGAGTGTGGACAAGGTTTTTCAGAAATGAAAAAGGGATTCTAAAGACACACCTAATCTCACTATTCTACCAAAAATGTTCGAGATAAACTGCTAAACACACTTTCCTGAACGTTTTATGACACCAAATTTTAGCATAATGTAAGAGAAGACCCACTCTTTCAGAAAATATGAAAAAGTCAAGTTAAGTTAGGTTGACCCATTTCACTTATTTTCAGTCCTCACGCAAAATCAGTGTGTGCGACTTTATGTTCGTTTTGAGGTTCACGGTCACAAATAACACTTATATAGTATGTATTTTTATCCTTTGTCCCTTCCTGACATTGGTTCCTTTGATTTTGCCTGATATGTTTGTAATATAATTAGTTTATTATTTGTTTTCCTACGTATGTGTTTTCTGAGGGTCCCATATTGTACAAGCTTTGCATTTTAATTGGACCTTCATTTCCATACCCATTCTTATCTAATTTGTACCAGCATACGTATATATTTTTCAATATATAGATTTTTTTTTTCATTTTGTAACTTATCATCACATGTATTTTGTCAATTTACGTCTTTTGTTATTATTACAAATATGTTCTGCTTAACCTATGTACATAATTTTATATGTTTATTTGATGAAAAATAAAATAAATTTTAACTGAATTGAACTGAATGTAACGATGCTACGTTCTTTTGTTAGGCCTTATATTTTCTTTCTGCAATTGCACAATATCGTTTTCGAGCCAGTAAAAAAAAAGAGGGAAAAAAAAGCGTTTTATCTGCATAGGTGTCTTTTATAGGTCTTTTTATTTGTAATTGTGGACCCCAGATTTGATAGTGCTTAATACTTCAATAACGCAAAATGAAGCAAAAGTTATCGGTTAAATCGTCAGTCATGCACAAGTATAGATTAAGTCGATCGTGGGGATTTTGCCCCACACATTTTCATTCTGTCATTGCTCTAAATTTGTACATTTTAATTGAATCGCTTATCCGGTGTGGGATAGATATTCGATACAATTTGCCGAATCCTTCAAACATGCGAAAAAAAAAGTTTTGAGACAGAAACGGGGGAAAGGGGGAGAGGCATGGATAGTGCTCTTTGTTGGGTCATTGTGGACAATGACACTCTCCCTTTTTATACTCTTGATTTCACTTGTATGTTTCAACTTCAAAGTGATACGGAACGCCGGGGGGGGGGGGGGAGGAAGCTGGAAGTGTTTTGATTTGATTTTCTAACTCGTTAGAGGGAGTTCATTCCATGGTATTCATGCAGGCTTGTCCGACCAGGGAGGTGGGAAGCTGTCCCTGGTCTGACCGTGTAATATTGTTTCTGGTTTGAGTATTCGTTCACACAGAATTTCCCAGCTCTACACCTGAAGCCAGGGATTATCCGTCATACGACCCTGACCTATATAGTTCCTTCAAGCTGTTATTTTACTCTTGACTCAAGAAGTAACACAAATCTCGACCAATCTGAATTTGTGAGCAGGGAGGTGAGACAATATTCACAAGTATAGTGGATGTGAACATGCACGCATCTGACGGCATGCCCTGATGCCCCAACATCCTACTCCCCCCCCCCCAAAAAAAAAGAGAAAAGAAAACAGAGATAATAATGAATGATAATATATGATAATAAGAAGAACACTACATTTATAAAGCGCATTTTAAATAAATGTACAGGTTCAAATGGGCTTTACAATGGAATTATCAACGTAAATGGAACAGGTGAGTTTTTAGACAGAGAGAGAGAAGCTAATTTGAAGCTGAAATTTACACATTAAAGCCCCGAATGTTTCCAACGATTTAGTGAATGCAGCAATGTTCGATGAACACATAGATTACTAGAATATCAGAAAATCAGTTTAAAAAAAAATGACAATTTTGAGAGTATTGGTCTAATCTATCTCTGGATAAAAAGCTTAGTTCAGTAAGTTAGTGACATCATCACAGCAGTGGAATTTTGTGCAGAAATTACAAAGGGACTCCACAAAATCTGCAATCTATCTTTAACACAATAGCGAGAGAGTAATTGACAATTGACAATTTCAGTAACTTATTACTATATATTACTATCATTATATTTAACATATTTAACATAATTTATATTAAGTCGAGGGCATGTGTAGTTCCAATATGAATATAATACTTTGTGTTATTCTTTTTTTCTTTATTTTTATTACGTTCCACTGTGACATCAAAAATTGTTGCATAGCTTAATTTCCTCTTCAGTGATGACCGAAAATGAATGAGACCAACCCTTAAAAATAAAAAACTCTACTTTTGAAGGGATGGTGCGATTTGCTCAGACGTGTTTTGCTGATATTTCTGCCTCACTGCGTCGATACAAACGTGTCATGTAAATAACCAGTTAGCTTAAGTTATGCAGAGAGAAGGATTATGAATAATCCTGAATTATGATATCATGACAATTCCACTGGCTATTTGTGCGAGCACAAATACAATCTCATGTGAGTTGCCTCATTTTGTTTACCCTGCACGACTTCTGCTGTTTTGTTTGTTATAATGTGCATTTTGGCTTAATTCATTAATTGACATGTAAAGTGCCTCTTAGCGAAGTCGCCCTTCCATTCTTGCAGCGATGATTGATAGTTAAAGTGAGTCCAGAATGGTTGTTTTCTTTCTCAGTATTCTTCACGATCCTTTTTTTTTTTCGTTACTGTAAATTAGTGTTAGTTGAGCGACTCTGTCCGCGCCTTCATGCCAATTCATGTTATCTCGCAAACCCATTAGGTAAATTTTCCTAAACCCTGCTCAGGCATGGAAGAGATGTATCGGTTATATTAATATCCCTGTCAAAGTTCAGTGGTCACTACAAGACTTGACTTCTTAAAGTCATCAGTTGTAACTCAAAAGTCGATCAGACATCACGGTCCGGATATACATGGAACACTCTTCCTGAGGAGTTGAAACAGTGCGGCTCCTCGTTTTCATTCAAAGCAAACTTAAAGAAGCACATTTTACTACAGTATACTTCAAATACGAACTAAAAGCAAATAATTCATATGATTAATGTTGGTCTCCCGATAGCAACATCGCATATCGTTCCCTCTTCCAGCAAACCAATTCTATTATTCTAAATTCCAGCCTATCTGCCCTTGTGCACTTTCAAACACCTGCACGCACATTCACCACCATCACTCATCAGAGTTTATTTCCCCTGCTTTCTTCGCAGCAGAATTTGTATCGTTACGAATCTAGTACGTCCCTATTTTTCCCCGGGCGGGCCATTTTTTCAAGCAATGCTTATAATGGCGACCTTCTGCATAATCGCTTCTTAACTACAATTGTTATAGTTAGTTCAATAGTTTATTTATTTCCATCATCACAAAGAAAAGAAAAGAAAAAGTTGACATAATCCAAAGTGATACAAATTTTTTTTCATTTCTCTTACACTCGTCCAATAAAGGATTTTTTTTTCAATACAATATAAATTATACACGAATGATGTCGTAAAAAAGAAACAATGCACTTTGTCATGGCAACAAAAATAGTAAATAATCACAATGATGGAAAACAGTGTTCCACTAAAAAAGCCACGCTTGTAAAACGTGGAACACTGGAACAAAACAACAACAGCACCAATTTGTTATACCAATAAGACATATTCATTTTAAATTCTTCTATATACTATTGTACATTTTACTCATTGATATAATGATGTTGATACTATGAACAATACTTACTAGGATTTTAGGATGCAAACGTATAAACTATATAACATATCACATTTGTGGCACAGACACTATGGGGCCAGGTGTGCCAGGAAAATTGAACGGAAAGGAAGATATGCAATCGGCCACAAAAAATATAACGACGACAACAACAACAACAATAACACAATACACAGAAACAACAGAATTTGAGGAAATGCACTCAGACAGATACTGGACAACGAAGAACGAGGAAAAAGGAGCAGGGAAGAATAGAGAAGGAAAAGGAGAGGGATGGAAAAGGTCTGTGGACACACTACAAAATCTCAAGGAAAAGTGAAACATGACGGGTTTTTTCATTGAACAGAATTAACTGGTATATCTAGAAAACAAATATTTTTTGAGTTTATACTTAAATGTAATTAACTTCACAGATTCTTTTAGATCATTATCTAAGCTATTCCAAAATCTGGGTCCGGTATAAACAAATGTATTTTGAGTGTGTACAGTTCTAACTAAGGGAAGATGAAATTCTTTAGATTGTCTAGTGGGATAGTTATGTACGTGGCTGTTACGGTGAAATAAAGAATAAAATATTTTGGGTAGATGATTGCAGTTGTAATTAAACATAAATTGACCAAGTTGAAACAAATACAACTCTTTTATTTTCAGAATTTTGTGCTCAAGGAAAAGCTTGTCAGTATGTGCTCGGATATGAAGGTTAAAAACGATTCTGAGCGCCATCTTTTGCAGATGAAAAAGTTTATCTAACAATGTCGAATATGTATTCCCCCAAGCAAGAATTCCGTAATTCAAGTACGGCAATACCAAACTTGAAAAAATTGATTACAATGTTATTGTAATCCCTGCTGCATAGACATGCATACTGCATATCATAACATTGATTTCCTTTTATATCGTTGTTTATGCAAGTCAAACGACTCTGTGTTAAAGTTACTTTGTATATTTCCTACATGTTCATGATATTGTAACTTATGTATATCGTTGTTTATGCAAGTCAAACGCCTTTGTGGTAAATCTACGTTGTATATTTCCTACATGTTCATGATTATGTAACTTATGTATTAGTATTATCGTTGTTTATGTAGGTCAAACGACTCTGTGTTAAATTTACTTTGTATATTTCCTACATGTTCATGATTATGTAACTTATGTATTTTGATTTGCAGAAAATAAAGTATCTATCAACAACAAATCCTATCTGGTTAGGTCCAGCAGTAATATTTCAATTCTAAGCAAATGTTATTTCCAAATTACCCTGCACATTCTTTCAACATACAACTACAAATAATCAATGTAATACAAAATATAATACATGAGCATACATTTAAAAGTAGAAAAGAAAAAAGAGTATGTGCATAATCTATATTGAACTATTTCAACAAAGGCACATTTTCTTACCAAAAGAGAGGCCCATGTAAAAGACAAGATTGTAGAGATGGGAGTCACTAATTGCAAGCGCATGAAGAAAGGTAATGGAAGCACAAAGAGGCATAATATAAACACATACACACACGCGCGCAGGTATACAAACTGGGTCATCCTACGAGACGTGCACCCACACAAACGATTTAGGAAACAAAGGCGAAGACAGGACAAAAACAGCAAGAGACATGAAGAAGAATTAGTATAATGTAAGAGAGAGAAGGACTGATTAATGGAGAGCTATATAAAGGCAAGGATCTGCAGCACATAACCAAACAATTGCAGAACACTGTTCACTGACATGGGCGCAGTCTATCACGATACCAGAAAACGGCACATATAATCTCATTAAAAACACACCTGAATTCAAGCAGAATGAGACTCCCTTTAAGTTTGCTTAAATACAGCATAACACGGGACAATTTCAGATCTATTTAGTCATGTTTAAACAAAAATATTCTGTGCAAGACTAGTGGGAAGTTAAGGTAAATGTAAACGAAATTCGTCAGATTGCCTTGTAAGGTATTTATGAACATTGCTATTTCTCCAAAAACAAAAACACACACAAAAAAAAACAACGAATCAAATGTTTTGATAACTCACTATTCCTATCAATAAACATAAGTTGTTAGTTAGTAGTTATAAGTTAGTAGTAAGGAAAAACTAGTACACGATTGTGGGGAAAAAAATGATGGAAAATTATATTGGCCAAAGATCAAAGGTCGTAGTAAAAAAAATAGTGCTTTTCCCTTCCACTCCCCTTCTCCATCCAAATCAACTGCAAGGATAATGATGTCATTCGGTGTAATAGCTTGTATAATATCTGGAAAATATCTTCTCTGTGAAGGGTTGTTAAAGTTCGAGATCATTGGTCGAAATGAAAAGGTTCAAGAAATTTTGAGCATTTGAAAAAAATGCTGGAAACGGGGAATACCAAAGCATGATCCAATCACATGAATATATCAAAACAGGAGCCAGTCAAATAGTCAACTGAATGACCCTGTAAGAGTGGATGAATCGTGTAAGAATGTTTTTAAAAAATCCTTCAAGTGAGCAGCGGTGATAAAGACATACATAATTATCTTGGCAAGGTGAACTGAAAAGAGATAGCACAATGGGGAATTCTGAGATGACTTGTATTTATAACGGGGGAAAAAGAAGCTAGGTGCCTGACCTTAGAACAGTCCTTGAGAATTTATTTATGGTGTATATTATAAGTGTCTAGGTGAAGCATAAAATTCCAGCTACATAGCTTTGCATCGACTTTCTAGTTAAATCATGATTGATCCTTCGGTGAAATGATGGGTTTAAATGATTTAAAGAAACCAGAAATGGAAAGTACTTACATCTTGATTCACAGTCTAAAAATGTCTACATTGGGAGATTTTTTTTTCTGACTGGACGTTAAATCACTTTACATAGCACAGCGTAAGTTTCTCAGAGTTAAAGATTGAATTGAGTTAATTGCTATAAAAATTTTGACATTTAAATCGTACAGCTGTGAGGAAAACATTCATACATATTCTTAGTTCAAATCCATGCGTCATCGGTTCAGAATGGAAAGATGTATGATGTCATTTACTAACAGCAACAAATGCACAATTGGTGAAAATTGCGTTCTTGCTACAAACGTTTCCATTGTTCTAAACTCTGTTCATTTTCAAAGAAAAACAACAGTCAAAACCACACTGCAACAATATTGATTGTCATATAAACTAAGCCCAGTTTTAATAGATCCTTTTAAACTAAAACAGCGCCAACGTCCGGGTGGCGTGCGGGTTATCTTTCTTTTACCCTGTCTGTTAAGTTAAGGACCGCGCAAAATGTTGCTCGGGCATTGATGCGGTAACTTTTGCCAAATTCTGCCCTAACCAGCTAGGGTAATTACCCCGACACTACCCTGACATTACTTCAACATACCCCTAAACAATCCTTTTATTAGAACGCAACCTCGGTAACATTTCGTTGTTACGCTCAACACGCATGCGCAACATTGCAGACAGAGAATAATTGGCACGCCGCGCGCGCGCCGATCACCTGCACGGCTTGAGATCAGTAATATTTGTAGGGCTCACAGGCATGACAGGGGTAAATAATTCCCCATAGAGACGTGTGTTAAAATTCAAAATTCAAAAAAAAAAAGAATATGTAAAATAGCTTGGAGAAATGAGGTGTTTCATCTTCACTAACCTGGAAAAGTGAAATATACCCTTTCATCCATCAAATTTCAAGGGCGGGTTCTTCTGCTTAAACCCTGTCCAAGGGTCCGCAAAGCCAGACTACGAGTTCCTTTCACTCAAAAAATCACATATTTTCTGTACATGCACCCAATGAAATAAAGTCCCTTTAAATTCCATGAGAAAACCTTTCATCTTCCAACCAAAGGGCGGTTTGTAGAGGAATTCATACTCAATATCTGCAGCTATTCAGTTGTTTTGCCAAACTGCATTAATGATTCTTAATTGTTTTTTCTTCATTTATTTTAGTATCTTTGGTACGATTTTGTAAAGTGGTGTAGGACATTCCATTTTATCTACAGGTGTGAGCCCTGTAACCGTTCTCGCGTGCTGTTTCCCCGAGGCGAGGAATTTTGTGCTCCGGACGTTGTCGCGACGCTGTCGCGTTGAAACAGAATTTTAGTGAATGAACATATTCAGATAACTATGATGTCATCACCGCATCGTGCAATCGAGCAATGCCCTTGCGCAACATCTTTTGTAATAATGCTTAAAAGGAATTCCCGGTCCAGATGAAAGTTAGTTAAAGGAGGAGTTACTTTAAATTTTCTGAGCACAACAATGAAAAATTGGGCAAATTAGGATGAAAAATAACGAAGTTATGACATTTTAAAGTTTCGCTAATGTTTCAGGAAACATTTCATGAACAGTCAATACGAATATGCAAATAGTTACGTGATGATGTCATCCCCTCGCTACTTGTCATATTCGTAGTTTATACATAACATTTTGAATTCCCAGTTTTCTTTCAGACGCAAGTACGCCCCAGTCTAAAATCATGACGTATCTAACTGATAGTTAGATGTATTTGATATTTGTATGTCTTTTATCTCCTTCACTTTCTCTTCCTTCCGCGCCTAGAGCACTCTGCAGAGTGGATTTGGCGCTATATAAATCATATCAATTATTATTATTATTATTATAGTTATTCTGAAGTTGTCCAACCAGGAATAACATCATGCGTTACACTTTGATAACAGAAACATTGAATTTTCCTCAATAGAAAATTATTGTGAGATGATGACGTCAGGGGCTCACTCATTTGCATATTTATAACAACTGTATACAAGAACAGTTCTGTAGAAATTTGCGGATCTTCACATTCCCTACAAGATACAAGATCCACTACAAGATACTTCGGCTCACTTTCAAATGTATCCATGGCCTCACCCCTCCTTACTTATCTAAACTCATAACCATCCGTCACCCATCCCGGTACACCCTCCGCTCCGCATAAGGTATCACACTGAATCACCCAACTTCCAAGATGCTGGCCACACTTGGTGATAAAGCATTTTCATCTGTTGCTCCCAAACTGTGGAATCAACTACCCAAAACTCTCCGCAACCAGCAATCTCTCGTCACCTTCAAAAAACATCTAAAAACTCACTTGTTCAGTTAATATCAATAATCCACTGGTAAAGCGCATTTGAACATGTGATGTTTATGGAAAATGAGCTACATAAATGTATTTTTATTATTATTATTATTATTATTATTATTTTCCCATATTTTTTATCCAATTTTGATTAAATCTTATCACTGCTGCACTAGTTATAAGATTTTACTCTTTCTTCTCATATCATAACGAACTTGTAACTGGACGGGGAACATCGTCGGATATGATGCCACCAGCAACTTTGACAGATAACATGGTGTTTGTAATTCATGTTACATCTAGCTAATCTAGAACCTCGCCATTGTGACAGTGAGGAAAAAAAATGCTCCTGATATGCTTCAAATCTTCTCAGATTTCATGCGTGCAGCGACGACATTGTGATTATCAATTTCATCTTCATACTTTAGACTCAGTGTAGTTTTGCCTGTAAATGTACAATGTGTGTATCAACTATTGAAAGAGCAAGTGATTTAACTCGCACAATGCAAAACCATAAAAGCTCCAGTACCAGTCGCACTACGTGTTGCTTGATGTTTAGAGTTGACGTTTCATGATGTCTACTGAACGTTGAAAGGAAAACTCCGCTTCCTTGTCAATTTGCTTTCTCTCAAACATTATAAAGAACTCAAAATCAAATGTCATCAAAGAGTGCAAACCTAATCAAAGCGGATCAGAAAAAACAAGGATAGAGGGTTATGACTCTTATTTCACATGTTTCTATGAAGCAATCAATTGCATGATTATGCAAAGTGCCTGTATTTATGATTTTTCTTGAGCTTCCCATCGACTTCCATGCGATCCTCTACTATTTTCCTTTTGTTGGATGATGGACTGAATGTTCTTCGACTTTGAAGGTTTAGAAACATCGAAGTCATTCATTGACCGATTCTCTTGCTACCTGAATTTATTTGTTATAATTAGCGTGAGCATGAAACAGCATTTCTATTCAACGGATGCCGGTCTCCATGTATCCTGTGAGTGGTAATGAATAATCATTAAAAAAATCAAGGAATGTAGAAAGGTTAGAGCAGCACGACGTCAAAGTGGTTAAAAGGAAATCGGAATAAGCTGTTTCCCATGTGGCTTTGAAACTCGGGTAAGTAAATATAATTTATAGATCCCTGTAAAACTCTTCATTAATTCTTTAGTTCTGGGCCCGGTTCTGGGAAAGCTAGACCAAACCCTCTCCAAGTCCTGGGAATGTGGTGTTCTGAGATAGATTTTGTATTAGTAATCCACTTTTGTACGTCACTTAATATAGATGCTCAAATCACATTTCGCACGTTTGACGAAAGTCCCCCACCATCTGGTACAATCAATGGCAGGTGACACAACCTTACATTGATTACATCACCTGTTTAGTCCCCCTTCTGATTTGGTTCCAGCAAGGAGGTTTAAGAGAATTGAGTCACTACTGTCGCCACTCAAAATATCTCTACTCAAAATATCTGAAGTATGTGCAAAACTGGACCTGCCAGATGGGAAGACAGTAGATTCATAATGATCCGTGTCTGATAACATAAAGACCAACCACTTTCTAATATGTCTTTCCGATGGCAATTACTTTTCGCTATCCCTTATAAGAGATCGGCAATAGCAGGAAAGACATGGGGATGCACGAATAGATATTGCTAAAAAACTGACGAAATAATAATCGAAATTATATAATGATTATTTCTATATCCAGGGAAACCTTTCAATTGTTGCAACTGCTCTACCAGAGGGCCCTGCCGTTATCATTATCCTAGAGTCTTATCCACTTTGGCGCAACACCCCCCGTAGACTGGGCATGCGGGCGCTAATCTTACATACTAAGTTATAAAGAACTATATGCTTGAAGATTATCCCACATCAGATTCATTTGTCGGAAGTAAATGGAAAATGCAAGTCGGCTTTTCATGAAGGCACAGTTTCAAACACTTTTGCAAGCAGCTCTGATTTACGCTTTTGCACTTAATTCTGGACGGGATAGGGTTTTTTATCATTGGGTGAAATTTCACGCAATCAAATGGATAAACAATCAAAATAAACTGGACAGTACGTTAGAGTTCAAAACGAATCTTTAGATTATTCAAAAAGACGGCGGTATCGAACCGCTCTTTAAATGCACACCCGTGGAATTCTTCTGTCCAGCCATAGAAAAATGACTGCTAACTCCTGAACCTCCTTGCAACCGCCAAGCAGGACGGCATAACATTCATGAATAAGACATTTTAGTAACCGATACAATAGGCTGTTTCTGTAATATTACAAATTTATGGATGTTTCTTTCTCTTCAGCCTAGTAACCATGGTAACGAAGCATTTAATTCGTCTGCCCCCTGTCATTAAATTCCAAAGGCTGGAATTCACTTAGTTGTTGCTAGGTAGGGCAAGACTCTGCGAAGCTTTGGGTCACACAAACACGACAAAGTATACATAAAATCTGATTACATTACAGAACCGGTCTGATTGACACCACACGCCCCCTTGTCCCCGCAGATTTCCCCTCAATCCTCATATTAATAACATCAACACATTTTCGTGTATCATCTTTCAGTTCACCTTCATGAAACATGAAGCTGTTATAGGTCAAAGGGGAAGCGGCTCTCGCTGCCTCTTTCACTTTCACTTTCGAATTCCATACGTCGCGGACTAAGGGGAACGTACGCTTATTTCCCATGTGCTAATAGTAAAAAAAAAAAAAAAGATAAGCATATATTTCCTCTTTTTTATATTTCCCTTTGGTTGGAAAGAAAGGAAAGGGGGGATTGTTTAGTGTCTACTAGTCTTCCGAAAAAAAATTAAGGCATGGCATCCATCTTGAGATAAAGAAGATGTTATGGTATGAAATAATTTCTTAAGTCAGAAGACGGCATTCGGTTTTCCCCAAGTCTTTTCCACAGAAAGATGTAAGGCGATATCACACCCACATACACACACACAAACACACACACACACACACACACACACACACACACACACACACACACACACACACACATAATATATATATAATACAATAGTACAAAAATATTATAGAAATATGATATAAACAAGGTCTGGAGCTTTGGTCATGTCCGTATGCGGGAGGGGGGCAGGAGCTGTTCCTTCCTTCCATATCTTTAATCCCTTCCCCCCCCCCTTTTTTTTAGACTTTGGACGAACGAATTTCAAATAATTTAATGGGTAGTCCTTACTATTAATCTCTGGCACATTAATCCGTCGGAAATTATGATTTCTCTGTCACAAAAAAGCGATATGTATATATAGACTTTTTTGTCGAATAATTGAAATAGATCTGAATTTACATTTGAATTTGGAAATTCAGGCATCAATTGATTAGTCTATTTTCTCTTGGTTATAATTACATTTCTCGCATTACGTCACCCAAGTGCAACCTTACTTTTTTGAAACATTTTTATTTTATTTGCACCTAAAGTGGCCACCATATCGTTGGAATGTCAATTCTTGAAATGCAGATCAAGGCTCCCTCGATATGGTGGGAGGGGAATACCCTTTCCACAACCCCCTCCCCTCGCTCGTTCCACCTCCATAGTGAAAAACGCACACTCCGAAATGATTCGCATTTGTCTCAATTTCTATTTTCTCTCTCTCTCTCTCTCTCTCTTTCTCTATAAAAGTTTCTTAATGTTTACCCAAAAGTGTACACTTAATTGAGGCATGTCTTGCTAAACTCTAGACTTAAATCGTAAGTTCTATTTGCCTGATTTCAGGGGCAATTCATGGGATCAGTCGGTCCGCAGAAGTGAAAATATATTTCAATATACAAAGTCATTTAGGGACGATATCTTGCACCTTCTCATGATTGTGGGAGAATAATATCCATCTTTGAATATAATCATTATAATATATATATATATATATATGTATATATATATATATATATATATATATATGTATATATATATATATATATATGTATATATATATATATATATATATATGCGTGTGTGTGCGCGTAACATATAATTATTCACACACACATATACATATATATTATTAATATTAATTCGGTATCCTTTCCAACAAGATCTCAATCTGTCCAAAATCAAAATGTTGGAATCATTGTTGGCAAGATATAATTCCCATGTTAGTTAGACATGGCACTGATCATTGAATATACAAAAGCTTTCTCAAGCGGGAGGAGAAATATCCCCCCTCCGCCGCCCCCGCCCCACCCCCCCCCCCCACACACACACACACCCGCACCCTCCCGCCTGCTCCGTCCCCGCGCTCTTTCGCTTGCATGTTCCCTGCAAAAAGAAAGAAAAGAAAAGAAAAAAGAATTGAACATATTCTTGCTCCCAACAAACATTTTCCTGAGTCCGGCCATGATTCCTGTCAATTCAAAATAACTCCACAAAGGAGCTAATGCAAAGTTTAATCATTACGATAATGATAATGATAATGAATAACATTTATATAGCGCTTAATACTGATGTTTCTAAGCGCATTCATCCGAAAAAAAAAAGAAGTATGACATTAAAATAAAATACAGCATTATGTAAATATACAAATTATGATATAACATGCAACAGCAAAACAACATAATTAAAGTTGAGTAAACAGATAAGTTTTCAACGATGACTTGAACTTATCAACGTTATCAGCATTACGAATATGGAGAGGAAGTTTATTCCAGAGAGACGGGGAAATAACAGAAAAAGCCCTATCACCATAGCGGGTGCAGGTACGGGGACCATGTGATAGTTGGAGAGTGGAGGAAGAACGAAGAGAACGGGTTGAAGTGGAGGAGCGGAAAGAAATTAAGTCTTTGAGGTAAGATGGAGCAAGATTATTACATATCTTGTAAACGATAAGGAGGATTTTGAAGGTGATACGTTGATGTATGGGGAGCCAGTGGAGGGATTGGAGAACAGGAGTAATGTGGTCAGATCTTTTTGTAAGGGTTACAAGCCTAGCAGCTGTGTTTTGAATTCTTTGAAGTGGTGCAATACTAGAAGCAGGGAGACCAACAAGCAGGGAATTGCAGTAGTCAAGGTGGGAAGAAACAAATGCGTGGATGAGACGTTCAGTGGAAGACTGATCCAATAACTTACGGATTTTACCAATTTTACAGATACCCCAAGCAGCAGAACGACATGAGTTCTTAATGTGTTGTTGAAAATTCAGGTGCTTATCTACAATAACTCCGAGATCTACTATTCAGTACTAAAAATGATAATCGTGTCTCAAAAAGAGAGCTAATAACAAAAGAATATATAACTAATAAATAAATAAAAACATAATAAAAGAATACTATAAGGTGACAATATCTATACAATATATGTATACAATATATATATATAGATATATATATATATCTATATATATATATATATATATAATATTATATATATATATATATATATATATATATATACATATCAAAATACTTAGTTATGTTATGTTTGGGGGGAGCTGAGAGGTCCACTGAAAAGCATGTTTGCATATTGTGAACCACTCAAAAATTCTTTGAAAATACTAACTGTAATTTCAAATACGTAACACAAACAATAATGAAAATAATTAGGAGCCCTGGGCACAATAAATTACAATTTTCGACTTCGCTATGTGCCCCCTCCCCCATTGTATTGTCAGATAATGTACCTGCAAAAGGCTATGAGGTGTCATGTTACACTCTGCTATTTTCTGTCAGTGTAATCTGTATTCTTGCCTGGTAATTCGCTATTCGTGCTTCGAATATTCATCTCTTGCTTTATCGGACCTACCTACTTCCTCTAACGAAGAGGAGAAAACAGAGACAGAGGAACAAGACAATATCCTAAATCGTGCGACGGTGAGAGGTGTAAAGGGGCAATGTCCGCCAGTTCGATTTCCCACCGCTTCTTGCTGCTGTTATGCCAAATACGGTCTTGAACATTTTTGGCTTCTTGCCTAGATATTTGCAAGTATTGCAACTAGGTCTGTGACGCATACGAACAGCTCCATGTAGGCAGCATTAGGAAACGTCGTATCCTGCATGGTCTGGATAAAGCAAAGGAAGAGGGTCGGGATAAGCACGAAAACGCTTTCTTTGCTCAATTTTCTTTCTCATTATAATAATAATAATCTGATTTCATATCTACGAATGCAGTTTTTGTAAGTAGTTGCAGGCATATTTCACTTGTTGCCTCAAGGCAGACATTGATTACAACTGATTAGACCACCTACAGTTTCATTGACAGACTCATTGAACATATTGTGAATAATAATAATAATAATAACAATGATGATAATAATAATAATAATAATAATACATACATACATACATACATACATACATACATACATTCTTACAATTTCTATAGCGACATATTCCACTCTGATTAAATGCTCAAGGCGTTATACACCTAAGCAAAAAACTGAAAATACATACACCATAAAAGAAGACGATGAAAAGAAGACATGAAAGTCTGTCTTCAAAAGGCGCTGTCAAACAAATAAAATTTTAGATCACTCATGACGTGAGTCTTTCAGCTCACGTGGCAGTGAATTCCACAGTGTTGGTCCAGCGTGAGAGGGAGCTCGTTCCCCCAAGTTTTCCTTGACAGGTGGAAAGAGTTCGTGCAGGCCTATGTTGGTATCGACGAAACAAACATACATTGTAATCAGGAGCTGTTCCCTCAATGAATAGGACAATCACATTTTAGCTCTATCTGTCTGTATAGGTAGGTCCCTAATGGAATTCAAAATGTTTTCATAATGTTTTCAAGATAGTGAAAGAAGTGTTGTTCTTCGCAATCACGTATACATACATGCATATCAGGTGACGATGTCATCTGAATTCAGAATGATTTACATTGACCTGTGCGTAATCCCCACTATATAGCTCTTTTCCTTGATAATCATGAGAAAAAACATTGATAAATCAAATCTGTCTGTGTAATGATTACATAATACATAGCCCTATCCTGAATTCAGATGGCCTGTATTGTGTGATATACTATGTGCTACCTCCTACGAACTATGTTAATGCGCGAACGCATTTGATGTAAAGCGGTGCGCACAGTACGTGACTGGCTCGTTGCCTTGGCAATAAATGGATCACAGACGTGTAGAAGTCGGGAATATCTGTCTCACTTCTCCGTCCTTATTGTACCCGTTCTTACGATGTTTGGGTCTGAGAGAACATTACCAAGGGAACATGTAACCACCAAACATAACACCTATGAGATGTTGGTTATTGTTCGAAATGACGGCTAGTCTGAGAGTTGTTGATTGATAGATATAGGCTTATAGCTGTTGTTTGAAGCTGCAAGCCTGTGACTTTGATCGAAAGAAGACTGACTTTTTCTAATGACTCCCTCTGATCAGAATTTGATATAGGCCTACTAAGTTACAAGCTGTGATTTTGACTTAGGCTCCCCCCACCTCGGTTCTCGTGACTACCACGTATTTACTATTAAGGTGTTGTAATATGTATAATACGTTTCGATTATCTTTGTACAAATATTATTGTATAGTAATAATCATTGTAATGGCCCGTTTACAGCGAGCAGGTAACGGCAACGGTCCTGGGTTTTTTTATGATGGTGTGCACCAAAAGTAATCTTGTCTGGTTCTGTTTAAAAAAGAAAGTAATTCAGTACAAATCACAGAAAATGTTATTCTTATATCAAAATTAAGGACAACAAAATCACCAGTTGAAGATTGTTTCCCACTTTATACCCCTTTCCCGCTGCCACTCTCGGTGAAACGCCATTGGATTCCCCGGTGAATTCACCGGGGAACCTCGGGTGAAATTTTCAGCGCCGTCTTTTCACACCTACGACAATGCCCTCGGTGAATTTGGTTTGCAACTTTCCCCTAGACGTGTTTTCTGCTCGCACCGCGGCCGATCCCAGCAGAAGTGTGTGATAATGGCGCGATATTTCGCGCGCTAATTTTGAACGTACGTGGTATACTGTATTATATTCCACATACTAAGAATGTTGCAATAGGATTTGTC
Organism: Diadema antillarum; assembly: GCF_040938485.1. Taxonomy (NCBI): domain Eukaryota; kingdom Metazoa; phylum Echinodermata; class Echinoidea; order Diadematoida; family Diadematidae; genus Diadema; species Diadema antillarum. The sequence continues at coordinate 493,317 of NW_027271209.1, read as the reverse complement.
CAGAGCTGATCACGTAATGAAGCGTAGTTCTGCCCATCACATCACCTGAGAAGAAAAGTTCGTTACACTCTATGTTGATAGTCCCTTTTGTTTCGCTGATCTCCACACAGTCCACCCAGTCCTAACGCAAAATGAGTACGCGCGAAATAAAAGTGCGTTGCACTGTGGACTATCATGTGACCTAGGTCACTTGATAGTACACAGTGCAACGCACTTTCACTTCGGTGCCGCGCGGTGCGCGCAGCAAATTGATTGTTTTGTCATCTACGCGCACACGTAGCCTAAGCCCTAAGGATACCTAAAGACAGCTACAACGGTTTCAGATGTGGAATTTAGGAATCTAGATGTGGAATATAAAGAAAATAATCAACTTTTAGTTTCAGGCAATGAGACAAATTATCACTTCCTCGACGATCTGAATGTTTGTTTGTTTGTTTGTTTATTTATTTTCCATCTGAGAAGATGGCTGGATAGCCCATATTCAGCTACGTTAAGCTGGTCTTCCATGGGGTCCAGTTGGATGTGAGGTGGGACCACTTCACCGGGTTAAACACCCTGCTCTTTGCGATAAATGAATGAAGCGGGTTCTTTTACGTGCATGAGTTGTTGCTCTCTCATACATGGGACCTCCATTTTATGTCCTATCTGAGGGACAGAGTGTTTTGCCTCTTGCTAGAGGGGACGGTATGCTTACACACAACATTGCTCAGTCCAGACTCGGGTTCGAACCCGGGCCGCGTGACCGTGAGGCAGACGCGCTACCTACTGAGCCAACCCACCGCCCTGCGCTTCGGATAGCTACATCCAGATCGCCTCGGAAGTGATAGTTTGTCCCATCACCTTCACCAACGTTATTTGTTTACTATAATACAGTGCGTAGTGGTTGGTTCGTACTCGTAATTCTCTACCTCTATCGATCGTAATTCGCATATTCGGAGGGCCTTCATTTTATTTCTCAAAGTGTTGAAATTCGCGATATTTGCAGTTCATTATTGTGTACAAAAAAAAAAAAAATTGAATTTGCTATCACTATACACCCAGCACTTGACGAGCACAAGGTACGATAATACGCCAGAGGCGGACTGTGCCAGACTGGAAGAGGAAGAAGAAGAAGACACGGCAACTCGAGTACACTCTAATCAGCTCAGTTTATACGGCATTACGGCATGCGTACAATTAAACAATACAACAGGATGCAATACCACAATGCCGTCGCGGCTGTGAACGTCACACGAACGGCGGATTAATTTAGGCGCTAGCTAGTGAAAAACATAATTTGCATATTTCGCCCGGTGTTTCAAGAGACGACCTTTCACGCTGGGCGTTCCTCGGTGAACCACCGGTGGTTTCCCGTTGAACTATCGGTGTTTACCCAGGACGCTTCTAGGGTAAAAAATGCCTAAAATTTAATCGGTGTCTCCTAGGTTTCAACCGAGTTTCCTTACACACTGCGGGGTTACCCGGGTGCCCCCGGGTGCCCCCGTGCCCCCGGGGAAGATTTCCTTCAGCGGGAAAGGGGTATAACACCCCTTCCCGCTGAAGGAAATCTTCCCCGAGGAGTCTCGAGTTGTGCCGAGCTGCGCGAGCTTGAACTCGCGAGAACTCGCGAGAACTCGCGAGAACTCGCGTGAAATTTGTCAATTTTGATGAGCTGCGCATGAGTGATCTACAAGGCAACATCGAGTTTACTACGATAGCTGTACGAGTGATCCGAGCGTGATACGTGTCATACCGATCTCGGTGTGAGTTGTGATGACCTGTGTACGACTTAAACCGAGCTTTCATCGAGTTATAAAGAGCTAGTACGAGCCCGTTACGAGCCCGTTATGAGTTCACGCAATCCCTACTGTTCGGTTTGGCCTCCAGTGAGGTCTTTCCTCCCATTTTCTTCTATTGGGACAGACCCCATTTCATAAAAAGTTTATACGATAGTAAGTCTTGCTGGAATGACAATAGTCATGGAAACGAGACGAATCCAGCTTCCTGGTTGGCTGTTGATATTGGAAGTTGCCATTCCAGTAAGAGTTGCTATATCCGAACATCTTTTAATGAAATGGGGCTCTGGTCCTTTGGGTCTAATTGTTCAGAGGCTTGGTCTTCTGACTGCCTCTGTAGCTCTAGTCTCTTCTATTTCTACTGTCTCTTCGTGCTCTTCTACCTCTTCTTCTACCATTGCTTGATTGACCTCCATTTCCTTCTCCGGGTTTTTCTTGGATTTCTTGAGCGGGGGCATGTTTTTTGTCCTAATTTTACGTAGTTCACGAAATGTAATGGCATTGGCCTATTTGTGCACGTGCACATGCGTGTAGGGTTGAATGAATGTCTCTTGTCAGTGCAATTCACTCTCAATAGGCGTTTTCACATCAGCCCGATAAAAATCAAAACTCGAGAAATTTTTCGCGATTGCGAGTTAGCGCGCTATTTCATTTCTTATTCACATCAGCCCGAAGAGAATCAGCCCGAATTTTTGTCGAGCTAATTCGACAGCTGAGTATGTGCAAACAACATTAGTAATGTGTGCCCTCTCAAAAATTCCTCGTGATTTGTGTGCAGTTTGCCTCGATCGATCGGGTTACACACGCTAGGCATAATGGGATGAATCGCGCTAATTTCCGAGTCGTTTTCACATTATCAAATAGCGCGCTCCTATCTCGCTATTTCAGAAATTTCCCGAGTTGGACTCCAGAAATTTTCTCGATCAGAGCGATACAATTAGCGCGTTAATTTGTGTTCACATTATCAAATAGCGCGCTATTTCGCTATCGGGAAAATTTCCCAAGTCAGAAAATAGCGCGCTATTTCGAAACATCGGGCTGATGTAAAAACGCCTATCAAGCTAATACAATACTCGTTGTAAGTCGCAGAGCTCGATCTAAACTCGCGCTTAGTTCGAAGGCAACTCCCCCTTCCACATACTGGTAGTAGGGTCGTAGTGCTCGTATCGCACTCTGCAAAACTCGAGCAGAACTCGCGTATGATATACTTGAAGGTGGCGAGTTACGAAGAGTTCATCGCGAGCTTCGTCCGAGTATTGAGAGTTTGTTACGAGTAGTACGAGTATATTTCGAGTTTAAAAAAGTTCAGCACGAGTTACTTCGAGTTAGTAAAACATGCTCAAAAAATTTTGAACCACTCGCGAGTTCACAGGGAGTTTCGCAGATTCACTACGAGTTACATGAAGAGCTTTACACTAGTTATCGCGAGTTCCCCTTTGAGGCAACTCGCCACAACTCGCCAAAGCTCGGCACTGTAACTCGGCGAAGTGGGAACCCTGCTTTATACCCCGTTCCCACTGCCGATCAGATCAACTCGATCAAGCGAGATCAATCCCGATCATCTATTTTTGCCAGAGCAATCCCGACCAAATGCTCGATCGTCCTTCAACACGATTCCTTCCCGACCGCTATTCGATCTTTTACGATCCGCATCCGACCATTCTCGACATCTCAAGAATCTCTCCTCGACAGACACACAGATCTCTACTAGAACATCCCGATATACACACAATCCATACACGATCGCTACACGGTCAATACTCGATTTCTACTAGACTTCCTAGACCAGCTCGACATGACTCGATCTGTGTAAGATCTTGCATCGAACGGGTCGGCAGGTTCGTACAGTGATCGGGTGAAGGAAGAATTGGTTACAGTATTCGTTTGGTTATATGAGACAACTCAGTATTTATGCTTGAATACGGCGTGGCCAAAAAGAGTGCTACAAACTGACTATTAAATGCAAAAGCATGAATGAACGACAGAAATTATTATCTTTAGTATAGGTTTTACCGGCCAATTTCGCCCTTTTGTCAGTCCATTTGATGAAAGGTTCATTCAATTTAGCGAAAATCCTCATCACTGCACATTCGGTCATTCAAAATTGCAAGTTGTTCGTTCAATTTAGCATTCCGATCAATGAGATTTGCACATGTGCCTTTCGAATTCGTAAAACGGGCATTCAAATTGGCACGTGCATGCTCTTCAGTCATTCAAATTCGCCAGCACTGGCGAAAGGGATATTTCAGTTATTCAATTTCGCGTATGGGCAGTCAAATTCCTAACATGTTCATTGAAATTAACGTCATGTCATTTCTTTTTTTGAAAAGGTGATAACATTTAAGAGCGTATTTCTATGTGCCTTATTGTTTCATCCACACACTGTTAAGCAGTAAAAGTATCGTATTTTTGACCATATTATATAACTTTGCTGTTCTGTAACGCCCCTTTTCTTTCATACATGACATTTTAGGCCTACATGTACCAATACTCTAGTTTAACTTCAACTTCTTATAGTCATGACGGCACAAGTTAGATACAGACGTATTTCTCAAGGGGACAGAAAACGAATTATAGGAATATTTGATGATCATAACCTTGACTTCCTACAACTGGCCGACACAAGGAATAAAGCGCACAACGGCGAGATAAGTTGTGGCCATGCACATGTTGCACTATCTTCGGAATTGAAGAGTCACCAAGCACCTTAAAGAAAAAAAAAATGTTGCCAAAATCTCTGAAATGAGTACGAAAATATGATGTGTAATAACGCATGGAAAACAATAACTATGTTAAGAAGATAAAGAAAGAAGCAAACCATAAACATGCGTGCTAAATTGACTGCAAAAGATGTTAAATTGATTGCCCAAAAATGAATTGGAATGAACGAGAGCAGCATGTCCGTGATCACGTGACTATCATTCTAAACTGAATGAACGAATAACCAAATGGTGCTTGTTTTACGAATTTCAATAGAAAAAGTGTTAAACGAATAACCAAATGGTGCTTGTGTTACGAATTTCAATAGAAAAAGTGTTACTTAGAATGAGGCTAAAAGGTAATTTGAATGCTCCAATATGAATTTAAATGAAGAGATCATAAAATTAAACTATACCGAACATGTCATCTTTGGTATATTTTGCTAAATTGAATGCAGCAATTAGGAATTGGACTGACAAATTGATAAAGTGCGAAATTGGCCGGAAAAACCTATAGTTGATAGAAGAACAATTCCTATTTTGAAACCAGGCACAATCATCAATTCTCGTGCAGGCGTTTCGATTCTGTAGTCATATTTCCTGAAAAAAAAAAACGACAAAGACTGATCACTACTGTTTGTGAGCCACTCAAAAAGGTACCAAAAATGCATTCATTTGTATTCATTCATTTTATCCGTTTTCAGTAGCTATTTTTGACGCATTCGTTATCAGTGTTTACGGCTTCACTATCGCTCAGTCAAGTAGGATATCGAAGCGGAAAGTTACAGATTTTGTAAATCACAAATTTTCATGGAGATCAAAGCGCCTGCACGAAGATTGATTATCATTGTGTCAAATAAAATTTGAGGTGTTCTTTCTATTGAATAATGTAACGATTTCATTCAGTCGCTCATATCTTTTTAAATAAGAGACAATTTTGTAGCACTCTGTCTGCCGGGACACCATGTATAATACCTATAATATGTTCGTTCATATGCATTCGATATTTTCACTGGATGTGAAGAATAGCAAATCTAAGTTTGATATCTCATTAAAAAAAAAGAAATGTCACACCGCCACGCTTCGTATAAGTGCATGACATATAGGTGGGCTGAAATTAATTTGGTCTAAAATGAAACATAGGCCTATATTCCCATAAATGCACCATTATATAGAGTTGGAAAAAAAATTGACTGTTCTACACCCCAAATGAGTCGTGTTATCTCTGTCATTATTGTTCTCATTATCAAAGAATGAAAAAGTGAATGAAAAATATATATGTATTCATTGATAAACTATATAGGTCCAAGAGTGTGTAAAAGAAAATACATGTATCATATTAATTTCTAAATTCATGAAGTGTGCTGATATGAAGAACAGAGTACATTATCATGAAAATAAAATAATTTAACATTTTACACTAGCAAAAAAATGATGAAAATCTTGGTTGTTTATTTTTTTTTTGTCAACTCATCCCAGCCAATCGAAATCGAGGTGGACTTCAAGCAATGTACATACAACTCTCAATAAAAAAAAAACACTTACTAAGCGAAGCAAAAGTGTAACATCTACGTAAATAAAAGTAAATTAAGTCACTGAGCATTTATGAATCTACGTTACAACTACTGTTTTAACACGTCAGCGTAAGAAATAGATTTTATATCAACGTAACCAACTTCAACTTTGAAACAGACAAGCTAGCAAAAGAAATCAAGAAACATTTCTCAGTTTATAAGTATATAATCTAGAAAATTTCCTTTCACGTTACAGTCATATTACCAGAATACCGATTTTTTCTCAGTTTCAGTTGTGTTTCTTTTCTTACTTCTGGTAGTTTTGTCTGGAGAGTCTAATTCTGTCATGTCTGCTGTTTAGGGTTTGTTCTCTTTTCCCTCTCTTCGTGGCCCTTTTCTTTTCTTCAGTGGGCCAGGAGTGGATGAAGAAACTGACGACATCTAACTTTTTAACGTGACCAAGGACTGCATATGTTTTTTCTTAATACCTGAACAATAAATGAGTGCTAAGAAAATACGTCTGCACCTGCTGCAACCACTGTCAAAAAGTGCTCGGTATTTGATCGAGTGCCGGTCGAAGCATGATCGAGTTTAGTCGAGTATCAATCGATAGCAGTCCTGTATCGGTCGTGTAGCGGTCGAGTTATTCATGAAACTGATGAATCCTGAATCGAGATGATCTGAAATCAATCGTGTAGCATTCGAGTATAACTCGAGATGATCGGGAACTGAGCTCGGGGAAAAATCCGTCCCGACCACACTAGATTTCTATACGACCGATTCCCGATCAGCACGATCTCTTCTCGATCACTACCCGAGCTGTTGGTGTTCGGGCTTCCTACTCGAATATTTTGGACATGTCCAAAATTATCGTGAAGGAAGCAGGAGCGATGCCGATCAAGGTAGATCGACCCCGAATGCCAATGCCGAGCCAGCCCGACCAGGCTAAAAAAGCTTGATCGGGATTGATCGAGTTGATCTGATCGGCAGTGGGAACGTACCATTAGAGAACCAGACATGGTAACCGGACCGTTGCCGCGATATACCGTGCTCCGTGTAACGGGACTTAGATTAGTTATGTTGGTTTCTTCGCTTTTGTTAACACAGAGTTGTTAACACAATTCAATCAAATCAATCGATCAAGATTAAAGGTATTTCAACTTGTAGTTCCTGGAACAGTTCATGCGCATAGGTAGGCCCTACTCTAAATATTTGAATTTCTGTAATCCGACCTCATACTTGATAGAAGTGAATAATTGCCGCATGAATTTGGCAGAGACCTTAATTTGTCATGTGACTTCATTTTTTCCTCCCTACATAACTTTAAGAACTTGAGGGTAAATAAAGTTCATGTTGTCACTGTCTTTAAGTTTTAGGGGGCATTCCAGGTAAATTTCATACTTTCACATCATGTAGTACACAAATCGATATCCCCATATATAGATTCGTGGAATTTATTGTGGTCCTTGAGCAGAGAAACCAATAAACTAAAAATTTTAAACAAATTACACTGAACAGTGTTGATGACATCAGAGCCTCACATATTTCAGAAGTGTAGCAATGTAATTCCATTGCACTTGCTCAAAAAGTTCACCTGTGAAGAATTTATGCATGTCTGCTTCCTTGAGCCCCAACTCATGCATTCTTATGCTGAGGCTGCCCATGTCATCATCCTTGTTCATTGCAATTTATATACTAGAAAACATTCTCATTCCTCACCCAAATCACTATACATTCTGAAACTCTGTGCTCAGTTTAACTAATTTACAGTTGTTCAAATGTTAAAATCTGAAAATCATCGGAGGTCCCTTTTAAAAAGGAAATCCATTCCAAATATAAGTTAGTCTGATAAAAGAAATAGTTAAATCGCACGAGTTAACGGTACAAATTTGACTGAAATCGGATGAAAAATTAGGAAGTTATAACAATTTTTAAGTTTTGCTAATTTCTGCAAAACAGTTCTTGTACAGTGGATATGAATATGCAAATGAGTGAGCTAACCATGTCATACCCTCACAATTTTCCATTGATCGTGTACAAAAAAAGACGAAAATTCATTGTTTCTGTCATTGAAGTCTGAAACATGACATTATTCCTGGTTGAATAACTTCAGAATAGTGATCAGTTAGATATACGAGGATTTGAGCCTCGGGCATAATTGCGTTTGAATGAAAAACTGGATATTTCAAAATTTTATGTACAAACTATATGGTAAGTTGTGAGGGAATGACATGATCACTTTGCCATTTATATATTCCTATTGGCTGTTCAAGAACTGTTTCTCCCCAAAATAGCGAAACTTCATAACTTATTTTTCAATCCGATTTAGATGAAATCTATATAATTGAACTCGTAAAATTTCATTCTTTCTTATCAGACTAACTTATATTTGGACTGGATTTCCCCTTTAATAACTAGCCACTGCCCAGTGACCGGGGTATCTCACTCAGTGGCGATCACGATGACAGTCAAACATCATTCCTGACATCTCATGCCTCAGTCTGGTCCCAGTCTGGTCCTTTAGATGAGCAAGAAAAGGAACAAACGCCGGGATCTCCACATCCCGAAAGCACAGGAGGATGCCCTATAGCTGGTCGGGTCAGAATGAGCGAGTGCCCCTGGGATTCCAAGCCGTCTTTTTACCGGAAGAAGACAGAGAAGGATCGCCAGCTGTGGCAGGAAACAATCTGATTAACTAGGATACACTGGTGGATACGTGAAATACTTCTACCTGATTTAACATATTTAGTATAGCCTTTAAAGATATCATTTTTGAGGAAACCTAATTCATACATTCATACATTCAGCCAAATATTGAAGGTTATATATTACCCGAAAATGTTATTTTCGAATCATTAGTTATGTTATTTGACGTCAAATATGATATGTGATCTATATTTTGTACTTTTTTAGTTTATGCATGCTGTATTTATTTTCAAAGATGTGTGAATCGTATTATTGATAAACATTAACAAATAATTTAAATTCTGCATGGGGTTTTCTGCTTTAAATTGAACCACACACTGGGGATTAATTCGAGATTCTCTGGAAAATCTTCAGCAGTCTGGACAAGAGGAAGTCTGGTGTCGATGGCTTTCTGACAACTGAGAGGAAAGATGGATCAAGGAACCATTTTGTTCCTGTATTTTATCTAGAATAAATAAACACACACGATTTTGCTGGTAGGGGACACGATTATCAGGTTACAAAATAAATGGAATTACATCTTTTCCACTTACGGACGCAATTGCTGAATAATGTTAACAACCGAGTAGAAAATAAGAATAGGCCTAAGAAGAAAATAATGCACTGCAGTTACTCCCGTCCTCTATATAGGAAACTTTGCAAATTTGGAAAGGCAGAGGTATAGTTACTGCCTTTTTCTATAAAGTGGAAAAATGTACTTATGTCTTTGATTCATATTCAAGAGCATTGCTTAAACTTGACTTGGTGCAAAGAAAAAAGGTGAAATCAAAACACGCATACACACAAAAAAAGGTCAATTTCTGATTATTTTTTCTGATGGGGGGGGGGTGCAGCCCTCTTAAACGAGAAAATGGCCTGTTGTGAGATAGGCCTACTATTTTACGCTACATCCTGTGATGTCTCTAATCTGCATTTCCGCTGAAGTCTGAAAAACGAAAATCCCCGTAGTTTACATTCACTGAACTTGCACTGGCACTGTCTCTTTTGATAGTCTTAACACGCGTATTTTAACGCCAACATTCTGAGGAATGAAATGGTAAATCCGACACCTAAAATGTTTTCAATTTTCTAACCTTTCGCTAATGTTAAATCTAACACTAAAATGCTTGATTTACCATTTCATTACGATTTCATTACGAAAATCCCAGTAGTTTAAGTTCACTGAACTTGCACTAGCACTGTCCCGTTTAACGTTTAATAATTATAGTCTTAACACGCGTATCTTAACGCCAGCACTCTGAGGAATGTGGGAAATCCGACAGCTTAAATGTTTTCAATTTTCTAACCTTTCGTTAATGTTAAATCTAACACTAAAATGCTTCATTTACCATTTCATTCTTTTAAGAGTGTACACTCTATAGAGAAAAAATTGTATATCTAACAATTTGAGTGTTACATTTTACGTTTTTAGTTGTCCGAAATCAGAAAAAGGTTCGTAATTCCGAAGGTTCATTATTATGCGTTTTCTGTGTGTATGTGTGTGTGTGTGTGTCAGTGCGTTTTTTTTTTGTTTTTTTTTTTTTTGCTTTGTTTTGCTTTTTCATTGTCGGATAAACAAACCTTGGGAATAACGAACCTTATTTCATTTTCGAAAAAAAACCCTGCGGAATAACGAACTTCAGGAATAACTCCTCAAAATTTTCGCATCAACGAACCTTTTGTCGTACGAACGATGCGTTCGTACGAATGTGACTTCGTACGAATTCTGGAGTTCGTACTTCCGCCTTACGAAGAGAGGGTTTCTTACGAAGTTAAAAAAAAGAGAAATCTTAGATAACGAACGGCCTACGAAAGGTCTACGAACGGTCTACGACCACTGGTTTCGTATACAGTCTTCTTGTCTAAAATTTGTCTAAAGTTTGTCTAAATATCGTTCGTACGGCGTTCGTAGCAGTTTTTAATGGTTTGTGACCGAGCCATTACCTTATTCTTCAAACACAAACTAAAACAGTTTGATTACTAAGTGAATACACGTAAAGACTCGGTCACATATGCCTTTACGAACTGCTAATAACGCCGCAAGAAGAATTTTGTAACCATGTCATATTCTTAAGAAGGCCGCACGAAACTAGCGTTCGTAGACCTTTCTTGAACCGTTCGTAAACTGCTGGTAAGGAATACGTACACATTTTGTGCAATTGTTGAGTATTAGGGAGTATGAAGCCAAACCCGCAAAGTTCTAATCTTCATTCTGTTCATGAGGAAACATCTAATGTTAAAGAAATACGGGACTATCAACAGTCATAGTGTGGACAGTACACGGCAGCGTTTGTTTACAACCGGACAAAATATACAAAAATTCGAGAATTCGAGAGATCTTCTTAAGAATGATTTGAGAATGCCGTGAACTGCACATACGACTATTTTGCGACAACAAAAATCGTAAGATGGCGTAATGACAACTCAAGGCATTCTTGCAAAAAATGTACGAACTCTATCTTAGTAAAATATAGAGTTACAAATTGTGCACAAATTGTGTACGTACGAACTCTATCTTAGTAATTTAACTCTTTTGCTAGCCGAAAATCACTTCGTTTCTCCTGAAGTTCTTAAGTTGTTCATGCGAATTAAACGGCGTTGACTCTCAGATCATACTCCAGTAGTTCGCAAATGTTTATTCTTGCTTATCAATCTTCCTTGTCGTTTATGATGACTTGGGGTGTGGCAGCTGATCGTTGCCCTCCGTATAAAATTGCGTGATCTAGCATTGTATTATTGTGTCCCCATACGCTATAATTCTGGTTCTTCAACCTTTCGAATAATCATACCTTGTATACCTTGTTTTATATGCACTGATCGCTGAGTAACGTAATGTCATTTTTTTTCAAACATCGCGAAATGTAACAAACATATTTGAACAGACACGACAGATAGGTTGTCAGCTCTTGGCTCTGAGTAGTCTGGCTGACGATAGATTAAGTCCTGTTACAGTGTTATAATGGTATGAGAACTTCAAAGAAAGGCGGCGTTGCACAAATGTATACCGTGAAATAAATTGTTTATTATTGACGAAGATCGGTGCTTTCCGGCTCGTCAAAATGAAATAAAAATCAAATGGTACAAGGATTAACACTTCAAGGAATTATGTAAACAATATTGCTGCTAGAAATATTATTCTACTAATTCACATTGTGGCAGACGTAAACATAAGCATGGGATTTAAATGGATAAGTAGCACCTGGAAAGGGGGGGGGGGGTGTGCGGATCGAGCTATCGAGTCCTTCAGTTCACTCTCGTGACGTCCACATGATTGCGGTGTCCCCGGGTCTTACGTGCGGACGAACGACGGGCAGACGCGTCACCCCGTAGGACGAGGACGGCGAGCAGTCCGATAGCGGGACTCCGAAGTTCGACCGGCGGCGAACGATGCCGAATAATGACGAGTGTTTGACGAGTGGCGTAATGCTGAGTGCAGATAGAGCTGTGTGCTGAATAGCAGCTCGGGGTTGATGCCTGCAGGATGTCGCGTTATATAGCGAGACGGACTGAAACTTTGTCGTAAGCCCAGCTCATCCAGTTCATGAATGGGGTGAGTCGAGCTGGGGGAAGTTCTGCTGGCCTGTGCTGCCAAAAGTAGCGCTGGAATTGGCTTCTCCTGTCCTGTGTTGCCAGAAGTCACGCTGCCTGCAAATCTGTGGTTTTGCCCGCCATGCTAAAACCACCTTGCAAATTATAGGGCGTGCCTCAGTCTCAGTGCCTTCCCAATTCCCTATAGCTACACACACATAGGAGCCTGGGTTGCAGCTCTTCAGCTTTTCACCCTTCTGCAAGGGGCTCTTGGTATCTTCTGGCTACTCTCACACACTCTCTCTCATAACTGGGCATTCTCATACTCACTTGCATACACAAACACAAAAGGTTTTGCATCCTACCCAGTTAAACCCACCTGTGTTAACTATGCTAAAATCCTGGGCTACGTGTTGTTGTATTGATAGACAGACTGGTGACTTATCCCGTACCTTATAATAGTCCCTAGCTAATGTGTTCAAAATAAAACTAAGATGTGAGCATGCATGATCCTAATGCAAATGAGATGAGAAGGGGGGGGGGGGGTAAAACTGGTCACTTTGTGACGTAGGTGGAAGCTTGTGGTCTATTAGTTCATTCTTTGATACTGATTTTAGTATTGGAAAATTTTTAGTCGGCCAAGATATACATATCCATTCTTTGTAATAACTACACACCTATGAATTTTGTGACCTACAGTATTACAAGCTAGCTTCTATGTAGACCCCATATCATATTTCTGTTACTTCCTTGCAACACCATTATATCGCGATAATCATGACTATTAACATTGGTGTTCAATATTATGTTCTAGTTTTCACTGCAATCAAAAGACATAGTTGTATACATTTTGTATCCTCACTAGTTGTATTGCTGTCAATAATGAATTTTGTCATTTCTTTGAGAAAAATGGCAATAAGAAAATAAATTGAACTGAATTGATCTGGATTGATCTAGTGCAGATATAGATATAGACAGCAGAACTGCCTTGAAATGATAGATATCAGACTATGGCGTAATTATACACATTTGTAGCATTTCCACTTGTTTTAGCTCACCTTGAATTCTAAAACTTTATAGCTATAGCCGTATTTGGCTAATGCCATAGCCGTCATGGCTTTTCATTTGCTGGCAAAGTTCACGATTAGTTAGCTGTGAGAGTCTAAACAACGAAAATTTTCTCCAACTCTACCCACCTTTCGTTCGCTGCTAGCGGACACAGTTAAGTTACAAAATGAATGAAACAACACATTTTCCACATAATTACAGGAGCAATTTCTGTTTGATATTAAAAAACTGTATAGAAAACAAGAATAACTCTTGGAAAGGAAACTAATCCACAGAAAGGACGGCGGAATCTTAATACACTATACTCTAATTTGACATTATATTGCAGTCCTTAACCAAGAAAATCTTCAAATTTAGAAAGGCAGATGTAATTACTCCTTTTGCAAAATTGGAAAATGCATGACATAATGTCTCTATTCATTTTTTTCCTAAGTGACCAATACATGCCAAAGAGCATCGCTCAAACCTTGACTATGTGCAAAGAAAAATAAAGTTGAAATAAAAAAAAAGAAAGGTCAATTTCGGGGGGGGGGGGGGTTCAGCGGGATATAGAAAGAGGAGGACACAACTCTCTGAACGAGAACACTTGTTGTAAAGTGTTATTGTGTAATACGTCTGTGATGTTTCTTGTGTGCATTTCCGCGGGAGTCTGAAAAACGGAAATCCCTGTGATCTGTTTATATTCACTGAAAATGCAGTGACGAGACGGTCTCTTCGGTAATGATCTTGCCACGCGTATATTGACACCAATGCTAAATACCCAGGTACGAACTTCTCCCTGGTATAGATATCTTAAGTCAACTGGAGTCTACCCATTTCCAGGCATGATGTCACATTTAGGGATTCCCCGTACTGTTTCCCGGCGACGAGAAGCGAGAGTTGAGGCATCAAATCGTTGCGGGGGTAATAGAAATTTTTACTGCTTGTTCGCCATTTCTGCACTTTTATTTAGAAGCCGCTGAGTGTTTAGTGCGCAGCTTATGTTTGCTTGCTTCAATTTGATTACAGCTGTCATTAGCTTGAAGTTGCCTCCTAACACCGCATAATTCATCCGGACAAGCTGTCCCCAACAAATATACCGTGATTATGGACATAACGAAGGAGATAATATGTTTGGTGGTCTGCTGTCTTCTTCTTGGGATGAATCCAGGTGAGTGAAATAATCTATATCCCTGCGCGGTTTCTTCTAGGTCTTCGGAAATGAGAACCCTCGCTCTTTGCGACGACAATACCGTACTATACCAGCCTACCATTTATATCTATATTGTGAGAACACGATGGGCTTAGAGCTGTGCCCGTGTTGTAGACCCTGCTGTTCTCTCGCTATCGTCATCTGTTGTAGGCCTATACGAATGCGGACTCATTATTTCGGGACGCATTGTTGCTATCATTTCCCTGATGGATCTCAACTCCGTACCACCGCCTGGGCATCTTGCTCATATATACAGGGTCATATAAGTCATTTCATAATATTTCATGCTATTTTCATATCAACATTATAAAGAACTTTTTAACAAAGTAAACCAGTGGTAACAGTGCCCATTTGCTCATGCAGGTTAAAATACATGCATATAAAACATTGAAAATGAAATGATCCATTATGTATATGTATGAATGTATGTATATATATATATATATATATATATATATATATATATGGAATTTAAAGTGCTCATTTGAGAGCGTCGGGTAATTTACCAGGAACAAAAAGAAATAATAATCAAGATATCCAGTTAGAGGTGTAGCAACTTATGAAGGATTTTAGAAGTATTATATGCAATATTGTAACTTGATTCTTTTATCTACGGAGTGGCAATCATGGCTGTTAGCAAAAGGAACTTTTGTGTCCAGCAATCAACATCTGTCTATAGTAGACCTACATATAAACCAATTGATTGTGGCCAATTTAGGTCATTTATACGACAAAATAAGATATAAAAACATAATCACCCAGTGGCGTTTACAAAGGCAGCCAGGCAGCCTTGAAAGTATCTTGTGCTTGTATTAGGATGCCTACGCATGAAAATACACTTCGCACCTGTACTTACATTTTGCATCCTTCGGTTTGGGATTTGGGTTGTTTTTCAGTTTTATTTGTTTGTTTTGTTTTCTTTTGTTTGTTTTGTTTCTGTTTTGTGCTTTGTTTTTTTTTTTTTTGTTTTTTTTTACATTTCGATGTTTGAACAGCTCCCCCAGGCTGAAGAACAAGAATCAATGTATGGCAGCATGAAGACAGAGTACATACTCCACTGTAATCTATCATTGTTAATTGTCATTAGTTTTTTAAAAGTCAAATGTACCTCATTGCGTGAGATATCTTAACACACACACACACACACACACACACACACACATATATATATATATATATATATATATATATATATATATATATATAAAACATGTTCCTTCTATAATAATCGTGACTTTGTTACTCCTCAGTATTTTACGGTGTGAGTGTTATATCTAATATCTTTTTGTATTGTACGAAATTACGAGTACTTCTTTTTTTGTTTTCTTTTGTTTTGTTTACTTTTCTTTCTTTTTTCTTTTCTTTTCGATTTGGACCAAAGAACAATGATAGATTTCCCAGAGTTCAAAAAACATATTCTTACTTTCTATAACCATCAAGTCAAACCCATTCTAAAGGTTTTTCTGAATTTCTACAACTTATAGTAATAGTAATATAGTCATGATGATAATATCAATGAACTAGGACAAAATTGATATCTTAGTAAACACTGCTGTATCATCTGCATAAGATGACAATTTCCTGAGAAACTTCAGTTTTAAGTTAAAGGTATCAAGAAACAAAAAAGAAGAAGTACAGAGCCAGTTGAAAATGTACCCTTGGGGCCCCCAATTTCACAAAACATGTACATACATCGTATATTGCTTGAGTAATATACACTACATTCATTAGTGAACAGACCAATCAAACCAGGTTATGACGCAGAATAAAGATAACAATGGACACCGGCATATACATATATATATATATATATATATATATATATTTAATGAAAGTGTTTACGCGCTTAAATTGTTATAAGGATTAAGAATTGAAGGAAGAGATCGTGTCAAGAATTTATCCATATTATTTCCAACATGCTCATGGTTATGTAACTTGTGTATATTGACTTGCAGAAAATCAAGTATCTATCAAACATCAATATACCCATTTACCCATCTAGTTTATGCGTTTTGATTTCGTAGAATGTTATATTTGTATTTGCTAAATAGTGTTAAAACGTACAAATCCGAAGCGCATTTTTTTTAAGAAGCAAGAAAGGGGAATTATTCTTGGTTTTCCTGAAGTTTCCACATTATGCTGAATTGCAGCAAGATAATAACCCTAACGCATCATACAATACATATTTTACATCAGTATGTTCCTGTGCCTACTCCTTTTGAGACATCAAGGCATAAATTATTTGATTTGATTTGATTTTATTGGTTCCTGCATTATATCATTGCTCATGCAGATACATGCACATATATATCATATACATTGATGGTACCATACATATAAATGGATATACATAAACATTAGTTGCTAACAAAGTAAGTTTCTTCATTACCTATACAGCAATACAGTTTCTTCATTGCTTTTACAATGTACAAAAGAACATATCAGCGATGCAATGAATAACGCAGAAGGGCTACAGCTTAAGCAATGCTTGATTTGCATGCAGCCCTCGTACATAATACATAATATATAGGAAAATAGGGGAGGGATGACTTGCATAGAGATAGGATAGGAGAAAGGAGAGGGGAGAGGTCTGTCTGCTTTCGCAAATACACAAAATTAGATCACCTGGATTACTGAATAGTAAAGTATTTTCTTACCGAGGTACAGGTGAACAGTTACAGGTCATGGTCGGTTACATAACATTACGCAAGAAATTCAGAACGGCGATAATTCCACGAGGGAATTTCATATACAATACAATTGCAATGACATTATAAGATCACTGATATCCAGAAAGCAGCATTGTCTTTACAGCTTTCTTGAAAGAATACATAGACTTTAAAGTTCGAATTTCTGAAGAAAGAGAGTTCCAAATATCAGGTCCAGTGTGTCTGATAGATTTCAGAGCCATAACCGTTTTTGGATTTTGTAGATGAAATTTATCAGATTGCCTTGTGGGATAAGAATGTATATCCTTGTTTAAATGAAATAATGAGAAAAAAGAAGATGGCAACTGACCGTTATACAAACGAAACATAAAAAGTGAATTTTGCAAAAAGTTAATATCATTTACCTTTAGTGTTTTTAATTCTACAAACAAAGGATCTGAATGGTCCCGATGACCTGAATTGGTACATATACGTATAGCTTTCTTTTGTAGAAGCAATATACTGTCAATGTGACTTTTTGCAGTTGCCCAAACAATGTTACAATATGAGATGTTCGATAATATCAATGAATTATAAAGCATAAATAAAATATTCTTTGGGACATAATACTTAAGCTTACAGAGTATACCAACGTTACGAGATACTTTATCTGAGATGTATTGCACATGAGCATTCCATTTCATATTTTCACTGATATATATTCCAAGGAATTTGACACTTTCTTTTTGTTCCAATAATATACCATCCACCATGATATTCAAATGGTGCATTTCATTGTTATGCTTCTTATTATGAAAATAAATAAAATTTGTCTTTTTTAAGTTGAGTGACAATTTATTGCTCTTAAACCATGTAGATAATTTCGGCAATTCAGTATTAAGAGTTCTTAAAAGCGACTGAAAATCAGTATTGGAACAAAATACATTGGTGTCATCGGCGAACAGAATATATTGCAGTAACTTAGTAGAATTTGTAATATCATTTATATACACTAGAAATAGTAGTGGTCCCAATATCGATCCTTGTGGGACGCCACAATGTATGGGTAAAACTTCAGAGTTTACCGATTCATAGTATACGTATTGCTGTCTATTTGATAAATAATTTTCAAACCATTCCAGTGGAATGCCACGAACTCCATAACGATGCAAATTATCACGAAATGAACCTTCAAAGTTAATTTTGAATCTACATCCAGGAATTTGGTTGAGTTTGTACAAATGTAGGCAACATTACTATTATCATTGGCACAATTTGGCAAAAGGGCAGTCTTATAAGATCAGTTATGCCCTTGCACATCCAGATATGGAAATACTAGTACGATATGCTAACTATCATAATCTTGTATTAATGATGTCTGTGAGCTTATAGAAATATCTACACGATATAAGAAGTACAAAATACATTAGTGTCATCATCGGCAAACAAAATGTGTACATGATAATGCTGCACCCAAGGTAAATCCTTGAGGGACGTTACATTACAATTTTATGATGGATGTTTGGGAGCTATAGGCCCTAAATGTCAGCAGATTGGGACAACATCTATTAAAAATACAACTTTTAAGTAAGGAAAGAGTAATTTCTCTTTCATGATACCATTCCATTCGGGCATTAATCATAATATATGGAAGAATCGGTTACCATGGTCTGTCTCATAAGATACACGCATATCTCTTTCAAAATCTTATCTGGTTTGAGTACAGACGTGTTACTGGTTCTTGGAACATTCTATAGTGATTATGTCTTACTCATCTGTTTTAACACACAATCTAAATTGGATATTGCTCTGGTTGGATGTTAGAAACATTGACGTGCAAATTCAGGTTTGTCGCAGCTTTCTATAAGAGGAATGGAGAATATTACGAAACGTGATAGCGAGACCTATTTGAAACTTCAGTTCTGTCAGAATTGGCCAAACATTCATCACTCCATGATGTTATGCAGTCATGAACATGAGAAGTAACAGTATTGAGTGACATTATGATCCGTAGCACATTTGAACTATCTGAAGTCTCATCTTGATGTCTTTCTTGAATCTGTAGACACCATTTGCCAAAACCGAAGTAGATTAGAATCATAATAGCTTCCCTGTAGATTTTGAGCACATGGTCAACAAATGTTATTTTCTGATTGCCAATGTTCCGTTGTACACGTGTATACGCCTATACCATTAATTTCGTCTCTTTATGTCTCCGAGAAATCTTCAGTGAATTGTGCTTTCATTAAATTATGGGATATCAACCTTAAAGATGAGTACTATATGCTTATGTAGAAACATTTGCTGATACATATTTTGTTCCAAGCTGGAGTCAGGCAAAATTGAAAGGGTCATAAGCCCAAAGACAAATCGAGAATGACAGATCAATCTCATGTCTGATCATGCCATGTAATAGGGATTCGTGTATGTATCTAATGTGCGTGTCTAGTTATTATATTTTATGTTTTTGTTCATTATGCACATCAGTTTGGCGATGCTTGGAACATCAATGTGAGTTTGTGATTTTGTGTTATTTGTTCACAGCGTCCTCCCAAATTCTTATGTCGCCTGAGATCGTTAATGGTACGGTGGGGGGCGAAGTTAGGCTGAACTGTACCGTTTACGTAGACAGTGAATACAAGGATATACCACACGAGGCCGTAAAGTGGTTTCGCGGCATAGGCCACCAAGAGCTGGGTTCTGGTGCCAACCCAAGAATCTCTCTGACTCCGCATTTCATCCGCTATTTGGACAACAAGGTATGTCTATGATAGAGTAAAATCAATTTCCACTTTTTCTTGTGACATTCCAAGCTGTGATTATTTGTGAAGTGAACTGCAATAGCCGTGAATAAGATGCCAAGACTGAATACCTGCCATTTTTCTCGAATCATCGAGAGAACATGTAGACACATTCCAATTAAAACGTCATATTCATACACTCAGCAAAAAAAGAAAGTAAAGACTTTTTCGAGTTCATAATTTTCATAGAAGATTTTGATGAAAATCAATGTACTATATACCATATAGAAGGTAATTTAGTTGGCTATCAACCTAGTAGGTCAATATAAAGCACAACTTTACGCATGAGTGAACACATTCGTATTTGTCCTCCAAAGCACAAACGATAAAATTGCAAAAATTGGCATATTGTCTTTCATTTGCAAATGCCCCTTAAAATAACAAAGATAGCAAAAGACCAGTTTAACACAATGAAATACATGAATGAAATAGTAAAAATAAGTTTTCGCTCTCTTTATCTTTTTATAATCTTAAACAAAATCAAAATGGGAAAGTTAAGGGGAAAATAAGAATCCTCTGACAACTCAGACTTCAAATGACATAGGGAGCAAGGGTACAAAGCTGATAACGAACAGTATTTCTTTATTTCATTCATTCAGATTAATTATTTAGGATTAATGAGACTAAGTCAGGAACAAAATATAATTTGCGATCTTACTAATTTGAAGAATCAGTTCAAAATCCTACCATTTGAATTTGGATTTGGCAGAAAATCTTCGTTTTCCTCCTTTATTTTTAGCCTTTGTTGATACTTTTTACTTCAAAGATATAGAGATCATAGGTGTATTTTTGCAACTGAATTCGTGTTTTTTATTGTGTTAATTTGTCTTTTGTTCTTACTGTATCGGGGAAGAGCGTTTGCGCATGACTGATAACTTGTTCATTTTTGCAATGTTTACTTTTGTGCCTTGGAAGGGAGAAACAAAGGTGTTCATTCATGCGTAAAGTATCCCTTCTTATTGACTTACCAAGTTGATAGCCATTGAATAACCTTTCATATGTCTAATACATTAGGATTTGATAGCCAAAAAATCTATGAGAAAAAAAAACTGGAAAAAGTGTTTACTTTTTTTCTGTTTTATTTATTTATTTATTTATTAAAACATCTTTATTCAGGATTACATGATCAGCAAATGTACTGATTTTCATCAAGGTCCTGAGATACAAATATTATTTAAAATCATTTACAATATATAGAGATACATACTGAAAAAGTTCCAAATCAGCTACAGTTTCATCAAAATAAGGAAAATGCGAATTAAATACATAATAACAATTTTCATTTTATTGATTTACAATTAAAAACAATTTTTTTGGTGAGTGTATAAGCGTGTGTTTCATATGTGTCTAACTATTCCATGGTGAAGCGTTGACATTGCCTTCTGACCTGGACAACCCATGTATAATTTCAGGGTTACCCAGCCTGGCTCACACCTTTGCCTTTCGAGCTTACGTTCAGCTGCGTATTGCCCGAAATACGCCGCCTAGCGCGGCTTAAGGCCGTGTCACACCTTTCCAGGCAAGCTACCCGGGCTTGTTGCGAGGAGGGATTTTCCAGCACGCAGGAGAATTTTCAAGAATGTTTACGAGTTTCGCATTTATTTCTTACCTACTAGACGCGTGCTACTTGCTTCTACCTGTGTGTATTCCGTGTGACCTGCCTGAGAGCTTTGCAACAGATCCGTTTTCTGTAACGAGCGACTTACAGGTACTGAGAAGTACAGGTACTGAGAAGTACCTGCGTTTGAGTTGCCTGAGAGGTGCTGCCTGTAAGGGTGTCCTACTGGTCTTCTGCGTGTACCTCTGCAAGCGAACACCAACGACTCACTTGGAAAAAGTTTTGAGCATGCTCAAGACCTTGTCATACCGTATCAGGGGAAGTTTTGCGGCTTGACTTGCGGGGAAACAAATTGGCTACCTGGAGCTCTCCGCAGTTGGTCCGTACCTGACAGTACCTAGCGCGTATCTCGCCTGTAGTTGCCCGGAGGTGCGCACGCAAATTCGATTTAACCGCAGCCAAGTTTTGAGCATGACCCCAACTTTTTCCGGGTGAGTCGCGGGGATGCCCGGAGAGGTCTATACGCTGAACGCCAGTAGGAGGCCCTTAGCGGCAGCACCTCGTAGGCAACTCCCACGCAGTTACTTCGCAGTCCCCGTATGCAGCCAAGATAATGACATTCTGTGGGATTTCTGCAATTCCTTCAGAGGAATTTCTTCACTGAGTTGTCAGCCCCCACGCGACTGGTACACAGGTCACACAGTATACCCGCGAGAAGAATTTAAGTAGAGTGCGTCCAGCAAGTAAAACACATGCTCTGACTCGCCCAAATCCTTGTCCGCCCTCAGAAATTGTCTGGTATGCTGGAAAATCCCTACACACAACAAGCCCGCGTAACATGCCCGGAAATGTGTGACAGGGCCTAAACATGGTTGCGGGCAAAAAGATTTGCGTGCGCACCTCCGGGCGACTACGGGTGAGATACGTGCTAGGTACTGTCATGTTCGGGTGATCCTCGGGGACCTCCGGGTAGTAAAAATTGTTCTTCACAAGTCGCACGCAAGGCTTGCTCGGAAAGGTGTGACACGGCCGTTACGCAGTGAAACGAGCTAATACGAGGTCAATACGCAGACTAACGCAGAGGCTTTGCGTACTTGCTCGCTAGTTTGAAAATTTTCCAAACATCCGCAACTGAGCGCAAGATCAAAATCCATACAAGCTAAGACGAGTGGCAACCAGCTAATGCGAGCAAGGACGAGCGACGAGGCCAACGCAGATTTACTTGGACAGAAGATAAAAACAACTTCATATTCGAATTACCAAGAACCTCTAAAACTGACTTTGTAAACTATTGTATCACTTTTATTGCAAGGGACATTTATGACAGATGGCGGCCATATTGGATTTGCAAATATGGCCTCCTCAGAGGGCGCCCTTCATCAGAAATATGCCTTTTTAGCCCTCGACAACTGCAACTCTGTTTGCAAGGCTGGAATTCCTGCTATATCGACCATGGGCATGCCATTCTTAAATCATGATCAATGGTTTGACCCTCTAAACTGACCATTACGGTGACCATGTAAGAAAAAGTTGACATCAGACCATAAAAGCAGGTCTAGGAACTCCGGATAACTACCACCCGGATAATTACCCCCAGGACAATTTCCCCTTTAGGGCAACTACCCCCCGGACAACTACCCTCCTAGGGCAATAACCCTCTAGGGAAATTACCCCCTAGGACAATTACCCCCGGGACAACTACCCTCCTAGGGCAATTACCCCCTAGGGCAATTCCCTCTTAGGACAACTACCCCCTGGATAACTACCCCTCGGATAACTTCCCCCGGAGAACTACCCCCCCCCCCCAGAGAACTACCCCTTGGATAACTACTCCCCCCCCCCCCCGAACTACCCCCTGGATAACTACCCCCGGAGAACTACCCCCTGGGTAACTACCCCCCGGATAACTACCCCCTGGATAACTACCCCCCGGATAACGACCCCCTGAATAACTACCCCCCGGATAACTACCCCCTGGGTAACTACCTCCTGGGTATCTACCCCCCCCCCCCTCCCCACCCCCGGATATCTACCCCCTGGATAACTACCTCCTCCCCCGATAACTACCCCCGGATAATTACCACCCAGGTAACTATTCCCAGGTTAACTACCCCCTCCCCCGATAACTAGGCCCCCAGATAACTACCACCCGATAACTACCTCCTCCGATAACTTCCCATGGATGATTACCCCAGATAAGTAGGCCTACAACTCCCCCTCCCTATAACTATCAGAGAAAAATTACCCCAGGACAGTGCCCCAGGTCAATTAAACCCTGGATAACTACCTCCCGGGTCATTGCCCCCCCCCCCCCCCCAACTCTTACTTTTACTAAAAAAAATAATTTATTACTACAGAAAACGAAGTTCTTTGTATTGTTTGTCAGGAATCACGGAGATGCTATACTGATCTTATAAAAACAACATCTTAAAGATATACGCTTTGTATCGTTTGTGTTTAGGACGATTTATGTACAAGCTTAATTTCTCCCTTCTGTATTTTCACTCTGTGTTCATCAAAAAATAAACTGTCCCTGCATATCCTACCCGGTAATCCAGTAAATGTCATTGTCTTTAACCAAGACTATTTTCGCTAAATCTGTATTTTCTTTTACTGTTCGGATTTCTCTTGATAGTAGTATAAAAGGAGTTTGAAGTTTGAATACCTTTACCATTGAACTAAAGACATTTTAAAGAAATTTTACACTTCAGAATGATTATACTTTTTGCAATATTTTTTTAACCACAATCGTCTATCGTTCACCACAACTCCATGTTACACTTCTTTATTTTGAGGAGCTTATATCTCATGCCTCACGTGCCCTGGTTTTGACCCATCATCTTCCTCTTCCCTCTCGCTTTTCTCTGTCCACCGTGAAGGTAGTCTCTTCCTGTTATTCATTCCATCCTTAAGGAGCGATCACACGTCGCCAGTTTAAATGGCGGTTCATGGCGGTTCGGAAATTCGCCGTGCTCCACAAAAGACCATGTTCAAACCGTACTCAAACCCTGGTCATAAGTTACTCATCCGCCATAAGCCCCGAGAACCGCGGAGAACAGCCAGAGTTTAATTTTTCGTGGCGGTCTTGGCGGTTTGAAATGGACCGTGTTCAAAACGCCGTTCACCTTGTAAAGAACGGCTCCTCCGTGTTTGCACCGCAAGATCCGTGATAATACCGTGTTAACACCGCCATAACTTTTCATGCAAAAACAAATGTTGAACTTAGAGAGAATAATGCAATAAAAGCAATAAAGCAATAAAATAAAATGTGTAAAAAAAAGCTAATATGAACCCATGATACAAAATCGGTTAAATATATTGAATGCTAAAGTTTCATTGCTTTTTTAGCACATAGTGTAAAACAGAAAATTTAAAGTTGGTAGGTTTGTTGAATAGTACATCAGTTACTTTAAAAGGCGTGTTCATAGTTTTGTTAAAGCTTGACAGCTTAAAAGATGACCAGCTACGTGAACCTGTAAGTTATACGCAGAGGACTTATGTAAATATGTTGGGTTCTGCTTTCGTTATTATGTATGCCTTTTTGTAAGAGTGCATGTTGATACTGATATGTTGAAACTTAAGAGAGTATAGAGGGAAACGCGATGTTGAAACTTGAAAAAAAAACCACCATTATTATGTTACATGAACCTGTAAATAAACGGGAAACTAAGTAGATATACCGTATTCTTCTTTGATGTGTATGTCTTTTTCATTGACTGTTGTTAGAGATATGTGAAAATTTAATTAGGAAAGAAAAAAAGAGATGTTAAAACAAGCAAGTATTTGCACATCACTTGATATATAAACCTGTAAATGAACAGGAAACTTTGTAAGCTATGTTGGATTCTGCTTTGACATGTATGTCTTGTTAATGACGTACAGTTAAAACAGATATTTTAAAAGTTAAAAAAAGAGAGAAAAAAAAGCATGTTGAAACTTGAAGACATTTGCTTATTGCTTCACTCTATGTCAATCTGTAGATACACAGGGGGCTACAACGTTTCGCAATTTCTTTTGAATTGTGTTTACCTAACAAAGCAATACCTCCTCGTTGAAACCCATTGAAGACGAGTGAAAGGGCTCTGATTGCATCCAACTGCAGGGACTTGGTATGGACTCCTCCACCTTTCGGAGATATCCGTGCTACTACCGCGCCAATCCGCTTCAGCGACGTGTTCACAACGTGTTCAAAACATAGGCACATCGCGTTTATGGGCTTTCCGCTATCGTTGGGACACGGTTCACGGCGGTTTGAGAACCGCCATGAACCACCATCTATAAACCGACGATGTCACCTTTCCTCTTTCTCTCATTACAAGGGATTTGTCTCCTGTGTGTTGACGTACATGTATCTTTATGTGTGTACTTCGTCTCTGTCTTAATTTGCTTTCTTTGCCTCGTTTTATCCATTTTGTAACTATTTTACTGTTATACCGTTAACGCTCATTTAAGAATTGCCCTGCTGCATCATTGGGCATTAACAACTAGTATATCAGGGAGGTGGGAAGAGATTGTCACCTCCTTGGTGTAAATACCACAGAGCATAACCTCCCTTGACAATTTCCCCTTGTGAGAATTAGGCTCCAAATAATCACCCCTCTCTATGCAATAACCCTCCCCCAGAAAATCATGTCTCCCATCGTTATTTTCGAAAAACGTTTGCTATTTCAATTGAAAAAAAAAATCATATCGTATGGTCTTGGTCGAGACCTAACTTCAGGTTTTTAACATCTTTTGGGTGCGATAATTCGAAACCCCTTACGAAATATGAAAGACCATTTTATTCCAAGAAGGATTCAAGTTTTTTGTGATAAAAAGAAAATAGTCTTGAAATGGCTGGTATAAAACAGAGCAGCCATAATAATGTAAAAAGGATTCTGTCAACTATAACTCTCTAGATCTATTCAAAAAGAGGGTGCAGGACAAAAGACTTTGTTAACAAGTAGGGGTGTTTTGTAAAAAAAATAAAAATACTGTTAAACTCGTAATATTTTACTCTTTCTAATCAGACTAACTTATATTTGAACTGGATTTCCCCTTTTAAGCATCGAGAACATTTAATTTGAAACTAGCACAATTCTACTTGTATGTAAAATAAGCTGTAATTATATTCTTAGGACAGATTAGGGCACCGTTTGATAAAAGTTGCCAGTTATGACATCTTGTTAGTCTCTAATAATTTCAATAAAATCCTGGGTTCTGCTTGATTGATAAGCTCTAGTCATTGACTTGTTACAATGGACCTGCTTGGATCGTCCTACAACAATTGGTAACTGTGTGGGACTGACAGCTTTTCAGGACTGACAACTTTTATAAAACAGTGCCTGGATCCTATCACAAATCATGGCCTTTATATCGAAGGGTCCCTCACTTATGTTAAGTGACTATGAATGGCAGTGAAATCAACTCTCATTTTCTTATGTTTATCGTCTTATGCGTTATAACGGTATAGGAAATGACACGCCATAAGAGTAAATGATGACAGTGTAGAAGAAAGGTGCATTAATGTACATGAGCTTTGTCTTCTGATATGGTTTTATAAACTTATGGGAAAATTACAACGAGTGGTAGCTTTCGGGGGGGGGGGTGTCCAGTGGGTAAGTATCCGGAGGTAGTGATGGTTGGGGCGGGTTGTCGGGGTATAATTATGGGGGAGGGGGTATCTAGGGGTAGTAATCCGGGTGGTAGTTAGAAATCCTAGGGGTAGTTAGGCCTATCGGGGGGGGGGGGGAGTTATCCGGGTGGTAATTATCCTGGGGGTAGTTATCCGGGGGGGGGGGGTAGTTATCCGGGTGGTAGTTATCCTGGGGGTAGTTATCCTGGGGGTAGTTACCCAGGGGGTGGTTCTCCGGGGGGTAGTTATCCAGGGGGTAGTTATCCGAGGGGTAGTTAACTGAGGGTAGTTCTCCGGGGGGGTAGTTATCCACGGGTTAGTTATCCGGGAGGTAGTTATCCGGGGGGGGGGGGTAGTTACCCAGGGGGTAGTTATCCGGGGGTTAGATGTCCTGGGGGTAATTGCCCTTGGGGGTAGTTGCCCTAGGAGGGTAGATGACCGGGTGGTAGTTGTCCTAGGGGGTAATTGCCCTGGAGGGTGATTGCCCTAGGAGGCGAGGGTAGTTGTCCGGGGGGTAGTTGCCCTAGGGGGGAATAGACATGGGGGTAATTATCCGGGTGGTAGTTATCCGGAGGGTATTTGCCCAGGGGGTAAGTGCCCGCATATGCATAAAAACAACTTCAGAAACGAATTCCTTGGGAAAAACTGACATTGAATATGATTGTAACCCTTTAATATTTTTGATTGCAAGTGACCTTTTAACATAGGCCTATATAGCGGCTATATTGGATTTTGCAATATGGCCGCAACACAAAGCGCCCTTCTTGGCGCCTATCAAAAATCGAAATAGTATGGTTTGCGCAACATTAGTGTACCAAATTTGGTGCTTTTGGAAGTATTTGAACCAAAAAATCCCTCGCGCCCCCACTAACCGTAAAATGTAAAAAAAACTTATCATACCACTGCAACTTGCTACGAGCTAGTACGCAGCAGGAGCAGCAATCTGGTTAGACCTACTACACGCGGACATTCATCGATTCTTAATTAATTCGTGCTCCTGTTTCTATCAAAATCGTCACAAAAACATTTTAAACCTGCTTTCCTGCTTTGATCCAGTCTTGTCCACCAACAGCCAGCCTGGAAAAAAACAAAACAAGATGGCGCTTTCAGAAATCTAAACACTACATGCGCAGAAGAGAATAACTCTCTTAAATAAAGAAAAATGCGTGTGCGGTTGTGTATATTGCGAAATCATCGCTAAAGCATTTTCATTTGCGAAATACAAGTAATTTACAAGTAAAAGCAAATAATAAAGCAGGTCGATTGTGCTTTGTAATCTATTGTTTTCCCATTTGTCGCACATTGTTTTAAAGTAAACATGGACAGTAACAGTAAAAGACGAAATGCTTGTCTTACCATTCAGGGACGTTGCATGCGTGGCCACAAGTGTCCTCTTCAGAAATTACCAATTTTGTGACGCAAAATTTGTCATTGTTTTAGGTTTGCTACTCCCTATATCATTGGTGTTTATTCAAAGGTAGTTGAGTCTGAAAATTGATGCACCTCGGCCAAATATAGGACCGACATGAGGGAAACGGTTCTTTTGTCAGTGACGATGCACGATTACACAGTCGTCATTTTCCAAACGTCTAAATGTACTCACTAAGATGCACATAATCAGGTGGCGATGGTGATGATGGGATCAAAGAAAGACCTCCGTTTATAGTCCATAGAACAAGCTTATTCCTCATCGATATTATGAAATTCTTAAACTTTGTACCCATTATAACCAATTAGTTGTTCAAAATGGAAAAAGTCTGAAATTATCCACGGAGTTCTCTATTCTTACAAAGAAAACTAGCATGCTTTAAATTCAGTTCTTGTTTATATTTCGCATGACTGGAATTAAATTAATCATTACAGTAAACACAATTAAATGGATTGAAGAATACTCACCATGTAACGTGAAATTGGAGAAAACACTATCATTTTAAACAAAATAATTTGGGTGCCCACTGCTAGCTAATCAAAAGGACATAGTTTATCCCACATATTAGAACTCACACGACTACATTGGGGCCTACCAACAGGGCAGGAAACAATGATGAGAGCCACATAAATCTATTTAAGGCCGGATCTGATCAAAACTTCAAAATCCAACGAAGGGGAATTATCTACTAAGTGTTGCTTTGACAACGTGTGTTTGAGAGACTTGTAGACCGTTGCAGATAACCTCAGAGCAATGTAATATATATTGTGTGTTACACAAGATTACTTGTCAAGTTCCAAGATCATGATTAATGCATTTGCGTGAAAAAGTCTCCAAAAATAAATTGTAATTTTCATCGACAGTTATTTGTAGAATACTATTGCAGTCACACACAGCCAACCATAATTTCAAGTTGATCTTAAAATTTGATATGAAATACCTGGTATATAGACAGTGATCTTTTTTGATAAAGTTTCAACTCAGTCTTGTTCCTACTCGACGATTGCAGTGTAAGATATGTGAATCGTGTGTGTGTTTATAGGCCGTATGTACACATTGTCTGATTAACATCAAAGATCTTAGGATTTTTGGTAATATGTTCTTTGAGTCCATATAGTCCATGGATCATAGTCTTGCATTTTTATCGTTATCAAGGAGGTGACCTCCCTGATACTTCTTTATCCGACTTGGGTGTGTATCGTGATTATTGATTCACTCTCCGTATACTCACTTATCTTTTGAACCGATTTGAAATTCAATTGAATTCTGAAACTGGTATCATCCCTATCTGCCTATGTTTGCAGATAGAGATCGTATCAGAGCTGATTATCGAGAACTTGATGCCGGAGGACGCTACCAACTACACGTGTTGTAGAACAGGCTTCTCGTCTTGCTCAAACCTTCTTCTACGCATTCAACATCAAGCTTACGTCAACGTGCTACCTGTCTCTGGTGAGGAAGCCTATTGAATCTACCATGGAGGTTGCAATTGAACTTGTGAATGCGTGCTGTCTTGTCTATACAAATAAGAACACCGTCTTTGATATTCCTTTTATGTTTTTATCAAAGTAAGGAAGACATGAAATTTCAACATTCTATGCTTTCACAATCACACATGCAAATTAGATGACACAAAGATGTCATCAGCTCTAAAAGGATCGTACAGTTTTGGTTGAGACTGAACTTCAGGTTTTCATCATTTTTTGGTGAGATAGTGAGAAACCTCTAATGAAATATGAAAGAGTATGTAATTCCAAGAGGGATTCAATGTTTATTTGGTGAAAATTGGTTTTGCAATGGCCGAGATACCCAAAACAGAGTGATTCTAATAAAGTGCTGGACCCACATTTTATTACGATCGTTTTGTTTTACTTTGTTTCTGTGTGTTTCAGCTATTCCAAACCCGAATTTTATCAAACAAACTTTGGATTCCTCTTAAAATGGTATGCTCTGTACTATTTCATAAGTGTTTTCTTGGTATCTCGCAAAAAAAAAGTTAAAACCCAATTTTCATCTCCACCAATACTGTACCATCCTTTTAACAATCCTCCCATTAATTTGTACATGGATGATACTATAGAAATAACATTTTGTTGAATAATGCTGCAGTTACAATTAGTTTTCCCTTTTACGCTGTTATTGCTAGATAATTACAAGACTGCAACAATTTGAAAGAGAAGAATACAGCTTTGGTTTCAGTTTAAATAAAAAATGAAGCATTTACTCAAGATGAAATGAATGAATCAACAGAGGAGTTGTCGTTAGATTGCATCATTTCTTCCAATTTGGCAATATTCCCCCAAATTCCCCCCAAATCCCCCAAAATTCCCCCAAAGTGTCATTGTTCCATGAAATAATTATGTGAAACTTCTTTACGTGGGTATCTGATTTTTATGAAACCTCTACACCACTGTTTGTCAATTTACTCTACATTTGGTAATGACGCTAATATAGAACACTTTGTGGAATTAAACTTTGAGCACCAGTAGTCAAGCTTCATGCTCCAGTGGCTGTCTCTCAATCAATAATGGACCTTCAGCTGCTTTAATTCTGTCAAACAAAATTTGGCAAAAAGGGGAAGCACACAAAAAGGCCTGGGAAACTGGTACAATGTATGACGCAAATGCGGGGAAAGCAAGATACTACACTTAAAAAGACATAATAAGATGGTAGATATCTTTTTTCCGTATCTATATAAGTTCTTTGATAAACATATAATCATGTATCATGTATATATATGTATATATATATATATATATATATATATATAATCATATAAAGATAAGTAACAAAGCTGCAACAAAGTTCATGCTGTATTCACCAACGGTTTATTTCTTCACACAAATTTTCGAGCGTCTCGCCGCCCTTTCTCAAGTGTTGATACTGAGAGAACAATAACAAAATTAAGCCATAACAATATATTGCAACCGTGTTACCAAGGATGCGCGCTTTAACGCATCCATGCTAGGCATCCTAACACCCAGCGCGCATCCTGGCAACAGTGCAATGTTACGTCATAATGAAATTACAATGAGTATAAAGCATACATGAAAAAACTTGGCACGACTGATACAGAAGTAATTCCTCTGAATACGCAGCTGCGGTGGTAATGTAAAAGCAGTGCATTATTTCTTTCAAAATTCAACATACACATAAATTAACTTTAATTCTAGTGTATAGATAATCTTTACATAATCTGAAATTATCATGATCACTTGAGAAAGGGCGGCGAGACGCTCGAAAATTTGTGTGAAGAAATAAACCGTTGGTGAATACAGCATGAACTTTGTTGCAGCTTTGTTACTTATCTTTTTATCTTGCCAACACGTGGACTACCTTATCAACATATATAATCATATAGACATACATACAGTGTGAAAAGGTGAAGATTCAAGGGACGTAGCTAGTTCAATGAACACATATTTAAAGATATCATTACATAAACATGTGTATACATAACATAGACACACATCGGTTATATATGTTTCTGTTTGTGTGTGTGTGTGTGTGTTTCACAGTATACTCAACCAAAAAAGTAAGTTCCCCCTAGCATTTTTGGATATATCTCAAAAGATATTTTACCGATTTTCATAATTCAAACGGGAATGGATAGGGAATTTTATTACTCATAACATTAATGGCATATCATTGCCACCGACATCATTATTGGTGTAAAAAAATGCATTTTATGTCAAAATACATGGGAAAAAAGTTGCACTTAGGGTTATATGGAGCATATTGTGTACATTTCCTATGCAAGTTAGCAAATGACATTTTGTAATTGTTATGTAATTCTAAGGAATTTCTTCAGGTACAATGTACTTCCCTATTAAACAGATGTTATGGATACTTTTTCAACAAAAGGCCTTTTCAATATGAAAATGTTGGTCGAAGCCATGTGCTTTTTGCAGAGAGCATGGGCCAACATTGAGCAGCACCAAGTACAAACTTAACAGTATGAGGAAGAGATGCCGGCTAGTCATTGAAGCGGATCAGGACATATTAATTATCAAATACTTCACTGTATGCTCATGAAAAGAAAGAGATAGAGAAATACGCAATAAACCATGCTTAAAAAGTTTAGAATCATGAGTGATTGTTTTATTATTTGTGTGAAAGTCAATGCAAATCACTAAAGTGCAACTTTTTTTCATGCATTTTGAAGTAAAATGCATTTTTTCACACCAATAATGATATCTGGTGGATATTATATGCCATTTATGTTATGAGTAATAAATTCCCTATCCATTCCCGTTTGAATTATGAAAATCGGTAAAATACTATATGAGATATATCCAAATATGCTAGGGGGAACTTACTTTTTCTTTTTTTTGGTTGAGTGTACATATATATATATATATATATATATATATATATATAATATTGCATAGGGAGGGTACAAATCTACATACATATTTTAGTGAAAATATCTGCACCTGTGTGTACTGGCATGAGTCTGTTCAAGCTTACCTGAAGAATTTCGTCTTTTCATTGCCATTCTTTAGCTTCAGATTTTGTCTCTCAGTTTAAAAGCATGTGGTAATTAACCTGAGCCATATCATTCCCTGTACATTTATTTGCTTCAGAAGACCCAACAATCACTACCACCACCACCATTACCACCACCATCACCACCACCACTTCAAGACCCAGAACTCGTACAACAGGTGAGTTTGCTTCCAATAGTTGCATGCTTTTACAGGTGGTGATAATAACTACTGTAGTGCAACGTGGGCCAGCACTAGGCTTTCACTATGGCTATGCAATCAGTGGTGTGGCATCTTTTGTCGCAAGGATCAAGTGTTAATCCGGGTGTTCAGTCCTGCAGGCGTAACTTCCACCTCCCTGGTTCTGTTCAATATTGTGTTGTGATATTTTCAAAGCTTGACTATTTCATGCAAACGTAATATTCTTTGCACATGACTGTGTTTGTGTGCTATTTGTGCGTGAGTTATAATGCATCAATGCAAGTAATACAATAAATTCAACAAACGAAAAGTAATATATACTGCAATCACCTAAAGGGTTAGTGGCTATTCATCTATTGAATAGGTCCTATTAAGGAGGTGAATTAGAGTTCAAATTGGCTGTAATTTTTCAAACAGTTGTCAGTTTTCTATTGATGTACAAAAGAATTCCACAAGTGCATTTGTGCCTTTGATGATCGATGTTCGATGCCGCCGTCTTTTGCTGAACAATCTGAAGATCAATTTGGAACGTTTATATAATGTTGGCTATATTTTGCTTGTCTCTTTATTTAATGTAAATCGGAGCTGTCATGTGAAACTGTTTAAAATTTGTTCATGCAGAAATGATCATGAGCCCATTCCAGTTGTCTGCCACTTATATGATATTGGATGGCCTTGAGATTAATACAAGGAAATATTGGACGAGCTATGCACAAATATTGGACGAGTCGAAGACGAGTCCAATATTTTGCTTAGCGAGTCCAATATTTCCTTGTATTAATCGAAAATAGGACATTCAATATCATCATTATTATCCTACAGAGGATTTTAGCAAAGAATGTTTTCACTTAGGCCTACCCTTTCTGTCTCCGACTCCGAGTGCTGTTCCTACTGTGTAGTGATCCTGACATGGGGTATGGTACATGTACCGGTACACTCTTCAGTGCAAGTTAATCCACTTCAGTCTCTGATAAAACAGTGATCTATTATCCAAGGTAGCCGTCATGTTACTGTTAGACCGATATCTAGCTAATTTAGACCAGAATTAGATGTATTTGTATCCGAGATCTGAGAAACAATTCACGTCACATCTACCGTAGATCGTGAAAGATCGAATTACTACTACCACAACTAGTCCTACTGTGCTGTATATAACGTACTTGTACACACGTACACGTACGTAAATGTACAGTAACTGTAATATGCATATCGCGCATGCAAATGCAAGCGCAGCGGCGGCGGCCGGCCGGCTACATTATATCGCGCGCGGGCTATCTAGCAGTGCAGTAACGCTGAGCATGCAGAGCTGCAGATCAATCGTCGCCTTGCGCCTGCATGCACAAAAAAAAAAAATGCAACTTGTTTTCATCAAACCTAAATTTAACTTCCTGTTATGAAAGTGATATTTTGAAAAATTGTGTAAAAAACAATTTCAACTAATTGATTTATGAAATTTGTTTGTATAAACACAGAATTTTAGAAGAAACGATATTCTAGTTAATTCATGATTGACCAATCACAGACGTTTTTACTTCATATTTCAGGTCATCTCGTATATATCTCAACCAATCACGGTGCAGTTTATAAAAAACTTTGGGGAATCCCCTCTTGCCCTCCAATATTTTAAATATTGGTCGCCTCGGCCAAAATTATTGGTCGAGTACAACAAACCTTCTATGTGGGTCGGAGGTTATGAGGTGCGTCAACAAAATAACACTTGTATTTGGGCTCTAAAAATCCTCTGTATGGATAATAATGTATAATAAAGTACTGGATACAAACTTGGTTTGTTACCCACGCCGATGAAAATCGGCAGGGGGTTATGTAAAGGGTTCCGTATGTTTGTTTGTTTGTTTGTTTGTTTGTTTGTTTTTTGTTTGTTTGTTTGTTTGTTTGTTTGTGTGTTTGTTTGTTTGTTTGTTTGTTTGTGGAGGATTCCAAGGTCACAGTCCCTTCGTGATGCTTCCAGTGGGTCTCAATTTGGTTTATGGAACGCAAGATCCTTGACGAATAAAGTCGATGCAGTGTCAACTCTGATCATAGATAATGATATTGATGTGTTAGTCATCACTGAGTCATGGCTTTCAGGTGA
This sequence comes from Diadema antillarum, assembly GCF_040938485.1. Lineage (NCBI taxonomy): Eukaryota > Metazoa > Echinodermata > Echinoidea > Diadematoida > Diadematidae > Diadema > Diadema antillarum. Next base: position 458,026 of record NW_027271209.1, on the reverse strand, counting down.
CCAGAGGGATGAGCCTACCCTTGCTGAATTGAAATTATCCCTTCCAAATTTCAATATTATCAATCATCCCAGAAAGACATCTAGAGGAGGTGGTATCTGCGTCCTGTATAGGTCTGCTGCGCGTTGTGTTGTCAATGACACACACAAATTTATGTCTTTTGAACTGCTAGATTTCACGATTCATCTCACTTCTTCATCTACTGTTCGGGTTTATTGCATTTATCGCCCACCCCATTCCTCTCGTCACACCTTTACCAGCAACGACTTTCTTGATGAGTTTTTAACTCTCCTTGAGAGTGCTGCTGTTGATGCTCATCCAACTATTCTTCTTGGTGACTTTAATATACATGTAGATGATTCTGCTGATAGTTTCGCTCAGTCTTTTCTCAATGCCGTTGAAGCCTTTGGGTTTCATCAACATGTTAAGGGTGCCACTCACCAAGCAGGCCACACACTTGATTTAGTCTTTAGTAGGAAATCTGAAGATATTATTTCCCATATCACTGTATTGCCATCTTTGCCATCTGATCACTCCGCCATTCTTTCCGCCATTAATCTTAAAGGCCCACCAAATCCTAGAAGGAAAGTAAGCTTTAGAAAGCTTCGCAATATTGACACCAACTCTTTCCGCCAGGATATTAAACAGGCTTTGTTGACTTCCCAGTGTACGTCTTGTCCTACAGAAGCAATTTCAATGTATAATGACATGCTGAGTAATCTGTTGGACAAGCATGCCCCTGTTAAAACCGTGACTGTGACAATTAGACCCAATGCCCCTTGGTTCTCTGATGAGATTAGGGAGGCCAGGAGGCGTCGGCGTCGTGCTGAATGTCGCATGTTGAAGTCCGGCATGCAGACTGACATGGACCTGTATCGTCAAGAATGTGAGCTGTACTACAGTCTGATTACTGATGCAAAGTCCCAGTATCTGAGAAAAGAGATCGCCAATGCTGACTCGAAACGGCTATTCAACTTCGTGAAGAAACTGTCCACCCCTTCTGACTCTTCTATCTATCCTGAACACTCATCTGATTTAGAACTGGCGCACAGGTTCAGTATATTCTTCATGAAGAAAATCGATGATATTGTATCTTCCTTTGTATCTGACGTGAACCATTTGGAGTTATCCGTCCAGGCTCCTGAGAACTCTTTGAACTGCAACCTGAGCGAGTTTAATCCAGTCACTGATGAACAGCTTCGACGTCTCATCATGCTATCTCCACCAAAATCTTGCAGTCTGGACCCTCTTCCAACTTGGCTGCTCAAAGAGTGCCTTGATGAGCTGCTTCCGGTTCTAAAAAACATCATTAACACATCATTGTCATCGGGTCTCGTTCCAATACCTTTCAAGACATCTCTTGTTTCCCCTCTGTTGAAGAAACCGAACCTAGATCCCGATGTCCTGAGCAATTACCGACCAATTGCCAATCTGCCATTTGTGAGTAAGCTTCTTGAAAGGATTGTGTCTACACAGTTAATGTCTTATGTTGACAGTAATCATCTGCTTCCCACAAACCAGTCAGCATACCGCAACCTCCACTCAACAGAAACTGCCTTGTTGAAAGTGCTCAACGATCTCCTTCTTGCTGTCGACAAGGGCAATGAGGCTGCTCTTCTTCTTCTTGACTATTCGGCTGCGTTTGACACGCTCGACCACACGTTGCTACTACAACGACTTAGTAATGACTATTCCATCACAGGCACTGCCATCCAATGGATCAAGTCATATCTTCAAGATCGCACACAGAGGGTGATAATCAATGGGACCTGGTCATGTCCTAGTCCTATCAGCTGCGGAGTTCCGCAAGGATCCGTTGCCGGCCCCCTTCTTTTTCTCCTCTATACAGGTCCACTCACCAGAATCATCAATTGTCATCATGGAGTCAACTACGCTATGTATGCTGACGACACTCAAATTTACATAACTATGTCACCTGGCGATAGGATTGCTGCTGTTAATTCACTGAGAGAATGTCTCAACGACATCAAAGCCTGGTCCACTGTCAACAGACTCCGTCTGAATGAAGACAAGTCTGAACTCATCCATTTCTCATCACAGTTTAGGAGCACAGTTCCTCTACCAGATCTAACTACTCGGGATGGGATTATTAAGGTCTCTGACTGTGTTAGAGACCTTGGCTTTACTTTGGACAAACACTTAACTCTTAAACACCATATCACAAACATTTGTAAGTCTGCATCATGGGGTATTTTCAAAATAGGGAAGATCAGGCGTCTGCTTGATCAATCATCAGCTGAGCGGCTCGTCCATGCCTTCGTCTCCTCCTATCTGGACTACTGCAACTCCCTCCTTGCCGGCCTCCCTCTTTCTCACATATCCCCTCTCCAACGTATCCAAAATTCAGCCGCTAGATTAGTCTCCCTTAGTAGGAGACATGACCATATATCTCCTGTTCTCCGCTCACTCCATTGGCTTCCAGTCCATTCCCGTATTACTTTCAAGATCCTACTTCTGACGTACAAAATCACACGTAATCTTGCACCCATATATCTTCAAAACCTAGTCTCTCTCCGCTCCTCCTCTTCTGCCAGACCCCTCCGTTCATCTTCCTCTCTCCAATTACTTCATGGCCCACGTACAAAAACCCGTTATGGTGACCGAGCCTTCTCTTCCATTGCTCCCACTCTTTGGAATAAACTCCCTCTTTATATTCAGAATGCCTCATCTGTCGAATCATTTAAAATTCTTCTTAAAACTCACCTGTTTAATCAGCTGTAATTTTTTTTTTTCTGGAGGCGCACACAGTTATCAATTATTGTACCATTGTATCACATGTATTTTTTTTCTTTTCTTTTCTTTCTTCTTCTTTTGTTACTGTTAACGTTAATTTTGTTAATGTTATTGTGTTTTCTAGTCTATTTGTATGAGTAGCAAAGTGCGCTTAGAAACGTCAGTATGAAGCGCCATATAAATGCAATTATTATTATTATTATTATTACTGGTGCAGTAGACATTTGCATTTAACCCTTGCATTGAATAATTCCCGTAGACACTAATCATAGGGGTAATTGCCTAGGGGGTACGTAAATTTTGTTTTTCTTTTGCGCTTTTGTGGATACCATCAAAGATCGTACACTCATACGACCTTTGATATCAACACACTCTCGGCTTGCTATAAGCAAAATATCCCGCAAGAAAACGGCGTATTTCTCGATTTTTAGCGCTTTTTCGGCGACCCGTCGCGTAGACAATACTCTTAAAACTGGACTTAATTCGCGCGCGCTTGGAAAAGTTCCGAATCTGCACTTTTGACGGTGGAATTTGGGATTTTCGATGGATTTTTGAAGGAGACTAAAGGACTTTCCTGTGGTGAATGAGTGTTACCGTATGTGAAATGATGTGATTTGCGTGTGATGTGACTTCAGTGTACGATCTTTGGTAGAACGCACTGGCTGGTGATAAAGGACACTGGCAATTAAGTGACCGAATTCTGGTAGATGACCGAATGCACAGTATGTTTACCCCGACTTTGTACAAGGCGTGGGTCTGCCGCCTTTGACGGCCCCTCTCTAGTTCATTTATATATTAATATTGTTTTGATACAATATTTTTCCTGTTTTTATTGTTTTGTTTGAGATGAAGATTTTTTTTTCTTTTCCCAAAAGGGAAATTACTTTGTACCCATCTGTGTTCTTAATGCACAGCGTCTCCGAGCCCAGAGGAAATAACCGATGCTGACATCGGTAATGATGCATTGAATGGCACGGGCAAAGCAAACAGACTGGACATAATGTTCATACTGGCATCAGCAGTGGTTGCCCTGCTCTGGTAAGCAAAAGAATATCACTCAGTAATTATGTTCAGATACACAATTGGAGCCCATTGTCTACAATGCCCACGTCCAGTTTAAGTACACTTGGACTGTCCACCTGTTTAAGCAGAATTCCTCACCAAACATGTACAAGTAGATTTGGCAAATCTGAAAGTATCTATTGAACACACTATGAAGTTTTAGGAAAATAGGACAACTTCGGTCAAAAGTTCCAATTTTTGAAGTCCTAAATAGATCAGTGTACCATCATCAGTAGATTAGAAAGCAACCAATTCAAGAAGTCGCAATCGTGGAACAATGACAATTAGAGAAAATATTTTTTTTCCCAAAATGCAAAGGCCTTTGACTTACCTCCTGCAGATTTCAGGGGGGCATAATAGCACCCCTATTTATAACCTCTGTCAGTAGTAAGTCGAGGGGATGTGCTCTTTTTCTCTTCTTATCTTATCTAAAATCTTTCTACTACCGAGTCTTTTATTCTTGTAACCTTCCCATTCAGCAAGATGGATTTAACAAACTTTTCAAAAATCATACCTCTATTCTTAACAGATTTTTTGATTTCACTAAAAATGTCTAAAATGTATAGAGTAGAATGATCAGTTACGTATCAGAGGCCCCTTTTCATTTCATGAAATCCTTTGGACACTCTTCATCACTTTTGAGTCTAATAACTTTTGAAAGGATAGCGCTACTGCTTTGTAAGTTGGCATTAATCATGGACAGAATGTGTTGATTGATCATGCTCAATTTCATTTTAATCTGATAATTCCTTCATTGTTGTTGCTCCCCTGCTTTGCATCCTGTGTTTTGTCCCTTTTCATTTCATTTCACTTCATTTCACACACATGCATGTTCACATGCATGTTTTTTTATTTTCATTTCCAATCAAACACAGGTAATACACTTTGACATGATTACATATATTGGAACATAATAATACATATTGGTTCTTAAAAGAACTTCATGGAAATGGAAATTGAGGGGCTGCTAAAAAGCGAACTTGTAGATTGCAGTCCCCTCACTTACGTTACATTACTACAATACATTAATTATATATGACTTTATAACACAATACAACGATACATGTACCGTACAAGCTAATCATTGAAAGTATACAGTTTTCATTCAATCAAATCGGATGGTTACATGAAGTACAGTGTATACGCTTTCACATGTATACACATACACATAGACATAGACATAGACATAGACATACACACACACATACACATACACATACACACACACATACACATACACATACACACAAGCACACACACGTACCCACATACACATACGCACACACACGCACGTACACACACATGTATGCATCCACATACATTGTGCACACACAGAAGAGAGTAGGGAAAGAGAGGGCGGGAGGGGGAGAGGGGGAGTAGAGAGAGCGAAGGGCAGGTCAACATTCTCGATACAGGGTGAAGAAAAAGAACAACAATTCCAAACAGTCAAACTAATCATGGGGTACATATGAGCTAATCAAATATTTCTTTAAATTACTAGAGAATGATTTCAAGCTAATGGAATCTTTTATATTTTTCTCAAGGGAATTCCAAAATTTTGGGCCACTGTAGATAAACGTGGATTTTGTAAATAGAGTTCGGGTAAGGGGCAAATGATATTCATCTGTTTGACGAGTGGGGTATTTATGAATATTTTTATTCTTATTAAACATATTCTCAAAAACTGAAGGAAGTGACTTATTATACAAACTGTACATAAATTGACCAAGGTAATGATAATACAAATCCCTTACTTTTAAAACCTTATTCTCCACAAATAATCCGTCAGTATGGGAATATTTGGAGGTATTACATATTACTCGAAGTGCTTTTTTTTGTAACAATAATAATTTATCCAAGTAAGTTGAATGTGTATTTCCCCATACTATAATTCCATACGTTAAATAAGGTAAAATTAACGTTGAATATAACATTAGCAACTTTTTAACAGAAAAACAAAACTTTACTTTATTAATTACACCTATGTTACTGGAAATAGTGCGGCATATACAATCTATATGCTGTTTCCAAGAAAGCTTACTGTCTACAGTTACACCAAGAAATCTAACAGAATAAACCTGTTTTATCACTTCATTTTCAAAAATTATATCATGTGGCAATTTATCAAGGGTATTACTAAACAACATCACATTTGTTTTCTGCAAATTAAGCGATAATCTATTTGCTCTTAGCCATTGCATTATCTTGTTCAATTCTATATTCATGACATCAACTAATGTATGAGGATTTGAATTTCATCGGACAGCTAGCGCAGCTTGGTGAAAGATTAAGCGCTTGAATTATAGACACTGTACTTCATAGCCTCTTTATTAAGTTCACACTTTTCCAGAATGTGTGCTTTCTGTGCAGTATTTAGGCAGGTTAGGGGAGTCCATTTGAATTGAATCATACATCATTTTAAATCTTAGAGTCTACTCTTTCAGAATCTGCCCTTAATTAAAAATCCATGTCTGGCGACTTTTTGTTAGGTTTGTTATGCAGGGTCACAATTACCCTGCCACTGAATATTTTTCACACTACAAGCATTATTCTTCTCTTAAGCTGCTGTGAACCCCTGATTATAGGCCATGAGGTTGTCATGTATTTATAGTGCACAGCATTGTATGCATGATTTTGATACTTAGTGTCACGCCTTGTGGACTATTGTTCTCAGTAGCACGTTATATATAAAAAAGCAATCTAGAAAACAAAGACAATGCTTGTCAGTTTTTAAATTCTTTTCTTCTCTTTTTCTCCCCCTTTGTGCAGGCAACCGTAGCTAAAGAGAAGATTCTCCATCAGTGTAGAAGTGACTTTGCTTCCAGATTGGAAACGGTGTGCAAATGGTATGTGAATGGTCCTCAGACTGATAGTCTCAACGGTATACCATTGGATACTTTTTGTAAAGGGATCATCTTTTAGGATGACCAATGAACACACACCAGACTAATTCCAGTCTCGGTACAGGTGGTCATCTGTCCACCGACTCGCCATCTGCCTTCCGTGGTTACCACGGGAACAAGTTGGGCTTTCGGCTCTCTCCTCTATCTCCCACTGGTCTATGGGATGACGGCAGGGATTGTCAGATAAAATCTTAGCGTGCATTCACATTGATGGTGAAATACCGCAGTATCTTGCATGATATTTCTCAATGTGAACGCAAAAACACATCGCGAAATGCTTTGTGAATTACCTTAGTATTCATAGGGAGGAAATGTAAACTTTGCAGGAAATGTGCATGCGAGATTCGAGAGTGAATCATGTCATGAATTACCAACGAGCATACAGTAATGTGTTTTCTCACATGGCCCGGCACACTTCCTGTCTTTTCCCAGTGGAGATATGCGCATGCACAATACTTTGAAAATACCATTAATACCATGGTATTTTGTGACTGAGAACAGTTGATACCACGCAAATATAACCGCAGTATACCATGGTATCGGCTATTTCATTGAGAACAGTTCCAACAAAATACCATGGTATTTTCTACCACAGTAAGTCTACTGTTGTGAATGCACATAATGTTCTTTAATGCCACTGAACGATGCTTGTTTGTGTGTTTGTAATAGCCTACACCTGTGTTTTTACTTATATCAGCAATGCCAGCTGGGTTAGCAAAAAAATAAATAAATGCCGGTGAGGCTGATGTTTACACAAGTACTATTACCTGCTTCTCCACAAAACTCTGGCATTAATAGGTAGAAACAGTCAATAATGATCACTTGTGATGCTGATATTTTCACTATAACAAGATCAACGGTGGATATGATCAAACACTGCTTCTGTTCCACACCTTGTATGCTGATTGCAAGCTGTGATAATATCTTGGATTCAGGGCCTTTCCAACAAGGCTGTATAATGTAATGTACACTGGACAGCAAAAGAAAGTACCCACTTCTGTCAAAGACCGCACACAAAAATAAACCTCCTAGAAATATACAATTTTTGTACACAGGTGTGCTACAATGCCCCTTACTTATCACATGCACATAAGCAAGTGAATGTCTTCATAACAAAGAAGAACTTGACATGCACAGCAAGTTGGCCATTGAATGAAAAATCCCACACAACAGCACTTTCCACCATGCAAGAATGGTCACTGAATGGATAACATTTTTAAACAACCAATATGCCAAAGTGAACACCTGTTTTGTCAAAATAATGTTAATGAGTGTATTCTGTATTTAGGGATGCTAGCCTTCCTGATTATGCTAATTCTTAGAATAAAATCAGTTAACTCTTTAGACTGGACATTACTTTGCTCTGGTCTAGGCAAGCTTCCATCAGGAATATTGTTCCACGTCTTGTAAGGCTTGTAAGGCTCATTCTGTTACATTTTGTGACTTTTGATTCAGTGAACAGGATGCTGTGCATGTCATTTTTTCTTCTTTGTATAATCACTTGCTATTGGGTTTGTGATTACTATTGGATATTGCAGCATGTACCTGTGTACAAAAATCGTTTATTTTCAGGTGGCGGTTTTTGTGTGCAGCTTTTGACAGAAGTGGGCACTTTCTTTTGCTGTCCAGTGTATTTACATTGCGATTTTGAAGTGGTGATGACCATTGTCATTGTATTGAATGAAAATAAATGTGTGCATATGTGCAACTACAGCATATATGTTCGTATGTATGTATAAATATAAAAACTTATCATTGTATGTATAAAAGGTGATGTCTGTGTATATGATGGGTAATGTGGTGAGGAAAAGGTAAATTGCAGTGAATTTTGAGAATAATATATTACATAGTTGTGGGGTTTGTTGTGGCATAGTGGATAAGACTCTGGACTCCCGATAGGAGGACCCGAGTTCGAATCCCGCCCAGTGCTTACGTCCTTGGACAAGATGTTTTTACCCACTATGTAAGTTAAAGGACTCGGAACAACACAAGGACATAATGATCATGGAGCATCTGTCCCCTGGGCGTGCCAAGCTTCTGCAGGCTGTGAAGCAAGACGAGAACACAGAGAAGGTATGGACGATCGGTGGGAAGGTGCACTGCACTCTGGAGAGCGACCGGCACAAGAAGCACATCATTCACGGCCCGGACGACCTCTTCAAGCGTCTAGGATGGAGTGAGGACAAGCTGAAAAAGTCGGGTCTCTTCCTCGACATTTTGACCTCGGAATTACCCGGCCCTCTTTCATCTACAGATTTAACCCAGATCTCATTTATAAGTTTGAATGTTAATGGTTTGCAGAGTAAACTAGATATTGGAATTTTGGACTTACATTTGCAAGCATATGATGTAATCTGTCTTTTAGAGACAAAAACAGACACACCAGATCTGTCTCAATCTCATATTTGCGATTTTCAGTGTTATAGTATGCCAAAATATTCCAATAAACAAAAGTTTGGTGGTTTTCATGGTATGTGTATTCTGATGAAGAATCATATTTTTAATTGTTCTGAAAGAATTCATGCAACAGTTTCTGAATCAACTTTATGGGTCAAGGTAAATAGTAAAATTTTAGGTTTTGAGTTTATTGTTGGTGCAGTGTACTTGCCGTGTGAGGGATCAATTCACCATTCTAATGAAGTTTTTGACAACCTGGTGCAGGATATTATTGATATTAAAAGTAGATATGATGCACCCTTTTGTTTGCTGGGTGATTTCGATGCCAGGACGGGTTTGCTTGATGATTTTTTAGATGTAGAGGATGTGTTGACAGATCAGACTGGATGAAGCTTTTGTAATGATGTCTCTGATATGCATGTAACTACTGATGGCCTAGATATTCCAACTACTCGTTATAATACTGATGTCCATGCAAATAACAATGGAAAGTTTGTTATTGATGTGTGCCAAAGTTTTGATCTCAGGATTGTTAATGGAAGAATAGGGGAAGATCAGTCTGTCGGAAAATACACATGCTTCAACAAAAATGATGGTTGTAGCACTTTTGATTATGTTATTGTATCTCGCCAGTTATTTTCTAGCATTACTCATTTCAGTATTGATGTATTTGATAAATGTTTGTCAGATGTTCATTGTCCTGTCAGTGTGACCTTGCAATCGCAAAATTCTAAATCTGCTGTGAATGTCGACACTGTTTTTAACAACTCCCAAAACGCTGCAGTAGACAACGCCGTTTTAGATTCACAGCCTAATGAAAGTCAACGTTATTTATTATTCCAGTGGAACAGTGACAGCGCTGCAATATTAAAACAGAAAATCAAGGACTCGGCTGAGCTAATGTGTGAAAATGTGGAATGTTTAGATGGGAATGCAAATCAAGATAGTATTGATTTTTGTTACTCACAATTATGCAATATGTTCGTCAGTGTTGCACAAGGTGTTGGCATTTGTAAGTGGAGACAATCTCGACATAATGTAAACACAAATGAGACTGTCAATAAGGATAAAAACAACCATCAGCCTTGGTTTGATGCAGAATGCAGAGCTGCCCGTCAGGAGTATTTGAATGTTAAAAATCGATTAAAGAGGAAGCTTAAATTTCTGAGCAGGTCAGGGGCTACTTGTCTATTGCATCATTATGAGTCTACAGGAAAGCTTTATAAGAATTTATTAAGACAAAAAAGAAAGACATTTCACAGAGATTTCAATGAATCTCTCCGTTCATTACAGGTATCCAATCCGAAAGAATATTGGCAATTACTCAACAGTAATAATGAACGCAAAGTAAAGAAAACAGGAAATGTTTCATTAGGGGATTTTGTTAATCATTTTAGTCGTTTAGGCAATAGCCGAGATGACCAGCCCACAGGCCTGGAAGATAGTACCGGTACTTCAGGAATTGTTGAGGCAGATGGTCCCTTGGATGCCCCAGTCACTTTGGAAGAAGTGGCACTAATGATTAAGAAACTTAAAAATTCAAAAGCTTGTGGAAAAGATTTCATAAGAAATGAATTCCTTAAGAATTGTCCCGTAGAGATGCTTCATGTGTTGGTAAAGTTCTTTAATGTGGTACTGGACAGTGGTATCGTTCCAACTGAATGGTGCATAGGGATTATCAATCCTATTTTTAAGAATAAGGGTATAGACACAAATCCTGATAATTATAGAGGAATAACTCTCTCTTCTCAGTTGTCTAGGAAAACTTTTTACTTCCATTTTGAATTTCGAAACTGCTATGTACAGGCTGGCTTTCGTTCTAATCATTCTATGACTTATAATATTTTGTTTTGAAGACTATAATTGACGTTTATCTGCAAAATAAAAAACGCTTATACTGTGCATTTATTGATTACAAGAAAGCATTTGATCTAATTGATAGATCATCTTTATGGTACAAAATGTTGAAGATGGGACTTCGGGGTAAACTGTTTACTGTCATTAAGAATATTTATGAAAGTGCTAAATCATGTGTGGCGGTTAGGGGGGGATGTCAGAGTTTTTTACTTGTAACACTTGTGTACGACAGGGTGAAAACCTTTCCCCGCTTTTATTTGCCATTTATCTGAATGATTTTCAAGAATACATTGGAAATTCATATGGTGGACTTAAATATTTGGAAAGTGAGATTTCTTACCACCTGGATTCTGATAATGTCAAAAAAGCTTTAAATCTTTCTTGTTTACTTTATGTAGATGACACAATAATCTTAGCAGAAACTCCGGAGGAGTTGCAAAAAGCTCTTGATGCTGTAGATAGTTATTGTCAGACATGGCGCTTGACTGTAAATGCAAGCAAGACTAAAATTGTCATTTTCTCCCGTGGGAAGGTTAGAAGAATCCCTGAATTCGTTTATGCTGGTGATCCACTTGAGGTTGTAGATGACTTTGTGTACCTTGGAGTTAAATTCAATTATAATGGTAGTTTTAAAAAGGCAATTTCAAAACAAGTCACACAAGCTAGAAAAGCACTTTATAGCACGTTGGTCAAGGCTAAAAAGTTACAGCTCTCTGTGGACACACAGTGCCACCTATTTGATCATCTTGTTTTACCTGTTTTACTCTATGGTTGTGAAGTCTGGGGTTATGAGTGCATAGACCAAATTGAAATTTTCCATAGGAAATTCTTAAGAAAAATTTTGCTTGGCAGTGAACAAATGCACTCCTGATTGTATGGTTTATGGTGAAACTGGACGTGGAGTGATTTTGAACCATATTAAATGTCGAATGATTGGATTCTGGTTGAAATTAGTCAAGGGAAAAGAAACCAAATACTAATGTACAATTTTCAAATTTCTGCTGCATTTACAAGGAGACATGCACTCCCCGTCAAAATCACAATGGTTATCATTTATCGCAAATATTTTTTTTACTATGCAGGGCTAGGGAATGTGTGGTTAGCACAAGGGGGTGGATTTAGTGCTGCATGGATTTCACACACCTCAAAAGTTAGATTTTTTGATATGTTTATTCAAGAGTGGAGAGCAGCAACATGGTCAAATAGAATCTGTACAAATTATAGAATGTTTAAGGATAGCTTGATGTTAGAGAAGTATTTACAGGTCTTGTGTAAGAAAGATTGTATTACGTTAAGTAAATTCAGATGTAGATCTAATGGATTACCCGTTAATAAGGGCAGGTTTGATGCAAGCTTGACAGATGAATTGTATTGTACCATCTGTTCATGCGACGATACAGGGGATGAATTTCATTATATTTTTGTTTGTCCCTTTTTCAACAAAGAGAGATTATTGTATTTACCAAGTAGCTTGACGGCCAGTAGACCAAGTGCATTACATATGGCCAAATTATTCAATTCAACTAATGCTTGCCATTTGAAAAAAACTAGCCAAATTTGTCAGAATTATTATGTTTCAGTTCTCTTCAATACCAAAGAAGAAAGACAGTATTTTTGTAGAAAGTAAAGTAGATGTGAATGTTTGTACACGTAGTGGTAGAGTAGTTAAACGTCCTTTACGCCTTGTTTTGTAAACATGTTTATTCATATCTGTTATTTTCACATGTACATGTACATTATCACTTATATTTTTGTATTCATATATTGTAAACATGTTTGTACTCTCATACCCCGAGAGGGGGTCGATAGAGTCAATAAAATCTTACAAATATAAAATCTTACATGTCCCTCTCGACCCAGGTGTATAAATGGGTACCTAGTAATGCTAGGGTAATAATAATAGCAGGGCCCTCTGGTAGATCAGTGGCAACACTGAAGAGGCCACCCTGGGTAAATAAGACATTATTATTATGTTTTTATTATTATTACAGTCCTGGTGGCACATTTACAGACATTCTGGTGTAGACACAAGCACAGCACACATTCGACAATACAATTGTAGTTTTGAGAGTAAGTTTAACATCCATGCCCTTTTTTTCAGGAAATGGACTTCTAGCGTGTATCCTGGAAATTCCAATTCTGATTTGATCAAGTGAATAGTTCCCACAATGAACCTCCAGAATAGCGGGTCATGGAATAGTTTCCTTTTGCAATCCAAGAAGCCTAGCGTCAAACTTATGTAATCCCCTCAAATAGTTATTGTTCTTTTAAAGGGGATGGCTAGTAATTGATCAGTGGGAATCATTGGGAATGCTGGGGGGGGGGGCGATTGTCTTAATCCTTGTGGGATTCATTTAAGAGTACATTATATATCTATTGTTATGTGAAAATTATTTGCTTCAGAATGGTCTCATATTCAAGTAATGTGCAGTTTAATGTTTCCAGGTTAGCGTGCCTGTACAGTGACGGGGCATTAAACCGCACATCACTTGAATATGAGACCGTTCTGAAGCAAATAATTTTTACACAACAATGGATATATAATGTACTCTTAAATGAGTCCCACAAGAATTGGAACAATCATCCCTCAGCATTCCCACCGATTCCCACTGATCAGTTACTAGCCATCCCCTTTAAAGGACTTCAGGCGCTATACTCTGAAAGCATCTGATGAGTAGTCTAAACAAGCTGTCTTTATGCAGAAAAATTCGAACTTTTCTTTTTCTTTTTTTCTTTTTTTTTTTGGAGGGGGGGGGGGTGTCCATCATGACAGATAATTGGGCAATAGTTTTTCCGTTTTGAAGATCAGTTATAGTCAAGTAGGCCTATGCAAAAGCATGAGGTTCACAACATTTCAGCCATGAACACAGAACAGGTTAATTTTGAACATTATAGTGACATGAGAAATGGGTTGGGATATGAAAACATTCTTACACTTTGAATTTTGGACATGGTGTATTTGAGACATTCAATGTTCACTTTATTTAAACAAATGACACATTTCTTTCTTTTGACATGCTTCATAAAAAAGGGTCGGAATATGAAAACATTCTCATAACATTTTGAAACATTGGACAAGTAGTTGAAGAATTCAGTATTCACTTTTCTTTTTGATTAAACAAACAGTAAATTTCTTCCTTATTTTGCTGAACTACCCATCATGCAATTTTCTCAGCTTGAATCTCAGTGACTTCCTCATGGCTCAGTGATGACAGGTTTTATATTTCTCCCTGCAAACAGCAGAGTGATGTAGTGCCAATTGATGCAATCATGTGATTTCAAATTATATCAAAATAGAATAGTTTGTCATCAATGTGACTCTCCTAAGTATTCATCTTCTTTAAATGCGATATATACATGTGTACGTCTCTTCCCCTATCATAAACTAATCCAAAGCTATAAATGAATTTGATTTCATGGTGTGCACACACAAAGCTATGTCTATTGTTAAGTCTTTATATACATGATCCATTCAACTCGGCTGCGTCTCGTTGAATGGATCATTTCATCTTTCACTGAATGAAATATTCCGTCCAGTGCACGAATGAAAGAACATTATTTGATTTTATTATAACACCCAAAAAGAGATCCTTGTTATTTGATGATTTGTGAATTTAAAAGAAACAAGAGAGAATGTGTGAGATATGAGATCGAAGGAGTGCTGAGCGCGAAACGCTAACACTGTGTGTCAATATGCTTGATCGCATGCACACTGGAAACACAAGCAGTTAACATACATGTACGCATTGTGCCAGGTTCTAGACATGCATGCAAACAGAGCACATTGCTTGGATCCAAGATTGCACAGTAAATTGAGCCACAATTGCATGAATGACGACGTGATAGTAAAATGGGAGAAATGATCAATATAAAACAACCAATCAGATGACAAGGATCTATTTAGCTGTCAATTGAATATTCACAGTAAAATATCACATATTTGGCCACCGAAGCAAAGCACTAGTAAAATCAGATTCTTCAGGAGGCATCAGAGCTGTTGTATTTACAATATTGGGGGGGGGGGGGGGGGCTATAGATAACTATGCACTCACTAGATGGGCTGGTGATAGACGAGTCTTATTGAGAAAGAAGGGGGAATGAAAGGCAAAGATGTTTTGAAATGACTATATACAAATTTAGGAATGTAATTCCTTAGGTTGTAAAAAAAGATAACCTCTAAAATGACTTTCATTCCAGCATTTTCAGGTGGAGGTTTAGGTCATATTATCAGATGCTCTTCCTGTGTCACATATTCAAGAGCTGTTTTCACTTTGACAGTTGGTGTATGTTTTAGTGTGCTTTGAGCTCCACAACATTGTTCCCCCCCCCCCCAAAAAAAAAGCATCATGTTGAAAAACAAAACAAAACACAACGACAACATAAAGAAATAACCATACAACTTGAATATCAAAGGTTATGACCAGTCTAGTTCTCAGTCTTATTTACTGGCAGAGAAGACTGACATCTTCGCTACGCCTCTTTGAACATTGTTTGCCAAGGAACTGATTTTGCTGTAAGATTCATAGTCTATAGAAATTTCAATAAGCTTGTTATGAACATGCTACAGGTTAGCCAACCTCTTAAAAGTATGGACAGTAAAACGTTTTGAAGGCAAAAGTCATATTTTGTTTCAAAAGGGAAAATGCACATATCAATCATGCTTTTATAATCCAATTAGTAAAAAAAATGGAAGTATACTTTGTCGTTTTTGGTTAGGACACTCTTCTTCCTTATCTTTATTCACCTTCAAACGCAAATTAAAACAGTTATTACTTAGTGGATACACACTACCAAGCTTTTAGCAACCTTTTTATGCTCCCAGTCTTTTGTCCTTGTCCGCAGCACCAAGTTACTTAAGTTATTTCATGGTACCGATACATCTTTTAATAATATAGCATTTTTCTTATTCAAACACTGCGAGATTTGTATGCAGTCTGGTTTGTGTGATATCTATGTGGTTCATTAGTTTATTACTCATCGATTTTTTTGTACTGGTGTAATTTTAGTTGGTCAAGACAAACATATCCGTTCTCCGTGTAAAATTATCTGCCTATGAACTCGGGAACCTACAGTTTTACAAGCTTTAAAGCTTTTACGTCGGCCCCATCTTATTTCTTATACTTACTAGTGACATTTTCACACGATATGACCATGCACATTTGTGTCAAGTACATTTTCTTTTTCTTTTTCTCCTACAATCAAAAGCCATGATTGTATATATTTTGTATTCTTGTTTTGTTGTCAATAATTTTGTAATTTCATCATTGAGAAAATGGAAATATGAAATAAATTTGAACTGAATTTGAACTGAAACACAACACTAAACATTGTAACGTGTATTTGTTGGTAGCTTGAACGATATTCATTTGCCTGTGTATGTACAGTCAAGGAATAAAGTTTATTTTTACTAAGATGGCAAATATATTTTATCCACATAATGTATTGATGCTGTGAATAAATGTGAATTGAGTTATCAGTCTAATGCACTGTCTAAACATCGGTGTCTTAAATGCATGTTTCTGTGAAATTCTTCCTTTATCTGCATTTTGTGAGTGTGTTTGATATTCTACTTGACTTTCTTCTCTTTAACCCTTACTGTGCCATGGACTTTGGACAATGTGTACGACACATTGGCCCGAATTCACGAAGGTGGTAGAATGTACAAATGAAACCATGGTTTAAACCATGGACAAAAACCATGGAGCGCCAAGTGTCGCATGGAATATTTCGTTATGAAATCAGTCATTTCGTCGATGAAATGATTTTTTTTTTGGCCAAATAACAACATTTTGTTACTAAATGAACATTTCGTAACGAAATATTCCATGCGACACTTGGCACTCCATGGTTTTTGTCAATGGTTTGAACCATGGTTTCATTTGTACCACCTTCGTGAATTCAGGCCTATGTTTTTTTTTGTTTTTTTTTTGTCAGCCCACTTCCAGAGCATGCAAAGGGCTTAATTGAAAATGACTTCCTGGACTTCCTTGGCATGTGACTGACCTTTATGTCATCCATGAAGCTATTTGAAACAATCTTCTGTCAAGAAATCACTGCCATGTGAGTCCAAAGATTGTGTTTGTATTATAACAAACATGATTAGTAATGTTATCACGAGATTTTCCAACCCTGTCCGGGAGGGTGCCAAGTAAAAATGGCAGAGGTAAAAATGTCAGAGGTAAAAATGTCAGAGGTAAAAATGTCAGAGGTAAAAATGTCAGAGGTAAAAATGTCAGAGGTAAAAATGTCAGAGGTAAAAATATCAGAGGTAATAATGTCAGAGGTAATAATGTCAGAGGTAAAAATGTCAGAGGTAATGTTAGAGGTAAAATTGTCAGAAGTAATGAGAGCGATTTCGTCAGAGGTAAACGTATGAAGAGGTTTTGAGTAATAACCTAGCCAGAGCAAACTGTATTTATCGAATCATCAAATCCAAGCTGCAGATTTGAAGAATATTTATGGAATTATGTTTTTAAAAAGATAGAGCACTCTCATTATTCTGAGTTTGATTCAAGTGCAGTGGCGTAATCTGTCTGTTCAGAGGAATATTAAACCAGCTAAGAGCCTAGTAGGCCTATGGAAAATTATTATTATTATTATTATTATTATTATTATTATTATTATTATTATTATTATTATTATTATTATTATTATTATTGTGTACTACTACTATACTACTACTGCTACTATTTATCATTATAAGGGGGTTCCAACAATGCTGCAAACCCCTTAAACTGTATAATCCAACGTTGTTTCGCCGAATGAAGTTATCACACACACACACACACACACACACACACACACACACACACACACACACACACACACACGCACGAACCCACTTTTGGTATAAACATTCATATACTTCTATCCGCAGATATACATACTCTCACATACACCCTCTTACACAAACGAATTCCGCTCACGTCCAGGCAAGTATACATTACATTGTTCAAGTATCACATGGGGCAAAAACAAATATCTCGAAGTTTAATGAACACTTTGTGGTTACTTTACAAACTTATGCCTATTAAAACTGGAGACTAACTGTAGCAATAGACTGTTCTAGTTGAGAGTAAAAACCGATAGTTTGCCATGGGATTTCTTTCAATTATTGTTGGACGAATCCGCAGGCGAAAAAAAATGTAAATGTTCGATGTCTTTCAAACTTAGCTGTTGCTCCAAAGTCAGATTCCATTATGTCTAACGTAGTCAATTTATCAACATGGTGTGTTGCTAAAGATTGGTAGATTCAGCCTCCGACGTTGTTCCCTCGTTATACAACAACAGTAAGAAAATTTCACTAAAAAGTAATACGAATCTTTCAGTTGAAATTACAAAAATATACAGGCTCAAAATTCGTTAATATTTGTTAGTAAAAATATGGATATACCCAGGTGTCAAATCAAGATTTTACCATTCTGATCGTTAAAAACATTTCATGAGATTCACAAACATATTTGTTTTTGTTTTTTCGGGAGGGGGGGGGGGTAGTTAAGTAGTATGTAGCACAGGAGTGTACAAACATTTCGGGCTCGTGATTGACTTCCAGATTTTGATTTATAATGTATGCATTCAAAAACTGTTTACAAATTTTGATAATCTAAGTGACTATAGTGATTGCATCATGTAATTTTAAAGGTGAGAACTGATGCTACTCGTTTTCATGGGAAGTCACTGAATTTGGCAGAGTTTGTACTATAGGGTCATTTACACTTGCTTGGAAAGACCACAATGCTACGAAAACTGTGGCACTTTGATGATTTAGATGCAAATAGATAAACGACAATATTACGGTGAGCTTACACTATACAGGGTGACCCAAAAAATGAACAGCAGGTTTTTAAGGACTTTGCTTGGATAAAATGCGATAGTATTTAGCTTGTTGGGTGAAGCATCCTTTCTTCACTGAAATAACATCAGAATCAGTTTGGTGGAGAACTCTTTATTTCATTAGCACACAATGCTTTAAGTACATATCTGGGTGGAAATCACTGATATCTCTATGGAAGAACAAGATCAGTGGTGGAAATGAGCTGCATACTTGACGGAGGTCTGTGCTCTCAGAGTGCTTTTCTAGTTTGTTAGTTACCTCCACCAAGGGAGGAGGTTATGTTTTCGTTTATACCGTTGGTTTGTTCGTTCGTCAGTTAGTTAGTTTGTCCGTGTGGAAAATAAGTCAAAAAGTAGTTAACTGTTTGAGATGAAACTTGCAGGAAAGTTTGAGAATGACACAAGTAACAAACGATTGAATTTTGGTAGTGATCCGAGATTTTAGGGGGAATTTATGAAGGATTTTTGATATTTTGCCAGGTAGGGTCAATGAACTTGGGAGTTCAGGCTGCGCGTACTTGAGTTTTCTCGCGCATGTAGACTTTTTTTTTCGTTTTAATGTTTATAATAACGTATACATCATTTACGTCACGGATTATGCACTCTTATCACCTTTTGTGGAAAATTCAGAAATTGTCATACCCCTAAGTGTACTAAGTATATAGAGGGGACCAAGCAATGGGAGAGTGGCAAGATACGTCTCCCATATTCGAGGGAGCTTTTTTCAGTTTTAGAACTGAAATTCAACAATCTGGTAGAACTGAAATTCAACAATCTGGTGCACACTTTTGTCGGAATATCTGGAAATTATTTTGTCAATCAGAGAAGGTGGGAGGGGATAAGCCCTATTCCCCCTTCCTACACGAGGGAGATTCTCTACATTCTGATTGCATTTAAACGTTTTGGTGCACACATTTTGTGGCATGCTTGGAAAACTTTCTTTGTTCAAAGTGTAGCCACAGTCTACGGATTGGCGGGGGGGGGGGGGGGGGAGCAGGGAGAAGACGTGGGCGAGTGCTATTACCACCCTTCCCGTACGAGGGAGCTTTTGCCTTTTTAAGTTTGAATTGAGATCTCACATACGCATATATTATGGAAAATTTGGGAAATTTAAAAAAAAAAGTGATCTGTGACGAGGGAAGTGAGCGAGGAAAGGGTTGATTAAAAGGGGATATTCCCCTTGTACATGAAGGAACTTTAGAGTTTTCGGAATATAAGTGATAAGTCTTGTGCACTCAGAATTATTCAGAATTTTTGGTATATCTGAAAAGTATACTAAGCCTAGGGAAAGGGACACAGAGGGGGTACCTCCCCCCTCCCAAGCACGAGAGATTTTGCTTTTTTCTTTTTTAATTGAAATTCAGCAATCTGGTGTGCACTTTGGATAACATATTTGGACAAAACGCATGAAAATTTTCCCCATTACGGGAATTATTCGGGGGACTATAAATGACATGTTTGCCCCCAGTCCTCCAGGATCGACGTCGCTGCATACGAGTGGGCTTTTACTTTCTTACAATACAAATACAAATGAAAAGTTTTGATGGAAAATTCGTAAAGCTGTCAATCCCCAAAGTGTACTAAAATTTTTAATGGGAAACAAAGTGGGGGAGGGTTGATTAAAAGAAGATATCCCCTACCACCCGCGGTGGATCTTTCGTGTTCTTTTTTGTAACTGAAGTGACAGACCTGGTGCACACCTAAGATAAAACATTTGGGAATCTGTCAATCTCAAAAAAAAAAAAAAAAGGAAAAGGACCGAAAGGGGGAGGGGATATCCCCCTCCCAAGTGAGAGAGATTTTTTCTTTTTTCTTTTTTTTCAGAATTGAAATTCTGCAATCTGGTGCACACTTTGAATAAGATATTTGGACAGTTTTCTATCAAGAAACGCAATTTTTTTCCTCATTTCGAGAATCATTGGGGATCAAAATGATAAGTTTGCCCCTCCCCCTCCCCCGTCTGTCCCCCACCCCCCCCCCCCGTCCTCCAGAATCGACGCCCCTGCATACGAGGGTGCTTTTGCATTTTTAGAATTCAGATGAAAATATCTCATAAACACGTATGATGTAATCTGGGAAAATTTCAATCCCAGAAGTATACTAAATCTGTGGGGGGACCCTCCGTTAATTGAAAGTATCTAAAGCACACTTTAGATGAAACATTTTAAAATCTGTCAATCTAAGTGTATTTAGTAGAAAGGACTGGACGGGGAGGGTATGTAAGGGGGCAGGCTTATCCCCCTCTTACGCGAGGGAGAATTTTCAGGATTGAAATTCAGCCATCTCTAGGTGAAATATTTAGACAGTTTTCTAAAAATTTAGACAGTTTTCTAAAAAAAAAGAAAGAACATTTACACATCTCGGGAGTTACGAGGATGAACAAAATGAAATGTTTGTCACCAATACTTTTGTGGGGGAACCACCCCCCCCCCCCCCTCATGGACGCCTCTGCATATGAGGGAGCTTTTGTTAGTGAAAGATCTGCTGCACACTCTTTAATAAAATATTAGGAAATACTTCAATCTCAAAAGTGTACAAAGTCTATCAAAAAGGGACCCAGTCAAATGCCAGTAGCGGAGCTTTTGCATGTTTATGATTGCAATTCAACGATCTGGTGCATAGTTCTGGCGGTATTTGGACAATTTTCCGTAAAGAAAGTTCGAGATCTGTCCTATATCAGGGGACAAAGATTTGTCGACAAAGATTTGTCTGCCCCAAACATTTCCGTAGGGACAGGGCAAATGCCCCTTTGCCCCTCCCCCGATAGATTCGACGCCCCTGATCATTTCTTGGTTTGCCCATAGATGTATCCTGACTAAGTCATCGGAGTCATCATCGTTTCAGGAATGATTCAGGAAATGGAGGGAGTTCAATTATGGCGGTATAGTTTTTGTTATTGTTTGTTTGTTTTCGTACATAATTTGCAGATGGTCCCGAGTTGCACGCGTCATATCATGTTTACATATAGGCCTATACTATTTGACGTGGTAAACATTTATACCATACCTTATGTCGGTATTACTTTCTTCGCGAGCAAGCGAGCGCTTGAGAAAAGTATGTATTCATTTTCCTACAAGTATACTATTCAGCCCTGTTACGTGTCTGAAGGCGGGCGCACGAACGTGATGCAATATGGCAAAATTGATGCAATCACATTTCTGTTTCCTCCATTTTTTTCTGAAGTTTCAGGGGGAATGATTGTGCACGCCATCAACCTCCTCCATTTCGGGGGGGGGGGGGGGGGGGATCATCCCCCATCCCTCCCCCCCCCCCCCCCGAATTTACGCCTATCATATGATATCAACAGTCATACAAGTGTGGACAATACAAGGCAGCGTTTGTTTGCAACCGGACAAAACATAAAAATTCGAGAGATCCTCTTAGGAATGATTTGAAAATGCCATGAACTGGACATACGACTATTTTGCGACAACAAAAATCGTAAGATGGCCGTAAGTATGACGTAATGAGAACTCAAGGCATTCTTGCAAAAAAAGTACGAACTCTAAGGCCATTGAATAATCGAAAATCACTTCACTTTTCACGAAGGTATTAAGTTGTTCATGCGAATTAAACGGCGTTGGCTCTCAACATAGTTCTCAAATGTTTATTCTTATCAATATTCCTTGTCGTTTACGATTACTGGGGGTGTGGCAGCTGATCTTTGCTCTCCATATAAGTATTTCGTGATCTTACTTTTGTGCCCCTATACTGCTATACGCTATATGATTCAATGGTTCTACAACCTTTCGAATATTATGCCTTGTTTTATATGCACTGATCGCTGAGTAACGCAATGTCATAGTCTTTTTTTTTCAAACATCACGAAAGGTAACAAATCTAATTATTTTTGGTACGGATTTTAGTATTGGAAAATTTTAGTCGGCCAAGCTATAGGACCTATACTTACATTTGTAATAACACACAACTATATGAATTTTGTGACCTACAGCAGGGGCCGCGGAACGTTTTTCAGTTTCGGGGGGGGGGGGGGGGGGGGGGACCTGCGGGACCGGAGGGGGTGTCAAGGTCAACCCCCTCCCCTCCCACGGTGAGAACTTTTTGCATTTTGATGTTGTGAATGGTGCAATTTGATGCATGTTTCTGCGTGTTTTATCGACTTGAAACAGCCCCACTTGTTTAAGGTAGCAGGATATCTTTACGTGGATTATCATTGAACAATTTGCCTATAAAGTGGTAGCATTAAATTTTTGAATAAACTTCTTGCATTAATTCTAACAATGAATTTCATGAACGCTGTCTGTTAAGCAGTCTAACAGAAAAGACATGCACACGAGGGTGTACATAAGGGATGTTTCTCCTCCCACACGAAGGTGATTTTATATTTTCAGACCTGAAATTCAGCGATCTGGTGCAAACTTTTGGTGCAATACTTGGATTTTTTTTTTCTAGCTCCCCCCTCCCCCCCCCCCCCAAAAAAATGTAATGGAAATAATTAGTTTTCTTTTTTTTCAGGGGTTCCGCGGCCCCTGTACAGTATTACAAGCTATTTTTTATATAGACCCCATCATATTTCTGTTACTTCCTTGAGACACCTTTATATTAGGATAATCATGACCATTAACATC
The DNA here is from genome assembly GCF_040938485.1 of Diadema antillarum. Classification (NCBI taxonomy): domain Eukaryota; kingdom Metazoa; phylum Echinodermata; class Echinoidea; order Diadematoida; family Diadematidae; genus Diadema; species Diadema antillarum. The sequence continues at coordinate 434,633 of NW_027271209.1, read as the reverse complement.
GGTGTTTAGTATGTTCTATTTTTCACTGCAATCAAAAGACATGGTTGTATATATCTTATATCCTCACTTGTTGTATTGCTGTCATTTATCAAAAATTTTGTTATTTCTTTGAGAAAATGGAAATGAAATAGATTGAACTAACTGAATTGAATTGATCTTGTGCAGATGTAACATAGATATAGACTGCAGAACTGCCTTGAAATGATAAATATTAGACTATGGCGTAATTATACACATAGGAGATTTGTAGCATTTCCAGTTGATTTATAGCTCACCTTGAATTTTTAAACTTTATAGCTATAGCCGTATTTGGCTAATGCCATGGCCGTCATGGCTTTTCATCTGCTGGCAAAGTTCACGATTAGTTAGCTTTGAGTGTCTAAACAACAAAAATTTTCTCCAACTCTACCCACCTTTCATTCGCTGCTAGCGGACACAGTCATGTTATACAAAATGAATGAAACAACACATTTACCATATAATTACAGAAGCAATTTCTGTTTGATGTTAAAAAACTGAATCGAAAATAATAACTCTTGGAAAGAAAACTAATGCACAGAAAGGACGGCAGAATCTTAACACACTATACTTAATTTGACATTATATTGCAGTTCTTAACCAATAAAATCTTCAAATTCAGAAAGGCAGATGTAATTACTCCGTTTGCAAAATTGATGCATGACGTAATGTCTCTATTCATTTTTTCCTAAGTGACCGATGCATGCCAAAGAGCATTGATCAAACCTTGACTTTATGCAAAGAAAAATAAAGTAGATAAATGAAAAAAGTCAATTTCGGGGGGGGGGTGTCAGCGGTATATATAAAGAGAAGAACACAACTCTCTGAACGAGAAATCTTGTCGTAAAATGTTATTTTGAAATATATCTGTGATGTCTCTTGAGTGCATTAAGTAGAGGCTACTATGTAATCCCGTGAGATTTTTGTGCCAAAATTGATTTTTTTTTTTGGCTATCTTTGTCAATTTAAGGGTTCTGAATCCAAAAACTTTGGTTCCATTTTTTTCGACCACGTCTTCAGCCGCCATTTTGAATTTCAAAATGGCCGCCATGGCAAACTGTATTTTTATCTATATCTCACTAAGTGAGCATTGTAGAAGCTTCAAATGTGGTTCAAAAAGCATGGTTGTGATGTCAAACACTCCTGATATATCATTTCCTGATATTGTGGATTGTTTTGATATAATTTGTAGGCTGCCATCTTGAAATTCAAAATGGCCGCCATAGCGTTTTTACCCATATCTCATGTTGCAATTATTGTAGGAGCATCAAATTTTCAGTAATGCACACGCTTGTGGTGTCAAACCTTCCAGTGCAGCTGTTTCCTATTGTGGATCATTAGATAGGCCACCATCTTGAAATTCAAGATGGTGGCCATAGAAAAACACATAATACTGTGGTATTAGCCTTAGATGAATTTGCCCAAATTGTCCTAGTTAGACCAGATTCATTTTCAGGTGACGCAGAACGACAGTAATCTCTCAATTCAAAATGGCTGCCATAAATTCAGACTGTAAGGACGAGGTTCAAATGACGTCATCAAACCACCCTGAGGGGCAAGAACTGCGTGGGAGGGGGGAGGGGAGGGGTCCCATACCACTTCCCATAAGTGTGGGCAAACATGTAAGCGTTACATCCCACGTCCCATAATCATGATAATAGCCAAACGGGTACCTGTATGTGGTTCGCGTATACATTTGATTTGGTTTTGCCTCTCAGGTAAAACATTATTTGGTGGAACCTCGTTTATAGTTGTATTTAATCCCAGTTTTTTTTAATATTTGTACAAAAGCAAGCATTGATACGATTAAAGATGATCTTCAAAAACTCGAGAGAACGAAAATAAGGAAAAGTCTCGCAATGGCAAGAAATACAATGGTCACCTACCAGGCATCTCATTCACATGCTTGTTTGTTGACCAGAAAATGAAACAACTCATCAGCATGATCAGGGAGCTCATAATTGCTGGATGTATTTCTGGAATAAAACGGAATGAATAAGGAATACCAGTGAGTAGGTTTTTCCTGATTGCCCTTGTGTGGGTCATCCTCTATCATCAAGACTTCCAAGATGCTTACTGCTGTACCGCCAATGATTCTAAAACTACAAAGGAGCAATAAAAGCTCAGTTCTGTGACGCTTTGGATGCATCAGAATTTCTCAACAATTTAGAACACCATCACACGAGGGTAATCTAAAAAATTGTCACTGCGTTGAAACTGATTGATGTGGTGTTTGGCAATCAGGTATCGAAAATATTCAAGGAGGATATTCTAGAAAGAGATGAAAAGGGAAGTTTTCATGTTCTGCACTAAGAATTTGTATCTGAAAGAATTAAAAAAAGATATCTGTCTGGGATAATATGAGAAAGACCAGACATTGAGCTCTTGCAATTCAAATACACAGTGTAAGATTGGATCAAAAATCATTAAGCTTAAGAGGATCACTAAATTCTTCTAACACTTCTACCGGTACTACAGTCTGATAGTCCTGTTATTATCCAGTCATCACTGGACGATACAATTATCGGAAGTTATAAGTTCTACTTTTCTAAGTAATTCCACAATCGCTCTCATCTCACAATTTTATGGTCTTCTCCTCATTTTCACTAACAAAGGTTCATTTTTCATATCCACGCCTTGGAAACCCACAAAACTGAGCCACATAATCAGCCTGAAAGTTGAAATACTGATCAGTCAATTCCATCTGGCACAGAACGGGAAAAAAAAACAAATGGTTCATCCAAGATGACATGGGAACTGTCACCCGTCACAACGAGGAAGCAGATATCCTCATTGCAATGCATGTATTAGACGCTACTTCAAGAGCAATAGGGAATTTCAGAGATATTGATGATCATTATAGACACTGATATTTTCATTCTCCTAATGGAACTTTGCTTTACTTTTGATACTGCATCGCATGTTGTCTGCTCCATCACTGGAAAAGGAGATGATAAAGTACAATTGACATTGTTGACAGATTATGTTCTGCAAATTCTTACGAAAAACAAAGGTCTGCTTGGTCACGCCTTTCATGGCACAGGCTGAAGTTGAAAATTTGGGGATGTCTCAAAGAGCAGATGGATCAAGAATTTTCTAAGCCTTGAATCATGCAGAATGTGCAATGACACAGTCCATGCCTTCCAGAATTTGGGCGTGGATGACTTCAACCTGGACAATCTCCCGCTTTGCTCTCGTAGAGTCTTGATACTACACATCCCAAGAGTAAACCTCGTAAACTTTCACAGCCTAATTTGTGCCTCTTTTTACAGGGAAATATAGTATGGTACATTGAAGTTATTTCCAGGGGATATACATAAACTGTGCAATTAAATGTTTTGAGCTTCCTACACCAACGGAAGCCACAGAATTCATTATCATGTTCATATGGCAAGAAATGCAAAAGTCCTTGTTTCTGGAAGAAATTAGAACCAATTCTCCCTCGTGTACAGCCCTATACAAGTGGTGTGACTTGAAAAACACATGGAGGGAATGAGCCTAGAAGACATTAAGTAAGCAAATTTCAGATAGATTTTCTAGTACATGGCTAATATTTAGTTACTGAAGCACTTTTGAAAGTCATTTGCTTTGACACCATACGAATTACATGATTTCCCATTCACAAGTTTTACCCAAATGCAATGCTCTTAAAGGAATGTTTCCCATGACACCTATTTTGCATTTCAACATGGCAGTGTACCTGCAGGAAGCAGTGCCGCCTATGCAATAATAATACTATTCATTGAAGTAATTGACTTACACATAGGTCCTACATCATCATGAAAGTGCTCCATCATGCTTGAGTTTGTATGGTAAAGATCTTACAGCACCAAATGTGGGTCGAAATCCACCTTGAATTTCAAGAGTGGCAGCCAATGCGAATAGTCCATTATTACAGAATGAATAATCATGTGTGTGTGTGTGTGTGTGTGTTTGTAAAAGAATGTGAAATGTACTCCACCATAAACATTGATATGTTTAAAGTTCCTTGTAACCACAGATATTAGCTGAAAAGCAGCCATTTTGAATGATAAAATGGCAACCTCAAAATGATCTGCAATTTTAGGGAGGGGATCAAAGTGCATCAGAATGTTCAACATCATGAGCCCGGTTTATGACCGAAATGTGAACTTTCTGTATTATTTACAACATGAAATATGGGTCAAAATATACAGTCTGGTAAGGCGGCCATTTTGAATTTCGAGATGGCCACCTATTATATCAAAATGGAGGATCATTTCAGAAAAAAAAAGATGTTTCAGAAAGTCTGATAGCATACGCATGCTCTTTGTCCCAAGCTAGAACCTTACACAATGCATACGATATGAGATATAGGCCCAATTACATTTCCTATGGTGGCCATTTTGAATTTCAAGATGGCCACCAACCAAAATGATCCATCATTCAAAGTAAAATTGTATATATTAGCATCTGTGATATCATAAGCATGCTTTTTGCAACAAATTTACACTTTTCGTAATGCAGTAAACAACCTGAAATATACAGATGAAAATACATTTAGCTGTGGCGGCCATTTTGAATTTCAAGATGGCAGCCCTCGAATTGTATTAAAACAATATACAATATCAGGAAATGGTGTATCGGAATGTCTGGCATCATAAACATGCTTTTTGAATCAAATCTGAACCTTATAATGGATGCTCACATTATGAGAATTGGGTCAAAATACACTGTTAGAACGCTGTGTAAAATTTCGTTTTTTAAAATATTGTTGTTTAAAATTCTAAACAATGTTGTTTAAATATAGAAAATTGGAGCTTGATTGCCTTAAACAGCGGTTGTTTAAAAACAATTCGGAATGGTTGTCCAAACAATTAAACATCGTTGTTTAGAAATTGATGGGCAGAAGTCATGTGATAGTCATGAACCAATCAGCGGGCTTGCATGTATATCCTTCGTTTCATCCGATCGCCGTCGGTCGGGCGGCCACCGCGCCTACTGCCTCGCCTCACACACACACGTACATCACACGTTTATGTACGTACGTATATAGCTATGGACCGCGGCTATTCATCATGATGGACGGCGGTGACGATGACTGCAATGCAGCTACTGTATATGGAGTCACGAACATTCTCAGCAAATGGGGTCTAGCTATAGAAGAACTAGCTATAGAAGTCATTCCAAGGTATTTATTTATTTAACTGATATTTACATCGCTTCATGCCCATCTGTAATTTGCATGATGTATGAACCTAGTCACGGCTCACGCTTTGGGTTCTTGGCCGGGCTGCGCTACGCCTCGCCTTCATGCATGTAACGTTAGATCTATGCAAACTGGCACGTTAAGTTAGGTCGTCTGTACCGTTACGTACATTATGTTTTCAACCAACTCGTGCTTGTATAAACACTTGCATAATTCAATCCTTACATACATGCATTTTCAAAACTTCACATAAAATACGAATTTCTTTTACAAAAACTAATCATCTAAATCAGCGTACGGAATATTCCCATTGTTGACACAGTACAGTAGCCTATTCGTTGTACAGTACCGGTATTCTAAGTTGTAACAGTATACAGCCACAGGCACCGTATCACATCAAATCATGCACAATATAAGCGCAGTGTCCAAGTTCGATGATGTAGAAACAAGTTAGTTAGGCATAGGGTCTAACGTGACGGTTAGGGCCTAGCTAGGCAATGCTAGGGCATATATTTTAGACTGCTAGTGCTAACTAAGTTCAATTACACAATGACCTGTCTTGATCATTTCCTACCTCATAATTTAGAACTTATGGTCGGCTGTATGATAGCCCTACTACATCGACCACCCTCTTTGTAATAAACCGACCGTGTATTAATTGGCGCACTGAATGCTTAGTACGCACTTCACTGCACGCAAAGCATAATTATAAAAATGGATTGGCTTTGACTGTCGATGAGGATGGTGTGGGAAAACGTGAAAATTCACCGTTCATTAACAAAGTTAATGGTTTTAATCAAGGACAAAATTTCGAATGAATATTTTCACCGAATCGTAATGTAATGTCTATGGAAGTTTCTAAAAAGCTTTGTACAACACGGTGTTTAATACAACTCGGTTTGCATGCATTGTCAATGCAAAAACAGCGGACGATCTCAATAAGGAGCGTTACCGCGGGGAGCTGAAACGAGGCCACGCAAGTTCGACGGCGATATTTTTGCACTGAAACTTCGAATCGAAAAGGGAACAAAGGCATTTGATAGCCTAGCTCTGGATTTTCTTAATCACGTAGGTCAAGTTTTTTGCATGAATTTCAGTGTTAAATATTCTTATCAAGCAAATAAACATTAGGCGGTCGATGAGTAGTAGGTCCAACCGTACAACCAAAATCTGCTGTGAACATAACGAACCCCCTAAAATCCAATACTAAAGTGCAAGTTAAGTTCTGCTACTTTTGCTGGAGCAATTCATTCTTTACTTAGCATCATTGCCATCAATGATGCTCGATGAATTAAGGTCTACGTAAGCTTCCAGTAGAAAAAAAGGCCTAGAACCCCTATAGAAAATGAAGATAAAGACAGAAAACAGATTGTGGTGTTTTTAACGCACAATATAGTCTATGCACCACACGTAAACTTAATGCCTGTAGTAATAATATACCACCTTAGTAGAGTTCTATTTGTTTCGTGTGGGTAGGTGGTTTGGGTCCAATTTTTGGCACTTTTGTCACTTTCAAATAAGTTTCTATGCAAGGATTAGGAGCTTTCTTCTCACTGTCAAGATTTCCATGCCAAACGAAGCACATTGTACAAATTCACATAAACTTGTGAGAAAAATGTTTATAGAATGAACATTTTTGCAGAAGCTAATGATCATGCATAATTCACTCCGTCATTTATGTTTTTGTTATTAACTTGAGTATTATATTTTTTTCCATTTGGTTTATAGCATTCTTTCTGGGCCACCCTTAATATGATTACAAATGCAATCTTGTTCCCTAATTTGTACAGATCAAGCAAGACTTCAGCCAGGAGATCATGGCTGAAGACAGGATGTTTGCAGCATGGCCATGTATGCTGACAAAGTACTCTAGTATGGGGAATCAAGATGTCCATCGTAGCAAACGCTGCTTATTCATCACACGGGTGACACCGATGGCCTTTCCCAAGGTACAGTATTGCTCTGTGTAGAGATTCTAATCTACAGCCCCAGTACCACGGGTCCTTTCCTTTTTTGCATTTGAGTTGAGGTGAATTTATTAACAACATTAACAAAATACTTACAGTATGTACATGACTATTAAAAAAAAAATTGTTAGACCGAGAAATTCATTCAATGCATGTTAATTAATTTCTAAGACTTTCGCAAAATCTGCAAAAACTGAAGTGGGTCTGTAATTTCAAAGCCAATATCAAAGAGATCATCCGGGCTCTTGATGACTCTGCTTTGTCCATCATTCAACTTGCATGTCATGTTCCCGTATTTGGTTTTGTTGCCGATTCGACATCATGAGCTTCCTTGGCATTTATCATGCACTGATCGAGTGACACATTGCATGCCTTTAGATCTTCATTGATGTACACACTTTTCATGTACTCTTTTCCTTTCAGACTAGAATGCCCAGAATAGAGTTTGTTCCTTTTGTTTGCAATAAAGTGGACTTTGATCTGCCTGCTCTTTCCTTCTTGCCTTTTCCCCAAGATCATGAAGATGAGATGTCCTCTTTCCAAATGTCTAAGCCAACTTCCTTGGCAACATTTGACTCGCCCTCAGTAAGCTCTTCCTCTGTCTCCTCAGCCCCCTCTGGCAGGCCAGTCAGGCAGAGATTGTCCTCCTTAGCTCATGTTGGACCTCGTCCTGCTGGAACTGAATCCTCAAGAGATGACATGTGGATTCAGAACATCTTTAATTGTGCTCATACAAGCTTCTTTCGCTCCTTGTATCACATGCGGTAGTGCAGCTTTAATGACTGTAACTACAGCTTGGACAATTATTTGGGAGAGGCTGTCTCCTGCCCCTCTCTCACATTATAGCACCCCACGGACACACAGTTCATGTACACTGAAACTTCTGGACGGTTTGTCCTTGCCTCCTTCATCTACCATTCCCCTTTTCTTCTCCACTGCCTGATCAACTCACATGATAATCAAGCTTTTGTCATTATAGGATAACATTAACAGAGAAGTCTTTTATGAACTATTAAAGTTTTTGCTTTCTTTTTCCTACTACTTGGAATAAAAATCACTGGACCTTGAACATCCCTTGCTCTTGCTAATCTAATTAAGATATATATGCATATCAACTGATCTTGCTTTATGCAATGCCAGAATATGACATGAACCTCCTGCAAAAGCCCAAATGTCATTCATATTGCAATAGTCTTTGTTAAGCACTTAACAGTAGTGCAAGATTATTCTTATTAAGGCACTGGCTGTCATCACCATTCAACTTTCTTTCATCCAAGTTCATGGTAACTCTGATTGCTGCTTTGTAGAATAGCATAATGATTATTTCAGCATTATAATTCTAATGCTTGGCCTTACAAGTTTGGCTCTACTCATCCACATTACTTGCCCGTCTTGGTAGTAAATGCCGTTGCCAGAATCAGTCCCTCATTCAAAATGTGTAGTATTTTCTACAATACCCTCCAAACAACTTTAAAACACCCCCCCCCCCCCCCCCCACAGTTAGTAATCCTGGTTGCAATCAAGTACAATATAAGCAATATAAGTACATAAGCTAGCATCTGAATATGAGCTGATACTTGTCAGCATTTCTCTTTATCAGCCTTGATTGTGTTAATATTTTTAAAGGGTATATTTGTACTTATCATTCAAAATACTCCCCCTGTGTCATACATTTTGCTCCACAGAGGAAAAAGAGACGCTTGCATTCAGCATGCACCGCTAGTTTGCCGAGGCTGGACTGCGAGGGTGTGGGGCAAGTGCTCCTTTCAGGAGTCGTTGGAGTTATTCTACGACTTTCAACCTGTAAGTACCTAACTGTTCGGAGGCTAATCTTCTAAAACAAGTGATGTGTTGCCCTCTTATTAAAATGATGAGATGGACTTTGACATTGCAATACAAAATATAAAAATCATCAAGCTGTGGTCCATAGTTACAGAAATTCCCAGTTTATGCTGTTTCATTTGTTAGTTTAGTCCATGGATTCTACATATTTATGCAAATTTACTATGTTGCTAATGTATGATGTGAATCACAATAATTTTTTTTTATGAAAAAAAATCTTATATTACATAGTCAACATACATATTTACTTTATTTTGTGTTTGACTGCTCAATCACACACTTGTCCAATATCAATATGTCCTTTTCATTTTGATAAAAAGGGGGAAAAATTCGCATGAAAAGCAAAATTGGTCCCAAATGTCGCCAACAAGGAATATTCCATTCATCAATAAATATTGCACTTGACCTATGGTATCATTATATTCAGCAAGATGCTGGAAATATATCACATACCACTCATATACATCCAATGTGATACAGGGTGTCCCCCCCCCCCCCCCCCCATACCAAAAAGAAAAAAGACATCGCATACTCCTTAATGTTCCTACAATGTAAGTGGACAAAATTGTTATACTACTAGTATTGGAAAGAGTAACTTACCCAAAATAATGACATGCAATTCAGAAGTAGTTTTTGTTTGATAATACTTTTTGCCTGGGCTTGCCAGCAATAAAATTAATTGCCTTTCAGAAGTTCCCATAGGCCACACAGTTGAAAATTCATTCAGCCAGGTCATGGTTAGCCCTTGCAAGAATAGAAAATGTAATACATGGATGTTATATACTACATAAAATACCCAATTTAGGGTATATGTTTGCAAATGAAATGTTGCAGAATTTGGCCAGGCACTTTATTATGAACTCTACCTTGAACATTGGAGAGGTGTGGGAAATATATCTGTTCTGATGGACTTCATTATACCAATGCCTCAACCCAACACTTCTGCGTAGATTATTTCAAGATTTTATCGAGATGTATATGCATGTTTCTTTTCCACTTCCATTTCATTTTACAGGAGGGCACAGACCTGGCTTTCTACATTGGACAAATTGACAGGAAGCAGAGACCACAGCCCTTCATCTTGCTGATGGGAGGATCCTGGAAGAAGCCACTGCAAACCTTTGTCATTAGGAAGTTTTCACTACACGACGCGAAGACCGAGAATACGAGGAAGCGATCACTTGTGACAGTCCCCGTACTCTGACTCCCATCCACATATCTATGCAGTTTCGCTTTCCTGTACAGGACGGAGGCGTGGGGACAAGATCGCTGATTGGTTGGCTGACTGGCTGGCTCACTCCTGCCCAGCATCGGGACCGAACGCTATTTTGGCCAAGTACCGTACTCGTTTTCCCCCGGACGGGACGTTCCTCGGATTTGATCATGTGCAGAAGCAAATTTCGCACAAGACACGCTTAACTCCCGGCCGCGTTGTGCTTGCGAAAACTCCCTATTGTAGAGAGACAGGGATTCTTGTTTCCAACTTTGACAAAGGCTGTGGACTGTGCATTCAAAGTGCATTATGTCCTAGATGTAGAGTACCAGGCTCAATGTTTTGCTGCCTGGCAGTTCTTGGAGACAGTTGTGTACAAAACGCCTGGTAAAGTGACGTCCAATTCTGTGAGAGAGATCAGGACATACCTGAACTCTTCAAATCAGGAAGATTAGATGCGTAGAATGAGATTTTCATGGTCATCAGAAGTTTAATTGACGAAGTTGACTTTTAGGTCATTCGTCAAAGCAAAGGTTTGGTATCTATGTTTTATTTGTTTATAACTCAATAAGTAATGGATACATGTCACATGGAAAGATCAAAGGTCATGAGAAGATTGTTCTATTAGTGGGTAATGTTGGCCCTTGAAAACTTGTGGTAAAGATAGGTTAGAAATGAATTAAAAAGGGTATTTTGCATAGTAGTGACTTAATGAAATATTGGGAAAGATCTTCACAGGTTTATACTGAAGCATGACAGTCAACTTTCAGAAATATAGCAATTGTGAAATTAAAACCTCATATCTGTTGAGCATGATAGAGGTGACACTCTGTACTGAATGTGGCCTTCATAAAATTCAAGATGAACTGTTTCATAGAATGTATATTTCCATTATGAATTTATTTCATTGTATATAGAGTAATCTTCATTACTGCCATCTCTATCACAGGAGTGACAGAGATGATCTTTGCTGGACAGATGTGCTGTACTTGGCACATCCCAGTTATGAAAAAAAAAAACTGTATGTGTTGGTAGCAGGTATGACTTCTCAAATTACACTAGTAAACAGGAGTAAGTTTCATTATAATTACAATGTACTGTATATGTTATTTGGTCTGTTCAGATATGCTGAATATAGGTATGGAGTAGAATTTTCACAAGAGATAAAACTTATTTCTTAATGTGAATGGTTTCTCCATCTGCAGTACAGTCATCATTGTACTGTCAAGGAAATATAATCTAATAACCCCTGACTTACTATTGCAGATGTTCCCCAAAAGCATTGCAACTGAAATGATTCAAAATGTTGTTACATCAAATTGAACATTGTTAAAAATGATCTAGTTAATAGAGAAGCTGTGTAGTGCAATACCTTCAGTAATATTTTCTTAGTGGGGCAACAAAGTACAGTATTGGGACAGAAAAGCAAATCCTTAGAGGGCCATTCCCTTAAGCTTCGCTTATGAGATTTCCAAGCGCATGTAATAGTGACAAACACTTCAAGAACAAAGTCAGTGGTTCTAAGAAAATCAGATAATTATTCCAGGAAATAAGACTCATTCAGGATTTATCTTGTCTTGTCAGGGTGTGATCACTATAAAACTGGATAATGTGTCTGTAAGGTGTGCATTAGACTGTAAAAGCATTCTGAAAAATTACATTCTCTGTGTACTGTTCATTCAGTTAGCCCTTTTGGACCCATCTGAGGGCAACTGATGGTCCCCATGCACCCACACAATATGAGAAATGAAGCAACAAAATATTCAATGTGGCACAGGTATAGATAATCTCAAGCTGAACACATCCATGTTATGCATAATAATTAATTCTTTAATTATTGCATGTTTCAAATTCAATTTGCCATTGCAGTTTAGTTGAAATATTGTGAAATGTGATTTTTACGGCGTTAAGCGCCCCATTTGTATGTAAGTGGAATCAAAATGTACATTTGACAATACACTAAACTTTAGATGAGTCGAGGTCAATTCAGCTGGAAAATCACTTAACCTACGCATAACAAAAGCTCGTGATTTTTCCTCTGCAGTCAAACTGCATATTTTTACTAAATCCGCGCAAGTCGACACATTTTTCTCGGTTCTCGAGAACTTTGACTTATCAAAGGTTAACTGTATAAGAAGAATTGTTACTCTGTATATATTCTGAAAATGGATGAGACAATTCTTGATTGGCTCAATTTGTTATTTGTAATATGTTTGCACATCCATGGACAGATTGACCGATTGAAGGTTTTCTAATGATACGCTGTCAGTGATATAGACAGTGAAAATGTGCTGAAATATATAATTGGCCAAAAAAATAAACATTTGTGTTATTGTGCTTATATACAAGTGAGTTGTACAGTAATATGGGATTAAGAAGTGTTTAAATTCTAAACATGAATATTTAATATTTGCTTTAAACAACCCAGTTGTATAAAATTACTTTTAAACAACCCGGTTGTATAAAATGACTTTTAAACAACAGTTGTTTAGAGTTTTAAACAACTTTTTTTTAAACAACTCAGTTGTATAAAATTACATTTAAACAACAGTTGTTTAGACTTTTAAACAACTTTTTTTAAACAACCCAGTTGTATAAAATGACTTTTAAACAACAGTTGTTTAAATTTTTAAACAACTTTTTTAAACAACCCAGTTGTTTAAATTTCTTTTAAACAACAGTTTAGAATTTTTAAACAACAAAGGGTTAAAAGTTTAAACAACTACGTGTTGTTTAATTTTTAAACAACAGTTGAGCGATTCACGGGTTAACTTGTGGTTGTTTAAAATTTTAAACAACCTTCTTGATTTTTTTCTAACAGTGTACAGTTAGCTATGGCGGCCATTTTGAAATTCAAAATGGCGGCTGAAGACATGGTCGAAAAAAATGGAACCAAAGTTTTTTGGATTCAGCACCCCCAAATTGACCTAGTTAGCTAAAAAAATCAATTTGGGTACGAAAATCTCACGGGAGCCAATACTTCGACATAGCAGACCGTACAAAGTTCCGCGGGAGTCTGAAAAACGGAAATCCCTGTGATCTGTTTATATTCACTAAAAATGTAGTGACGACACTTTCTATTTGGTAATGATTTTGCCACGCGTATTTTGACGCCAATGCTTATTACCCAGGTACAAATATTTCTCAATGGTATAGACATCTCACATCAACTGAGTCTACCCAACGCCAGGCATGATGTCACATCTTAAAAAAGAAAAAGATATTTGCTGGGTATTCCCCGCAAGGCGGAGGCCGTAAATCTTTACGGGGAGAATAGAAATTTGTATTGCTTGTTCGCCGCTACGGCATTTTTGTTTGGAAGCCGCTGAGTGTTAAAAGCGCAGCTCACATTAGCTTGCTACCATTTGATTACAGCCGTCATTAGCGTAAAGTTGCTTCTTACACCGCATGATTCTGACAGGCACACTGTCCCAAACCAATATACTGTGATCATGGACATTATGAAGGAGTTATTTTTGGCGGTCTGCTGTCTTCTTCTTGGGATGAAGTCAGGTGAGTGAAATAACCCTGCGGGTTCCTTCTAGGTCTTACTCCTCCTTCAGAAATGAGAACCCTCGCTCTTTACGTTGACAATACCGTACTACCGGCCTACCAATTTGTGATATGAGAAAACGATGGGCTTTGAGCTATGCCTGTGTTGTAGACCCTGTCGTTCTCCCGCTTTATAGGTAATCTGTTGTAGGCCTACGAATACGGACTGTATTTCGGGACGCATGGTTGATATCATTTCTCTGATGGATCTCAGCTCAGTACCACCGCCTGGGCATCTTGCTCATATAGAGTCATTTAAGTCATTTCATGATGTATCATGCTATTTTCAGCGCATATCAACATTACAAAGATTTTTTTTTTTTAAGTACACCAGTGATAACAGTGTCTATTTGCTCATGTAGGTTAAAAAGCATGCATATAAAGTATTTAAAGTAGTATATGTATGTATCATACATATATTTATGGAATTGAGAAAGATCTTTTTTTACAGCGTCGGGTAATTTAGGAGGAACAAAAAGAAATAATCAACTTGAAGATGTCCAATGAGGGATGTACCAGCTTATGAAGGATCTTAGAAGTATTATATGCAATATTGTAGCTTGATTCTTTTATCTACAGATTCGCAATCACGGCTGTTAGCAAAAGGCACTTATGTGTACAGCATACAGCTTCTGTTTACAGTAGCCCTATAAACCAATTGATTGGGGCCAATTTAGGCCATTTATTTGACAAAAGAAAACACAAAAACATAAAAACAATGGTGGCATTAACAAAGAAAGCCAGTCAACCTTGAAAGTATCTTGTCCTTGCATTAGGATGCCTACACATGAAAATTATATACTTCGCACTTGTGCTTATATTTTGCATCCTTTGATTTTGGTTTTGGGTTGTTTTTCCTTTTTTTTTTTCTTGTTGTTGTTTTTTCTTGTTGTTTGTTTGATTGTTTTAGTTTTTTGTCTTTTTGTTTTTGTTTTTGTTTTTCGTTTCAGTTTTGTGCTTTGCGGGTGTTTTTGTTTTTGTTTTATTTTTGTTTCGCCTCTTCTTTTTTTTTTTTGCATTTCGATGTTTGAATAGCTCCCCAAAAACAAAACAAGAATCAATGTATGGCAGTATGAAAACAGAGTACATAATCTATCATTGTGAATTGTATTAGGTTATTGAGACATCAAATGCACCTGATTGCTTGAGCTATCTTAACATATACATAAAACATGTTCCTTTACAGTAATCGTGACTTTGTTCTTCCTAAGTATTTTACATTCTACGAAAAAAAAGCATAAAGTACTGGTATTAGATAATATTCCCGTATTCGGCATATATTACATATATATATATAATACATATATATATATATACATATATATATATATATATATATATACATATATATATATATATATATATTTCATGAAAGCGTTTACGCGCTTAAATATAAGAACTAAGAATTGAAGGAAGAGATCGTGTCAAGAATTTACCCATAAAGCTATCTGTTAGAATACGGGAATATTATCTAATACCAGTACTTTATGCTTTTTTTCGTAGAATGTTATATTGTTATATTTGTGCTTGCAAAATAGTGTTAAAACGTACAAATCCGAAGCGTATTTTTCATAAGCAAGAAAGGAGAATTATTTTTGGTTTTCGTGAAGTTTCCACATTATGCTGATTGCAGCAAGATAGTAACCGCAACGCATCATACAATACAGATTTTACATCAGTTTGTTCCTGTGCCTACTCCTCTTGAGACATTGAGACATAAATTATCACCAAATGAACCTTCAAAGTTAATTTTGAATCTACACCCAGGAATTTGGTTTAATTGATTTGTACAAATGTGGGCGACATTACTATCATTACTAAAATTTGGCAAAAAGGCTGTCCTATAAAATCAGTTCTGCCCTTGCACATCCAGATAATGAAGGCATCATATCTAAACCAGTGTGATATGCTAACTATCATAATCGTGTATTAATGAAGTCTATGATCTTTAAATAAAGATATCTACACGATATAAGAAGCACAAATATACACGATATAAGAAGCATAAGTGTCATCATCGGCAAACAAATAATGCACATGAAATGATGCATCTAAGGTAAATCCTTCCTTAATGGACGTCACATTCTATGATGAATGTTTAGGAACTATAGGCCCTATATCGCCATTGTATTGAACAAAGACATCTATTAGAAATTCAAATTTTGAATAAGGAAAGAGTACTTCCTCTTTCATGATACCATTTGATTCGGACATTAATCATGTTACGAAAGAATCAATACACGTATATCTCTTTCAAAATCTTTCCTGGTGTGAGTGCAATGTCACTGGGTCTTGGAATATTCTCTATATTGATTATGTCTTACTCATCGTTTTTTTCCCACAAACTAAATTGGATATCTTAGTTTGCTTCGGATGTTACAAGAATTGACGTGCAAATTCAAAGTTGTCACAGCCTTCTGAATGGAGAATATCTTGTACGTGATATCGATTTTTTTTTTTGAAACTTCATTTCTGTTAGAATTGACCAAACATTCATCGTTTAACATGACGTGCAGTAACGAACATGACAAGTAACAACATACAAAATTATAAGTGACCTTATGATACTAAGCACATTTTGAACTAGCTGAAGTCGTATCTTGTTGCCTTCCTTGACTCTGTAGACATCATCTGCCAAAACCGAAATGGATTAGAATCATGAAATAGCTTCCCCAAATTAATGAGCACACCGTCAGCAATTTTTTTTTTGATTGCCAATGGTCCGTTGTACGTAGGCCTGTACCATTAATTTCGTTTCTGTCTCAAAGAATATGAAATGTGAATTGTGCCTTCATTAAACTATGGGATCTTAACCTTATATAGAGGTATGAGTACTCTGCTTATGTAGAAACATTTTTCTGATACATATTTTGTTCCAAGCAGGAGTCACGTAAAGTTCAAATGGTCATAAGCCCAAAGACAAATCGAGAATGACAGATCAATCTCATGTCTGATCCTGCCATGTAATAGAAAGTTGTGTATGAATAATTATGTGTGTGTGTGTGTAGTTATTGTTGGTTTATGTATTTGTTTATTATGCACATATATCAATTTGGCGGTGCTTTGGCTATCAGTGTGATTTTGTGTTATTTATTCACAGTGTCCTCCGGATATCTGTATCTGCAGCCTTATAACGTTAGTGGTACGTTAGAGGGCGAGGTTAGGCTGAACTGTACGGTGGACGTCCACCGTAACTTCGGAGATGGGGGTACTCCAGACAGGGCCGTTCGATGGTTTCGCGGCTTAAATCACGAAGAGCTGGGTCCCGGTGTGGCGAATCCCAACCCAAGAATCTCTACGACTACGCATGTCCGCTATTCGGGCAACACGGTACAGTGTTTAGATTAAAATCAATTTCCAGTCGTGCTTGTGCCATCCCAAGCTGTGATTATTTGTGAAGTGTACTGAAATAGACTATTTGACGCTAATATTAAATATCTGTCTTTTTTCAAATCTCAAATCATCAAGAGAACAATTAGACACATTCCCGCTATGAAACGTCGTAGTCATAATAATGTGTGCTTGATGTGTCATTTCTATTTCAACTTTCCATGGTGCGTCGTTGACATTACCCTATGACCTGGACAATCGATGGAATGTATATAAACGCAGGTGTAAGTTCAGGGTTAAAACAAAACGGAACAAATAATAATGGAAGTAAAGTCAAACAAGCAAAAGGAATAAGCAAAAAACAAAACAAAACAAAAAGAAACCAGAGGAAAAACTATTCAAATTTGATAATTTTTCATGAATATTATTGAGGCTTACTTGTACTTTCTTGAAACAATTTAGTCAAATTGGCTCCAGGATATTGTTGGCTCCAGGATATTGTTGGCTTCAGCAGTATCAAAGGAGCATTCCATGATTTCACATCGTGTATGTAGTTCATAAATTGATAGTGTCATGTGTAGATTTGTAGAATGTATTGTGGCCCTTGAGCAGATAAACCTCGGGTGACTTATTCTGAAAAAAAAAATCATAATGCAATAAGGATTATAATTATTCATTAATGCAATGAGGTAATTTCATTACAATAGGCCTACCCGGTACCTAACAAGTCCACCTGTGTATAGAAGCTACGTATGCTTTCTTCTTTTGTTCTGCATCCTCGAGCCCCTACTCCTGCATTCTTGTGTGAGCTGCTTCACCATCATCCTTGTTCATTGTGATTTGTTATGAATGTGCAAACATGCTTCCTCCTCATCCAAATCACTTTGAAATTCAGACACTCGGTATACCCAGTATCACGAATTTATAGCTGTTCAGATGGAAAAAGTCTGAAATTATCTGCGGGGGTTCTCAGGATCACTTGTCAATTTCCAAGATCATGATTAATGAGTAGCAATTTGGTTTGTTTGTTTGTTTGTTTGTTTGTTTGTTTTTTTTGTTTTTTTTTTTAGTCTCTGTTCTTATTGTTTGTTCTGCTGCAAACACTTAAAACCTTCTTAGGTAAGCTGAAATGGGGATGTTTCATCAAACTTAGTTTTTCAAAATTAAGATCGACTTAACATTATAGTGTGCAGTTGATTTCTCTTTTCGGTTATCTAATGTTTTCAGAATCCATTACAAATTGTTATCAAAATTTACAGGAAAAAAAAATCCTGTGTTTCATACTCCATTGTGTATAGTAAAAGCTTGCATGAAAAAGTCTCCAAAATTGTAATTTTCATAAGACATTTAGTTGAACACTATTAAAGTCACACACAGTCTACCATAATTTCAAGTTGAATTTAGAATCTTAAATCACTTAAATTCTTTGTGAAACCCCCTCCAGCAACCATGCAGCCTCTATGTATAGGCTTGAGCAGGAAGGTGTATTCGTCTCACCTCCCTGGCCTGAAGCGTATACTAACTATCATTATAGCAGTGGATATTCCGCCATCATTTTAAAACTCAGTTGTGAATACCAGGTAAAAAGTTGATCTTTATTGGAGTTTCAGCTCAGTCTGGCTCCTACTTGCTGATTGCAGTGTAAAATATTATGTGTATCGTGTGTGTGTTTGTAGGCCATATGCATACATTGTTCTGAGGAACAACGTTCTAGGAGTCCAAAGTCTTGCATTTTTATTTCTATCAAGGATGGGAACCTCCCTGATATTTCTTTATTCGATATGGGTGTGTATCGTGATTATTGATTGACTCAATCTCCCTACTCACTTTATCTTTTGAACCGATTTTGTATTTTGCAGAAAGAGATCGTATCGGAGCTGATTATCGAGAACTTGAAGCTGGAGGACGATACGAACTACACGTGTTGTAAAAGAGACTACCAGTCTTGCTCAGACCCTAATCGTCGCATTTATCATCAAGCTTACGTCAAGATCCTACCTGTCTCTGGTGAGGAAACCTATTGAATCTACCTAGGAGGTTGTAATATATTGAACTTAATGATTTCTTGTCTAGACACAAAAGAAGAGCGTCTTTGATTTACCTTTTATTTATTTATTGTTATTAAATTGAGAAAGACATGAAATTTTAACATTCTATGCTTTCACAATCACACATGCAAATTAGATGACACAAAGATGTCATCAGATTTTGTAACAATTCTCCCATTATTTTCTACATGCATGATACTATATAGAAATAACATTTTGTTGGATAGCAATACTGCAATTACAACCCATTTCCCCCGATGTGCTATTATTGCTAGATAATTACAAGACTGCAACAATTTTAAAGTGAAGAATACAGCTTGGTTTCAGTTTAAATACAAAATGAAAAGGAGCATTTTAGGAATACTCAAGATCAATGAATAAACCAACAGAGTAGTTGCTTGGTGATTGCATCATCTCTTCCGGTTTGGCAATATTCCCCCAAAATTCCCCCAATAATGGCAGTGTCCATGAAATCATTATGTGCAACTTCTTTTGTGTGTTTCAGTCGTGGATGTCTGATTTTCATGAAACCTCTATAATGCCCTTGTGTTTGTCAGTTTACTCTACACTTGTCAATGACACTAATGTAGAACACTTTGTGGAATTAAACTTTGAGCACCAATCGTCAAGCCTCATGCTCCAGTGGCTGTATCTCAATGAATATTACATGGACCTTCAGCTGCTAATTTTGTCAAACACGTGTGGCAAAAAGGGGAAACACCATCAAAGGGCCTGGGAAACTAGTATGACGCAAATGGGGGAAAGAATGGAAGTACACTTACAAAGGCATGATAGGACGATAGATCTTTTTTCCCCTGTCTATTTTGACATACAGTGCACTCCCTTTATAACGAACACCATTACATATAATGAAATTCCGGTTACAACCAAATAAAATTTAGGGCCGCAAAATCGTCAACTCTATGTATTTGTATTGTTTATTCATTCGGTTATAACAAATTTCGATATAATGAAAGAAAATTGCCGGTCCCGAGAACTTTGTTATAACGGGAGTCCACTGTAAACATATAAACATATATACAGTACAACCAGTACAACTGTATCTCTCTCTCTCTCTCTCTCTCTCTCTCTCTCTATATATATATATATATATATATGTATATAAATATATATATATATGTAATTAATGTGTATGTATATATATATATATATATATATATATAATTAATGTGTATATATATATATATATACTGAGCATAAATACAGTAAATATGTGTTATATATATATATATTTATATATATACATATATATATATATATGTCTGTGTATGTACACATATTCATAGATATCATTTACATTAACATATGTGTATATGAACAAACATAGACACACTATATATCTGTTTATGTGTTTGTGTATATTTCATTTACTGTATATGATATAATATACAATATATTGCATAGGGAGGGTAAATCTACATATTATTTTAGTGAAAATACCTGCATCTGCGTGCAATGGCACGAGTCTGTTGAAGGTAGCCAGAAGAATTTCATCTTTGCATTGCCATTCTTTAGCTTCAGATTTTGTTTCTCAGTTTAAAGGCATGTGGTAATTAAAATGAGCCATATCATTTCCTGTACATTTATTTGCTTCAGAAGACACAACGATTACCACTACCACCACCATCACCACCACTTCAAGACCCAGAACTCGTACAGCAGGTGAGTTTGCTTCCAATAGTTGCATGCTTTTACAGGCGCCGATAATAACTATTGTAAAGTACAACTATAGGCTTTCACTATGGCTATATTATTGATGTGGCATCTTTTGATGGAAGGATCAAGTGTTAATTCCGGGTGTTCAGTCCTAGAGGTGAAAATTCCACCTCCCTGGTTCAGTTCAATATTTGTGTTGCGATTTTTCCAGAGCTGGACTATTTCATGCAAACGTAATAATTCTTTGTGCATGATTGTGTGTGAGTTATAATGCATCAATGCAAGTAATACAATAAATTCAACAAACTAAAAGTAATATATACTGCAATCACCTAAAGGGTTGGTGGCTATTCATCTATTGAATAGGTCCTACCAAGGAGGTGAGCTGGAGTTCAAATAGACTGCAATTATTAAAACAGTTGTCAGTTTTCTATTGATGTACAAAAGAATTCCACATGTGTATTTGTGCCTATGATGATCGATATTCAATGCTGCCTTCGAGCTGAACAATCTGAAGATCAATTTCGAATGTTTACATAATGTTGGCAATATTTTGCTTGTTTATCTATTGAATATAAATCAGAGCTGTCACAGCTGTTTAAAACTGTACCATCCTGTTAAAGCCAGTTTTATCACTTTTCCATGCTGAAATGACAATAAAGATAATGAACGCATCCCAGTTATCTGTCACTGTATAATAGACCACTGGATACAAACCTGGTTTGTTCATTTATGCATTATTTTGTTTTGGTATGATATTTTCCTGTTTTTATTGTTTTGTCTAAGATGAAGATTTTGTTGTTGTTGTTTTTTTTTAGTTGTTGTTGTTGTTGTTGCTTTTCCCATAAGTGGAATAACTTTGTACCCATTTGTATTCTTAATGCACAGCGTCTCCAAGCCCAGCGGAAATAAGATATAATGACATCAGTAATGATGCATTGAAGGGCACGGACACGACAGGCAAAGCAAACAGACTGGACATAATGCTCAATCTCATACTGGCATCAGCAGTGGTTGCCCTGCTCTGGTAAGCATTAAAAAAAAAAAACATCACTTCATAATTATGTTCAGATACACAGTTGGAGCCCATTATCTACAAGGCACAAGTCCAGTTTAAGTACACTTGGAGAGTCCACCTGTTTAAGCAGAATTCCTCACCAAACATGTACATGTAGATTTGGCAAATCTGAAAGTATCTATTGAACACACTATGAAGTTTTAGGAAAATAGGACAATTTTGGTCTAAAGTTTCAATTTTTGATGTCCTATACACAGATCAGTGTGCCATCATCAGTAGATTACAAAGCAACAAATTCAAAAAGTTGCAGTCGTGGAACAATGATAATTAAAGAAAATGTAAATAGAATTTTCCATATATATTTTTTTCCAAAATGCAAAGGCTTTTGACTTACCCCCATCCCTGCAGATTTCAGGGGGCATAACAACACCCCTATTTATAACCTCTATCAGCAATAAGTCGAGGGAATGTGCAAGGTCTTTTGGCCTTCTCTTCATATCTATCTAAAATCTTTCTACTACTGAGTCCTGTATTCTTGTTAATTTCCCATCCAGAAATGATGGATTTAACAAACTTTTAAAACAGCTACTACTCTTAACAGATTGTTTTATTTCACTAAAAATGTCAAAAATTTGCTCTAATTTTCCATTTTCAGATATTTCTTAAATTCCATGACTATTATCTGGAAGAGGGATAACACCGTTTCGTGATTTGAGACAGTAATAATGATGTTTTATGCGAATGAAAGTCATCCATTTGATTTAAATAGCTTTTCCTTATATTTGTTCTATTGTACACTGTAATAAGTAATGGTCACACATTTTTTAAAATGATATTCAGTAAAACATCTACCCTTTGTGAAAGGAAACTAAAGATATTGATAGTTTTAGACTGCTGATCAATTGCTGTGCCGCTGAACATTGTTCACACTGCAAGCAATCTAGAAATCAAAGACAATGCTTGTCAGTTTTTAAATTCTTTTTTCTCTTTTTCTCCCCCTTTGTGCAGGCAATCATAGCTAAAGAGAGGATTCCCCATCACTGTAGAAGTAACTTTGCTTCCAGATTGGAAACGGTGTGCAAAATATGTATGTGAATGGTCCTCAGACTGATAGTCTCAACGGTATACCATTGGATACTTTTTGTAAGGGGTCATCTTTTAGGATGACCAATGGACACACACCTGACTAATTCCGGTCTCGGTACAGGTGGCCATCTGTCCACCGACTCGCCATCTGCCTTCCGTGGTTACCACGGGAACAAGTTGGGCTTTCGGCTCTCTCCTCCATCTCCCACTTGGTCTATGGGATGACAGCAGGGATTGTCAGATAAAATCTTAGCGTGCATTCACATTGATGGTCAACTACCGCAGTATCTTGCATGATATTTCTCATAATGTGAACGCAAAAACACATCGCGAAATGCTTTGTGAATTACCTTCGTATTTATAGGGAGGAAATCTCAACTTTGCAGGAAATGTGCATGCGAAATTAGAGTGTGATTCATGTCATGAAATACCAACGAACATACAGCGATGTGTTTTCTCACATGGCCCGGCACACTTCCTGTATTTTCCCAGTGGGGATAATTATTCACATGCACAATACTTTACCATAAATAACATGGTATTTTGTGACTGAGAACAGTGGATACCACACAAATATAACCGCAGTATACCATGGTATCGGCTATTTCATTGAGAACAGTTCCAACAAAGTAGCATGGTATTTTCTACCACAGTAAGTCTACTGTTGTGAATGCACATAATGTTCTTTAAGGCCACTGAACGATGCTTGTTTGTATGTTTGTAATATAGCCTACACCTGTGTTTTACTTATATCAGCAATGCCAGCTAGGTTAGCAAAAAATAAATGCAGGTGAGCTGATGTTTACACAAGTACTATTACCTGCGTCTCCACACAACTCTGGCAGTTATGTGGACACAGTCAATAAAGATTAGTTATGATGTTAATTTGTTCACCGTAACAAGATCAAAGGTGGATATGATCAAACACTGCTTCTGTTCCACACCTTGTATACTGATTGCAAGTTGTGATATTATCTTGGGTTCAGGGCCTTTCCAACGAGGCTGTAATATATATTTACATTGCGATTGTGAAGTTGTGATGATCATTGTTGAAGGAAAAGAAATGTGTGCATACTATGTGTAGCTATACAGCATGTATATTTGTATATAGTATGTTCAAAGTTTATCAATGTATGCATTACAGTACATGTAATAATACTTGTACTAGTATTGAGATGTCTATGTGTATGATGGGTAATGTGGTGAGGAAAAGGTAAATTGCAGGGAACTTTGAGAATAATAAATTAGAAAGTCCTCGTGGCACATGAGATCGAGGCATCTGGTGTAAGACACTAGCACAGGGCACATTCAGCAAAACAATTGTAGTTTTGAGATTCAGTGTAACATCCATGCCCTTTTTCAGGAAATGGACTTCTAGCGTGTATCCTGAAAATTCGAATTCTGATTTGATCAAGTGAGTAGTTCCTACAATGAACCTCCAGAACAGCAGGTCATGGAATAGTTTCCTTTTGGAATCCAAGAAGCCTAGCGTCAAACTTGTGTGTAATCTCCTCAAAGAGTTATTGTTCTTTTAAAGGACTTCAGGCGCTATATTCTGAAAGCATCTGATGAGTAATTCCATCATGACAGATAATTGGGCAATAATTTGAACATTTCTACTCTTGCCATTTGGTACCATTCCTTCACCACATTACACCACCATTATAAAGTAAAGTGCAATATTCTTACAACCAAATGATAATGTTCATTTCATTTCATGTGATATAATGTAAGCTGTATGGTGTTTGTAAGTTGTAAAACAATTTTTTATTCAAATATTATCTCACAAGCATTTGGTGTGACTGAAAACAATGCTTTAACTGATGTTCATATTTGGATGACCAAATTTGTAGAGTTATAAACTCTATGTTTACATGAATTTGCATCTAAGTGACATAATTGCTCCTCCTATCAGCTATTAGTGTGTAAAGTGTGTAATAAAAGGGAACAGAAATATAATGTGACTAGTCATATCATGACAGCCTGATGAAGTACCAAACACTGACTTTCTGATTGTGAAACTTTGTAAAAACTTTTTGAGCTCTTCTATGATTTAGAATGAAATTTGGTCCACTTTTATCTAAAAAAAGAAAAGAAAAAAGAAGATATCAATGACAGCGTTATGTATAAATGTTTTTGAGATGATCAGTTTTGAAGATTAGATGCAGTCAAGTATGCCAAAACATTTTATCCATGAACACGGAATAGATCATTTCTGAACATTATACTGACATGCTTCATGAGAAAAGAATTGGAATATGAAAAAATTCTTACACTTTGAATTTTGGACATGATGTATTTGAGACATTTAGTGTTCATCTTTTTTTATCAAATGCCAAATTTCTTTCTTCTGGCATGCTTCATAAAAAAGGGTCAGGGTGTGAATACATTTTCACACTTTGAAATTTTTACAAGAAGTAGTTGACGCATTCAGTGTTCACCTTTTTGTTTTATGAAACAAACAATAAATTTCTTTCTTATTTTGCTGAACTACCCATCATGCAATTTTCTCAGCTTGAATCTCAGTGACTTCCTCATGGCTCAATGATGACAGGTCTTTATGTTTCTCCCAGCAAACAGCAGAGTGATGTAGTGCCAATTGATGCAATCGCATGATTTTAAATTATATCAAAATTAAATACATTATCATTAGAGTGACTCTTGTAAGTATTCATCTTTGTAAAATGTTCTTTGTACATCTACATGTCTCATATATGCTGTCATGAACTAACGTTGAGATATAAATAGATGTGATTTCATGGTGTGCACATACACAGCTGTGTAACTTCTCAATTGCCAAGTGGGGATTTCCACCAACAATACTTTGATTGTATCATCATCTAAAAAAAAACATGTTTCAGTCACATCTTTCTTGCCAATGGTGTTGAGCATGACTACCCATGCAGTGATCTATTGTGAGCTCAATGTGTTGCTATTTGTGTCCACCCCCACTCCTCCCCAAATAAAAAACTGAAAACAAAATTCAAGGAAAGAACCAACCTTGCGGGAAGATTGAAGTCCGGGTTGGTCTTTTTGTTGTTTTCCTGCTCACTGTTGCAGATCAACACTTAAAAGCACACACACACAAAACGTGCCAAGTCTCGTGCAATTTTGTTAGATAGTCAGACTTGTTCCCAATACACAAATAATGAATGTTCCTGAGTGCAATGGACAGAATATTTCATGAGGCGAAAGATGAAATGATCCATTCAATGAGGCGGCGCCTCGTCGAATGGATCAATACTTTCATCTTTCACCGAATAAAATATTCCGTCCATTACACGAATGAAAGAACATTATTTGATTTGTACAAAGAGATCCTTGTCATTTGATGATTTGTGAATTTAATAGAAACGCAAGAGATTTTTATTGTGTGAGATATGAGATCGATCGAGTGTTGAACGTGAAACGCTAGCACCGTTTGTCATATGCTTGATCGCATGCACACTGCACACACAAGAATTTTACATACATGTACGCATTGTGCAAGGTTCTAGGCATGCATGCAAATGGAGCACATTGCTTGGATCAAAGATTGCACAGTAAATTGAGCTACAATTGCATGAATGACGACGTGATAGTAAAAATGGGAGAAATGATCAATACAAAACAACCAATCAAATGACAAGGATCTATTTAGCTGTTATATATAATTGCAAATATTCAGAGTAAAATATCACATAAGTGGCTACCGAAGCAGACCAAATGATAGTAAAATCAGATTCTTCAGGAGGCATCATAGCTGTTGTATTTACAAAATGGAGGGGGGGGGGGGCTATAGATAACTACGTGTATGCACTCACTAAATAGGCTGGTGATGAATGAGTTTTGTTGAAGGAGAAGGGAGAAGGAAAGGCAAAGATGTTTTTAAAATGCCTACAAAGTTAGGAATGTAATTCTATAGGTTGGAAGAAAAGAAAAGAACAACTTGCTTTCTGAGGTGGTCTAGATCGTATCAGATGCTCTTCCTGTGTGCCACAAAAAAAAAAAAAAAGTCAATAGTTTTCATTTCGACAGTCGGGTATGCTTTAAATTCCTCTGGGCTCCACAACATTGCCAAAAAAAAAAAAGCATCATTGAAAAAAAAATACACACACAAGAGCAAAATAAGGAATAAGAAAGAGATAGCCATAATACAACTTGAATATCAAAGGTTATGACTAGTCTAGTTTTGGTCTTATAAACAGAGAAGACTGACATCTTCATTATGGCTTTTTGTAGATTCTGCCCAGAAACTATTTTGGTGTGTCATCAATGTCTATACTGTTAAACTTCAAGAAGTTTGTTGTGAACATGTTTAAGTATAGCCAACCTCTTAAAGAGTAAAGACAGTAAAAAATTTTGAAGGCAAAAGTTGTAATTTGTTTCAAAATAGAAAATGCACTTATCAATCATGCTTCATGATCCGATTAATTTTTAAAAAATGGAAGTACATGTATACTTTTTTTATTTTTGGTTAGGAAAAACAACACTAAACATAACAGTGTATTTGTTGGCAGCTTGAATGATATTCATTTGCATGTGTATGTACAGTAAAGGAATAAAGTTTCTGTTTACTAAGATGACAAATATATTTTATCCTCATGATGTGTAAGTTGATGCTGAGAATAAATGTGAATTGAGTTATCAATCTAATGCACTGTGTAAACATTGGTGTCTGAAGTTTGTGTTTCTTTGAAATTCTTCCTTTATGTGCATTTTGTGAGTTTGTTTGATATTCTACTTGACTTTCTGCTCTTTAACCCCTACTATGCCACTGACTTTGGACTATGTGTATATAAACACAATGGGGTTTTTTAGTCAGCCCATATCTAGAGCATGCAAAGGGTTTAGTTGAAAAGGACTTCCTGTACTTCCTTGGCATGTGACCGACCTTCAGGTTATCCATCAAGCTATTTGAAGCAATCTTCTGTCAAGATATCACTGCCATGTGAGTCCAAAGATTGTGTTTGTATTATCACAACTATAGCAAAATGTTATCACGCGATTTTCCAACTCTGTAAGGTTTTTTTTGTGTGTGTGTGTGTGTGTTTTTTTTTTTTTTTCGGGGGGGGGGGGGGGGGGGTGTGGGTGTGTTGCATCGAGTATCAAGGTTCATGCGTGTTTGACTCTGGCAGAATTTACAGCATTGCTATCAGATCTAAAACAAAACAAAACAAAACAAAACACAAAAACTCTGTCAAAACCGGGGCAAACTATAACTTCCCTGGCGTAGGTAACAATATCCTTATCTTGCTGTGTATGTGTAGTATCAGTAATCATTAAGTCAGGGCTCGACACTAACTTTTTTGTTTGGTGGCCCAATGGGGCCACCAAAATCCTCAATTTCAAATTTTTGGTGGCCTGAGAGAAAAATTTGGTGGCCCCGAAAAAAAAACAATAAAAAAACATTAAAAGTCCTATTTTTTTTTTTCATGAGTGAAATATCTAAGTTTTATCCAGTCATAGTAAGAATTGGAAGCTGGACATACATCTACTCATAAATAAACCTCAACAAACTCGCAACACTCACTCTCAGGCACTCATTCAGTCCTTTTCATCCATCCTTTAAACAAATAAAACTGCTAATTTCCGGCGCAAAAAAAGTTACGAATTAATAGACGTGCTTTTCAAAAAAATATGGTGGCCCGAGGCGAGCCACCAAATTTGCCCTTTTTTGAAATTTGGTGGCCCGACTTTCAATTTTGGTGGCCCCGGGCCACCGGGCCACCGTTAGTGTCGAGCCCTGATTAAGTATTAAGTAGTGGTAATAGTAGTAGTAGTCGTGGCAGTAGTAGTAGTAGTAGTAGGAGTAGTAGTAGTAGTAGTCGTAGCAGTAGTAGTAGTAGTAGTAGGAGTAGTAGTAAGTAGTAGTAATAGTAAGTAGTAGTAGTAGTAGTAAAAGTAGTAGTAGTAGTAGTACAATGCAGCAGTACTACCAGTGGTAAATGTAAATTGAACGGCAGTAGGCAGTTCAAGAAAAAGGAGTATAATACTACATTGTAAATGTAAATGTACCATAAGCACTTTCATCACAGCCTCGCCTTACCCCTCTACACACACACACACACACACACACACGTGTCTATGGTGGAAATCAAGGACATGTTTTACCAACAAGAATTTTACCACATAACCAAGGACCTGTGTGTAAGCAGGAATCTTGTGAACCTTGGACTCATTCGTATACACAGTGTATTACTATACAACCGAGGACTTATTACAGTAATGTTGATTGAGGACCTACAAACATGTATTACCATACAACCGAGGACTTATTACAGGAATGTTGATCGAGGACCCGAGGACCTACAAACATGTACCCCTCAATGCAAAAGCAGACCGTCTGGAATGGTCTGCGAACCGAGGACATTGCTGGGTGTCCTCAGTTTAAATGTAAAGTTTGTGTGTATGTCCTCATTTTCTACCATGGGTAAGTGCATCCACACACACACACATACACACACACACACACACACACACACACACACACACACACACACACACACACAGCAGAAACCAAGTTTCTTTGTAGTCATGGCCACTGAAACAGCACAAGAAGAACAAGATTGAGGAGGCATGGTCTCTTAGTTTATTATAAGACAACATATCATAACATGGGTACAATGAAATTGTGAGATTTAAGATATTAATTCAAGTGTAAAAGTTTCCACCTAAACAATAACCAACCAGAACTGTGTAACTACCAATCTAATTCCATTCTCATATTGGTGCATATGCCATTTCCATGTATAAAAATAGAAACATTAGACCTCTATTGAACAATAAGGAAAACAAATGCATAAATATTGAATATTCTTATCAAACTGAACATATTAGAAGATGATTATATGATTTTAAAAAAAGGAGTTTATATACCAAGACTATATGTCAATCACAGTACACTGTATTGTGAACCACATGGTTGATAAAACAAATAATCCTCATACAGAGATCTTTTCCTTTTAACAGAGAAAGGGATAACTGTTTAAACGTTTCTGTAAAAACACAAAAACCACCAAAACAATGGCAGGACAAAATGTGAATAATTATAACTTCCGTAGCTGAGATATCTGTGACTGATGTAAGGAAAAGAGTGTCCTTTAACAAGATAAAATGCAAATTACTGATCCAAATCATCCAATTTTCTCAGATATGTACAGTGTAGGTGAGAACTTTTATGCCTCGAGACAAGGGAAAAACCCAGCCTGAAAGCCCGCTGTCACCTTGTTTGCTACAAACAAAGTGTCAACTCCAACGTCATGAACAAATAACACAACACTAGTTCTTTTGTTAAGAGAGAAGTGTGAGATCTCATACATACAAATGCACCATGGGAAAAACATACAAACCATGTTGCACATATGGCATTCAAGACTACCGCATGACATTTGCTGTACTCTTGAAGAGATTTCATAAACAAAACGGACATTTAGAGTGTACCTTTTTTTTTTTCATTCATTCTTGGCAAACACAAATGGTGTCCTTCCTCAGAAAAACCAATTGTCTGATCTGCACAATACGATGCACTGAAGCATGCAGCCCAAGTTTCAAACCAGAGTTCTCACGAGCCTTAACATGCTTCATACCTATACTATCTGTAAAGAGATACTCATAGATATTAAAGGAGATATACACTACTGTACAGTTGAAATAGTTGGTCTACTCCCATTCATATGATTACAAAATTCATACACAATATAAATGATCTCTTACCCTTTAAAAAAAAAAAAATGGAAGATGTCATTTTTGTTCAGGCACCAGTTTCAGGTTACTTCAAGTTCAAAATGAGTCGCGGTAATGAGTTTTAAACAATAGGAATTCAATTAATACAGAGATCAACAGTTCATTCCAAACTTACATGGATTTTAAGTTGCTTTAACAGTTCCTGAGACTAAGACCATGCCAATAAAACATGAGATTACACTGAACTAGAAGAGAATGACACAAGATTCAAGATAGATCGACAGAAAAGGGATATAGAAGAAGAGTTCTGAAAGACAGACATAGTTATAATTTTCATCACTTGGTCACTTCAATCTCATTTTGAATAGAGGGTGTCACTCCGATGACCATGACCAGTCTTCCGCTGGTTGGACTTGTTTGACAGCTAGGAATTTGGTCCTAACCACTGTGTTACACCACTACATGCATCTTTCATGCTACATGATGTACTTTCAGTAATGCAACCCTCTGTACTGGGTGATATGTAATTTACATGTGATGCAGTGCCTGTGCGATTAAAAAAACAACAAACAAACAAGTTAACATACTCGTGCAGTGTGCTTGTTGGTGAAACAATATCCCCCTTGCCCTATCAAAAGATTATATGATCAGATGCAAATTCCACTGAATATGCTCTCAAGAATGAAATGCACATTTTCACAATTATTTGAAAATAAAGGAAAATCATCCTTTACTTGTATATCACGGCATTGAACTATGAAACACAAGTTCATACATTTCATGCATATTACTCTATTAAAATTACTCCATCATGCCGAGTCATTAGCTATAAAATATACACCCTATGTTTACATACAAATATATATAATCCTACACCCTATGATTACAATCGTATAAATGTGAATACTTACACTCAACAAATATTTTGTCACTATATCTAACACATTTTTACAAGACAAACACAGGTACATTAGAACAGCCACAAAAATCCTATACTACACATAATGAATGAAATATACTCTACATGATACTCAGATAATGCACACATGACCCTGAAAATGGTGAAAAGTCTTACAATCTTGAATCCCAAACATTCACTTTGCTGTATTCATCAACAGTTCATAAAGGCAATCATGCGCACATCCACAGGGTACACCTAATTGCCCCATCACAATGGAATGAAAGAATTCAACTACAAGTAACAGCATGTGCTGGAAATGTCCCCTTCATATTACGAAAACAAAACTGAAAGAGAGATGCACAACAGAATGCCCAAGACAATGCACTTCTTATAGACATGACCTTGGAAACACTGGGCATGACTATGTGCTCATTCTCAATGGAAGCATTGTGAAGTCACACTAATGGCTTTAGAAATTTTCCATTTAATTAGCTTCGTCATGTGAGGCAGAGCTTCTAACAATCATCCGTCTAACACAAATAACTCTACTTGTCTCAAGTTTTTTTGGGGGGTAAGAGAATAGAATGATTCTGGTCATTAAAAAACTGTGAACAATACCCCGTACTATGCCCCCTGCCAACCCCATTACCCTTACATGAACCCTTACATGAGTGGTAGCCTTTCTACATGGAACCCATTGAGATGGTACGTTTGCATCATAGTAGCACACTCTGCTAGTTCTACTTGTATTGCGAAATCCCACATACGTACAGGTCATCACGATTCCCAGTTCTTTCCAAAAGACAGAAAAAATAAATCCCAAGTCTCATCATTTACTTACTTCTTGAATTTTTTGAGTGCTCACTATCCTTCCTATAATATTATCCTCAAGACTGTAAACCTGCTCTCGAATCTACTTTCATACAAATCTTTGGATTCTTTTTTTTTTTTTTTAAAGACAAACTAGATGGAACAGACAAACATAACTCTATTGAATTCTCAATAAGGTGTGCCTGTATTCCCTGTTGCATACATTTTAAAGCAAAATCTTAGCAGTGAATACCAAGGTCAAAGAAGTACCCTAAACATCTTCTAACGGAGGAGTAGCCGACATGGCTAACATGGCCAGGTTTTGGGTCTTGGCCATGTTTTCGGACTTGCCCAGGGTAATTTGATGGAGAGCTTGTTGGGCCAGGTAATTCTCTCGTTTGATACTGTTTTTGACATGCTCCGGCATGTCGGGCACAATGTAGGCCACAGCAAACTTGATGAACAATATGACGTGCTGAGGGCGAGAAGGACGTAAAAGGCAGCCGTGCATTTACAGATCATTTGCCACACACGTGGAAATCATTAGCAGGGCGTGCGGAGGGGGGTTTGGGGGAGACCGAGTGTTGCCGGGAAGCAGAGGGAGGAGAGAAAATGCAACAAAAACCAAATTAAAACAAGGATCCAAACTAAAAAAAAATTAAG
Organism: Diadema antillarum; assembly: GCF_040938485.1. Classification (NCBI taxonomy): domain Eukaryota; kingdom Metazoa; phylum Echinodermata; class Echinoidea; order Diadematoida; family Diadematidae; genus Diadema; species Diadema antillarum. The sequence goes on along the minus strand of NW_027271209.1, from coordinate 401,676 downwards.
GTCAAGGTAAACAGCCTAATCACTAATAATGCACACAAAACAAAACAAAACAAGACAAAACAAAACAAAGCATAAACAATTGCAAGATTACTGATGCAGCCAAGGGAAGAGGGGGTATGGTAATGGGGCAAAAAAAACAACAACAACAGACAAACAATAACCCAGTCTTTAAAGGACAGCAGGTTTTCACTCCACTCAACATTAATAAATCATAAATAACTAAATGAGCAAAAGGAAACTACACACTGATCAGTAGTTGCACCAAAATTACTCAATTGTGATACACAACTAACATTTACATTAATTTGGTTCAAGGGGTCAAACAATTATCACTGTATATGTACATGAACCCATCTTTCACATACAAACTGGAAGGTGATATTGTGACACCACAAGCTGGTCTAAAACTCTTAAGAAAATCTCCTACATAACTTTTACCTTTAAAACAAGCTACAGCATATGAGCAAATAATGATTGCGTTTAAAGCAGGAAAATATGCATTCTTCCTCAATACAACTTAAGGTATTAGGTAAAGCACATCTCAAGAAGAAGCTGTGAGAGAGTAAAAGCTGTGAGAAAGTTTTGAGTTTTCTGTATGATGTCAACACACTCTAAGTTTAGTTTGTCATGACAGAGTACAGAATAAGGGGAAGAATTATAAAGAGTCAGGACTAAGAAATTATCATGCAATTCACAAAGAAGCAGTATTCAGTATGACCACACTGAAAAAGAGGTGCTTACTTCATCATTCGCTCTCACTGTATGTTTTTTCAGGGTTTTCTAAGTCCTTATTTTTTTATTACTATCTCTTTTTTTTTGGGGGGGGGGGGGGGGGGTAGGAATGGTGTATTCATTTCAACGGGTGGATTTTTTCCCATCTTTTTTTCTCTTTGCATATCAATGAAGATGTTGCATAATATGTTGGTAAATATTGTCCCACAGCAATGATAAACACAGACAGTCTGATTTAGACAGGGATTGGCCTTTTTTTTTCCCCACTCAAATCACCAGCAGTGTCAACATAGAAATGACAAAGGCAAACATTTGCTCTCCCACTTTTCCCATATCTAACTGACAGCAAATTATTTGATATTGGTGGAGACACACATGGTGGAGAATTGGCATTTTGCTCACAGAGAGGGGAGTTTTCGAGGGGGGGGGGGGGGGGAGTCTTGTATGATATGCAAAAAGAAGGATGGAATGTCACAGAGTTGCCAAACATGGAGGGAAGGTCAGGAGAACAGAGGGTAAAAGAAACGACTGGCTGTAGCAAAGTTATTCAAGTTGGTGGTTGTTGTTGGGTGTGGCAGGTGGGGCTATCATGACCTGGCTCTCCGTTTTCATTTCCCTGTCATCTTTTTTTTTTCTTTTGGAAGAGTTTTGCATCAAAATGGTTGCTTAAGTTATAAAGGGCAGGGATACATTGATGGGAACAGGGTGTGTGTGTGTTCATGTTCTCAGTTGCTTGAGAATGTGTGCATGTGTGCATGTATCTGGTGATGAACAACGGTATGCTTTGATGAGACGATTTTTCGGCTGATGAAATGAATGAGTGGGCAGCGGCGGCGGCTGGGCCTCAAGGCTCCGCCCCCGCGGCCCCGTCCTGGGAGGGTCCGCCCGGGGGCACCAGCTTGTTGCTCTTTCCCCTGCTCTCCACCAGGGCCGTGTGGAGAGCCTGCTGGGCCAGGTAGTTCTCCCGCTTTATCTGGTTCTTGACAAACTCCGGCATGTCGGGGACGATGTAAGCCAGCGAGAACTTGAAGAAGAGTATGAGATGCTATGTGTGTGGCCGAAGCAAATGGAGGCAAAAACACAGAGAGACAGAGAGAGAGGCAAGATATATCAGAATGTGAGAGAGAGAGGGAGAGAGAGAGAAGAAGGGAGGGGTTAGAATAGAATTAGAGAGGAGAGATAGAGAGGAGAGATAGAGAGGAAGATTAAGATAGTGAGACACAGAGAGTGAGAGTGAGACAGCAGAGGGGATGGACAAGAATTGAGATAGGTAATACACTCACAAACAGGATATGACAATTGAATACAGCAATCATTTTATCTATGCTTTTTTGTTTTTGTTTTTTCAAAGCAATGATTTGAAAATATGCATGCTGGTATAACAAGATATGTATTCACATGGGTGAGCAACAACAGGAGTGATTTTATCTCATTTAAACAATAATTGTACTAGGATCACACTGAATCACACACAATATACAAGGCTTGATATTTCAATAGCAGCGGCCTGGTGGCCCAGGGCTACCAGATCTTCAATGAGGTTTATCTTCTGGTGGCCCAATTGGGCAATTAGAATTTAAATTGGATTGATATGGTTCCTTTTATTTTGGGTCACAAAAATATCAGGGGCTTGAACGGGTTACCAGAGAAAAAAAAAAGGTTAGCGTTGAGCCCTGAAAAAATATATGTATAGTCAACCTTGCCTTAAGGTCAAATCTATTTGTACTGAAGAAATGGCTTCAATTTAGAGAAAATCTGACTTATGAGGGATTAGAATCAATAGAATATAAAGAGTAGAGGACTTGTGAAGACTTTTGACTAATAGGCGATTGTTTGAATTACTGCGATGTCGACTTAAGCAAGGTTGACTGTATCTAAAGCCCAATGCTCACTGTGCGACCTGACCCTGCAAGCTGTATGGGGCACCAAGTGTCGCATGGCCTATTTTTTTACAAAATGACTGATTTCATAACGAAATAGGCCATGGGACACTTGGCTCCTAATACAGCTCGCACCAGCTCGCAGGCTCAGGTCGCATAGTGGGCATTCGGCTGTACACAGAGACACTTACGGGTATACAGATCGATGGAAAGAGACAGAGATGAGATTATATAATCACTATGAGACAAAAACAATTATCTGTTCACATAAACAAGAGGTACAAGGACAAGTAAACACTATAGGCATGGGAATAGGATATACAAAAGTGATTGATGAAGAGCTCCTTTCCTCACTAGGTGATGTAACAGGTGTAGACAAGGTTGGGAGAAACTAAATGTATAAAGTGTATCACATGATCCATTCAGCGGAACCATTCAGTGTATATACACCATGTGAAAGATGTGTTAGTGTATATGATGACAGAGGTGAGACAGGATCGATGTGGTATGTCTCCTACACAATAAAATGCTAAATCCTTTCTTTAAACACGAAAGTGCATCCCTCTTGCGGGAAGATGGTAGTTGAACGACTTCTTGTCTTTGGCATTTGATATTGCATTAAATTAATTCGATATCGCATTTAAATTGATTTGCTGTATTGGATTCCTTTCTAATGCTTCAGTGCTGTGCTCCTTTCAGCACGATATGGGATCATATGTCCCCCAATTGTACATGTAGGTACTTTGTGAACAAGCCAATTATTGATATATGCACTGGGTTCATGTTACATTCTAGTGTTATATAGCACTACTCAGACTGCAGGTGCACCATACTTAATCCCACTACCAGCTTTTTGTCAAATGAAGAAAAAAAAAAGTGGGGAAAATGTACATATAATTACTGCAAATGCAAAATATTCTGTGAGGTTTTTTTATTTCCACAAACTTTGCAATTTAGGCACTTTTCACAAATTTAAAAACATGTGAATATATCAACTCTGATCCCAATGTGAATGTGAGGTGCAAGGACACATTTCTACATTTAGTACTGTATTACATCATTGCAAATTTAATCACTCACGAAATTGTCGAGAAGTTTCGAACTGTGAAGAATCAGACTCGCTAATATGTGGTATACAACATCATAATGTTCCTGTGCATCATAAAACTTTCTGTCTGGTCCAACCAAAATACAGGCTGTGTCAGCATGTTTTAATAGACCTGTATCTTCAAAGCCCCTTTGCCACCCAACTTTCTTTTTTTTTTTTTTTTTTTTTTAACTGATTTAGGTATGTCGAATATTGATATGAAGCCAGAGAAACTCCTCTTTACATTATTAAAATTACTAAAATTCCAAAGTCTCAAACATTTCTTCTGGCAACCATTATGCTAATTTTGTACATACACATATCATCGCTGGGGTGACACGACCGTGAATCTCAAATTTTGGTGAAAAACACTTTAAAAAAAAAGAGTAATGGTCATATAATCAGTTTAAGTGATGTCCTGTCCAATTCCTAGCTGTCTTACCCCAAATATGAAGCCACCACTGCATGTCAAAAGAAAGGTAATCCCATTTGATATATGAGTACTTTGGTTACCATGTTTTTTTTTTTTTTTTTTGCTCTCCTGAACATCTGACATTTTGTGGATACAAAGTCTTGTCGCTCTAGCGAATAAATGTACAATTGACATTTCCATTTTCTGTGTTTTGGAAGTAGGAAATAGCAGAAAATGCCCCCTCCCCCCCCCCCCAAACAAAAACAAAAAAAAGAAAGAAAAAGACCAACACCATGAGTGCCATCTGAATCAAACAATACAATTTGCACAGGTTAGCTACCTCATTCTCAATTCTTAGTGAACCTTTTCCACAATGATAATGTGCAACAGCATTACAGCGTCACAATGATAATGCACAAAACCACAAAACCCACAATATCCATATTTTATGAAACACATGAGTTTTGATGTAAATATATATATATGCAAAGCTTGATTTGTAGGCTAAATTGGCCAATACAAGTCACAACAACAACAAAACAAAACAAAACATCTTCAAAACAATCATCACATTTTTATATTGTCAATGTTAATTCCAGCACCACAGACATCAGTAAACATGCTCCCAAAACAATCAGGGGGAACATGGCTTTGTACGCATATGTTAAAATCCACTCCATACGCTTTCAACATATGCATTTCACCACCAGGACAATATCCAGTTACACAATTAACAAGCCTGACATGTTGGTTTCCACATCTTGTAGCTTAAAAAAAAAGTATATAAAAACACAACAAGAAGGACATATTTTTGCCTCCCAAATTGCACACACAAACACACACACTAGCACACCTACATACCAGCTATCAATCATCAACACAAACAAAAACAATCTAACATCCATCAACAAAATCCAAGCACCCAGTATCAGTTGTTCACTTTGGGTTTTTGTTCTTGTTTTTTCACAAGAGACAGAGAGGTGCAGGGTGCTTCAAACCCACTTGATCACTTGCCAAGGGCAACTAAATCACAGTGCAGAGGAAGTACTAAGAACAATGCTTTGCCTGTCAAAAAGTGTAAAGTAGTGAACATTCTAGGCTTGACACATAATATACAGTAAATGTAGCCACATAAGCAAAACTTCATGAAGTTTAAGTTCTCAACATTTTGCCAGTGCTAACTCAAACTTCACGAAAACTTCTTGCAAAACTCTTTGCAAAATCCCAACTACAACTTGGGAAATTTCTGGAACCCCTGCAAATCTTCTAACTGCTAAAAGCTGATACTTTACCAAGTTTATCACGTGACTAGACCACCACCTGTTTATGGGCTATAGTGTACCTTTGTGCATTGTTGAATTAACAATCATTAGCTGTTAGAAGGTGCACGTCTTACATGCACACACACACACACACACACACACACACACACACCAGTGACCCAAGCCAGAAGAACTTTTGAGAACTGAAACTTTGAGAAATTTGGCCATCAGTATGAATAGAAGAGCCAACTGTGAGGTGTGTTCTAAAAGTTACACTGTGAAAAGTTTTGCCAGTGTGATTGTGGCTAATTCGTAGCTGTAACATTTATCCATTATTTTACATACTGTCGTATATGTTTTGAATTGATTGTAAGCGCTTTGGGCCTTGTGGGAAAAGCGCACTATAAATAATAGTAATAGTAATAGTAGTGACAGATTGACAGCCCTAAAATCAAGTCAAAAATCCACAAACATTCACTCTGCTTTCCTTCAAAATCATCCCAATAATACGCCAGATCACAATTGGCAACGATCTGCTGTGATCTCTGAACCAAAGACTTGATACAAACATGGATTAATCTTTTTATTAAAAGAGCATTTGAACACAGCCAAGTAAAAAGTGGTTATTTACAGGTACATTGTAAGTGCTGCAAGAATGACTTTTCTTAATATGGATGAAACAGAATAAACATTCACCACTTTATATTTCAATCAGCACCTTGAAGTTCATACATAAATATCTACAACTTAGGTTTAATAAAGACCTATCAAATTTTTCCAACACCTCAATAACAAGTCAATGTCAGAAAGTATACAATGACCTTTATTTGTACATGCTCAGTTAACACCTGTGAACTGGCTTGTTACTATTGCAAAAGAAATTGCAGTACAGACACACATATGCACACACATACACATCCAACAGCATTGTCTACCCAAGCTACAAAAGCCTGTCACAACATTGGTCAGTCAAAGAGGGACTTACCTCATAGATGATGATGAATGCCAGCTTGATCGCAATGACGAGCCAGTAGTCCAGGGTAGCTTCGTACTGGGCGTCGTACCAGCCGCGGTACCTACACAGAGCAGAGCAAAGCATCATTTCCGGCATCACGACCACTTATGACACATTGAAGAATGACAAATGCATCATGAGAAAGTCGCACATTATTTCATGAAACACAGAGCCACCGATCACAATTACATATCTGGCACTAGATTAGGCGATAATATCTACTTCCAAACCCGCCCTCTGGTTTGCGCACAAATATCTGCTAAATTCCCCACCTGCAATGAAATTGAAATAAAGCACAAGTACACTGTACACTTTGCATCAAGTAATTCTACAGTTCTTCAGGGAAGCACTGATTCCTTTTACAGAGTAATTTCCCACTGTCATACTATTGACCATAAAGAGAGAGATTCAGACAGTATATACTGTAAAACGAGGAATGTTCGTGTGCATTTTAACTTCTGAATGTTCGTGTGCATTTTAACTTCGTGAATTTCGCGAGCAACAAGATTCACGAAATTAAAATGCACGCGAAAATTCTTGTCTACACTATTGTGCATTGAATGCCAGTGGCAGTTCGCGAAAATTTCATGCCGCAAAAAAGGCCGTCGGCTCCAATTCGCGAAAAAATTCAAGCCGCGAATATATAATGTTTTACAGTAAGTCAAGATGTATGCACAACAACTGATGAATCAATGACATCAGCACTTCATAAATGTCATAAGCTATGCAAACTTAAGCAAAATCACTGTTTTGTGCAATCCTCTGAAATTTCAAATTTCCAGTACTTTCTGCAATATTCTTTTTTCTATATTTTGCTTGCATTTTCAGTGTCTTACTTGTTGGAATTTATTTTTTCAATGAAAGTCAAAATGGGCTTAAGGCAAAGCTGCCTGTTAAAGTTTCAGGCTCTTTTAAAGGTTCGATGACTCTGTTCTTTCCTATCCCTCTTCCACCGTTGGACTTTCAGAAAGAAAAAAGGAGAGAAAAAAAGAGAGAAATTGGCATCAGAATGCCATCCACTGAATATCACTGAATAGACTGGTTAACAATCATATTCAAATTCACATTAAAATTTATGGATTTATCTTCAGTCCTGATGAGGTAACGAGCTATTCCTTTAATCTGTACCTTAAAAACACTTTTCAATTCTTGGGGCAAACATCAGGCAAACTTTCAGGCTGCCAAGAACACGGACCTATCACACATACTGTCTACAGACGGAAGTCTTCTTATGATCCCATCATTACTGTCGCCACATGATTACATGTTCGTGCATCTTGGCGAGTACTGTACCATCTGGGCCCCATTTCATTAACTCTTTATGTGCCATGGTGGAAACCCCCTGTGTGCCACGTTATTCTGAGACACGAAGGTAGTCATGCTTTGAAAAAGAGTTCTGTTTTTCCAATTTGTATAACTTCTACAAATTTCTGTTAATAATAGTAGGCAAAGTTAAAGAGGGATGCCAAGCTTTGTTTTCGATATAAATTGTATGAAGAATCTATTTTCATTTTTTTTTTTGAATGACCAGTTGCTACATTACTGTAAAGACATGACTTTTGCACATAAAACCGTGACAGAAACTTAGAATGTATGAGCAAATCTAGTTGGGAACACCACTTGATAGTCAATCACCACATAGAATGCAAGCCACATATGTGAGGAACAAAAGCACGAGAAACGCTTTCATTGTGCCGCTGGATTAGCAGTGATCAGCGATTTATCGATCGGTTTTGGCGGCTTTGTTTGCTGAGCAGAATATGCAAAGTTGGCACGCCATCGATTGAGTAGGACGTGCGAACGTGGCACATAAAGAGTTAAAGAGGTTAGGACAGCAACTCTTGCTGGAATGGCAACTTCCGATAGCAACAGCCGATCAGGAAGCTGGATTCTTGTCATCAACATGATAATTACCATTCCAGCAAGAGTATCAACTTTTTATGAAATGGGAACCCTGATGTTTGGACAATGGTGATACAAATCTATGTGTAATAGTGCATCTTCAGTTCGGTCTTATTTGCCTGAGGTGCTTTATCAGATTCTAACTGCCTTTGAATAAACACCAATAATGGGGAGCAGTAAACCTCAAAACATGACAAATTTAGTGTCACAACATTAATGAAGTGGACACTTCAGAACATGCATGCAACATTTTTAAAGACATACTGTACATGATGTGACAATAAAGAAGTGACACGTGAGGGCTCACATGCCTCTGGGTAATAGCAAAGAATTTTATATTTGTGAGCATGTGTCACTCCCTTAACATTTTCTACATATACCTTTGTATGTATGCTATACTGCAACTGTATGGCCAAACAAATAATAATAATAATAACAACAATAATAATAACATGTCATCTACTGTTACTGTCTACGTTTACTCTGAGACAAAATGCATATTATGGGAAAAATTAGACTACAAATCACAATCAACCTGCCAAAATATTTGCTTTCTCTTGTAAAAGATGTGCTTTTCGCAAATGAAATTTCTTGCGCAATGATTTCCCAATATACACTATATGTGCACATGCATATTTCTTGATTTAAGAGAGTTATGATCTTCTGCACATGTATAGTTTCCAGACTCTTCAAAGTGCCATCTTGTTTATATCCAGGCTGGCTGTCTGCGGTGATGGTGAGATCAAAACAAGAAAGCATATTTAAAATATTTTTGTGATGCTTTTGATAGAAACGGGTGCATGAATTTAATAATTAACCAGCGGTGAACGTCCATGTGTTCCATGTGTAGCAGGTTCACGCCAAGAAGAACCACTGTCAGAAAGGCATGCATAAAATTTGAATCTATTAGTAAACCTGCCTATTCAAACAAAATGTCTAACAAGAATTCCCTTTTGGATTTTTTTTTCTCATTGTAATCTTTCAGTCAACGTGGGTATTGGATGCTTTGCAAAAAATGCAAAAAACATTGCTTCATAAATCTTCAAGGATTGTATAAGTATTATTAAAATCTGCTCAGCCCTTGAATCATTACTTCACCTCACCATGTATGTACATTATATCTGCCATTGGTCCTTTAATCACCAGATCATTCACTAGTGTGTTCCGTTCATTGACATCTCTCTCCCCACCCCCCCCCCCCCCCCCCCGACATGCACCTGTTCTTAACTACAGTTCAGTCATGAAAATCTAATTTCCATGCGTCAGTTGGGAGTCAGGGTCAAACCTGGGGGGGGGGGGGGGGGGGAGGTTACGGTTACGTACCTGCAAATGCTGACGGTATCGTTCCACCTCGGGTCGCCGGAGGATGCGTCTCCTGGGTAGGTCTCATCCGAGGGGCGGGACTTGTTCTGGAAATCATTGGTGTCAAAGTACGAGAGGGACCACTCGGTGTAGCCAGTCAGGGTCCTGTTACCGTAGAGATACTTGTACACCTGCCTGGGGATGAACTCTGAAGTGAAGGCAATCACCAGGGCCTGATGTTGGGGAAGAAATGCAGAGTGCATGCACCAAACACATCACTTAAATCGTTCATATGTGGTGAAGAGACATTTTGCACAAACACACACACAGACACACATACATTGTACTTGGACACATACAGTGTACACATGCACATTATACAGTTGACCCCTGCTTAAAGGGATCATATAGTTTCGGTCGAGACCTAATTTCAGATTTCTAACATTTTTTGGTGAGATAATGAGAAACCTCTGATGAAATATGAAAAAGCATGTAATTCTATAAGGAATTCAATGTTTATTTGATAAAAATTGCTATTGAAATGACTGAGATATCCAATAAAGAGGCGATTCTAACAAAGTGTGGGACCCACACTTTATATTACATATTACTTTATATGTTTCAGTCATTCCAAACCTGATTTTCATCAAATAAATGGTACTTATGATCTGTACTATATCATAAGTGTTTTCTTGGTATGTCACACAAAGTTAAAAGTCCGATTCACATCTCCACCAACACTGTACCATCCCTTTAAAAGGGACTTCTGGATGATGGATTTAAAGGGTGTGTACAGTTCTGGTTGAGGTGAGGATTTAGCTTTTAACGTTTTGTGAGATATTCAGAAACCACTCTATGAGATATCAAAGAGCTTGCAGTTCTAAAGAGTATCAAAAGTTTATTCGATGGAAATCAGTATTGAAATGTCTGAGATATCCAAAAACAAGGTGAAACAAAGAGATCCTAATAAAGTTGTGGCATGTCACCTTTTATCATTAGCACTTTTTGGGATATCTCAGCCATTTGAAAACCAATTTTCATCAAATAAACGTTGACTCCTTCTTAAAATTACATGCTCTTTCATATTTTGTAAGAGGCTTTTCATTATCTCACTTAGGAATGTTCAAAACATGAATCCCCACCTCAACCAGTGCTGTACAGTCCCTTTAAACATCTATAGGTTGGTGACGCTGGGTAGAGTTTCAGAATTTACAGCAGTTGGGATGAGGAGCAAGAATGTTTTCAAAATTAAAAAACAAATCACAGTGAACAAGGAAGGTGGCATAGCAGCTTCACGTACACAAAAATGCATGATTGGGTTCTCCAGGAAGCAAAACAAAAGAAGAACACATGCATACAATGTAAATTCTACTGAGGTGAACTTGTCTAGCAAGTGGTATTGTAGTGGAATTGCATTGCTACATACATTACTGGAATATATGAGCATCCTATGTCATTGTCCTTGTGATACAGTACCTTGCACAGACAAGCTCAGAATGTGTGCTATGCAACTCAATACATTCATCAGAGACATTTTCATTAAATTTGTTGAGACAAAAAATTTTGTTGTGATAAACTTGTATCTGGGGTTGACACGCACACGTGTACAAAAAAATAAAAACAGGAAATTGCATCAACCTTAGAAACAACAGCCTCCTCCTAGTTACTCAAGTAGCGTCTTCTGTTGCCGAATTCCTTATCAGTCACTGGTGTTAATGAATTTACCAGGCACCTGTTGGTCTGCAATGCAGCCACTGCTGAAGCTGTGAAGTGCAGACTGCTGGTGCTACGGTCGGCTCAGTGTGCAAGCAGGACTACATTCTGCCATGGACCTATGTACTACACACATGGACTATGAACGGAGGTCTTTCTATGATCCGACCTGCATCGCCGCCACCTGATTATGTGCATCTTGAAGAGTACATCCAGATGTTTGGACAATGATGATTGTGTAACTGTTCATTGTCACTGACAAAAGAACCATTTCCCTCATTTCGGCTTTATTTGGCTGAGGTGTCTTTTCAGACTTAACTGCCTTTGGAAAATCGACAATGATGGGGAGCAGCAAAATCATGACCAATTTTGTGTCTCAAAATTAGTAATTACTGAAGTAGATGCCTGTGGACGTGCATGTAATGTTGCTTGATGGTAAGACATACAAGTCGTCTACCATTACCGTCAATGTTTACTCTGAAACAATGTGTGAAAAATGGGGAAAATCAGATTAACAAATTACAACCAACCTGCCGAAATACTTGCTTTCTCTCGTAAAGTATGTGCATTTTGCAAGTGAAATTAAATGAGCGATGATTTCCCAGTGTATACTACAACTTCACACGCATTTTTCTTAATTTAAGAGAGTTATTATCTTCTGTGCATGTACATAGCTTTTGGATATCACAAAGCGCTGTCTTGTTCTACTCCAGGCTGGCTGTCGGTGATGCATGATGAGATCAAACCAAGAAACCATCTTTAAAGTGTTATTGTGATGCTTTTCATAGAAACAGGTGTTTGAATTAATAAACGAGCGATGAATGTCCATGTGTGCTAGGTCCATGACTCTGCTTTGCTTGGCACTAAATCCTAAACTATGTTTACACAATTACTTTGTACGCATAGTTTTTGAGACTGGGCAAGGGATTTGTTTTGTAGTGATGACCATGGCTACATTCATTCCATAAATTGCATGTTTTTTGTTTAATTTTTCATGGGAAGATTTTTTTTTTTAAACAAAGTTTTTAAATTGGAAGGATGTCTAAAGAGGAATGAGTCCATTCAAACTGATGTCTGGTCCTTTCGAAATGGTAAAGTTAAAGTGTCTTGGTATTGTTGCTGTAATTTTGTCTTGTTAAAGCAGTTCTATCTATTCAAGTCCAGTTTTAACAGAGGTTAACTGAATATCTGGTGTGAGGATTAACAATTCTTACTCTTTTCAGGAATTAACAGTACTGTGAAAAGAATCAGACTTGATAGTAAAACAAAGCAGTATTCAGCACGACTGATTTTTCTTCCACTGCACTTCAAATAACTCCCTGCATTTTTTGACTGTTCATAACATCCACACAGATAATGCGCAAAGCCAAGGGAAAAAAAACACAAAATCATTGAAAAGTTATCAACCATCTTTGATGAGAAAAAATTTCACTGATCACACATTCAAAACATGCAGCAAATATTCTCAGCACATAAAAAGACCCCACACAAACATCAACAGACAAGTGCTATAAATCAATCAAGTAAAGCTAATTCGAACATGATTTTGAGGTACATATAAATGAACATAAAAAAGTGTCCAGAACTATGCACAAAGTAGATTTCATTGTATGGAATGAATGCAAATACAAAGGTGTATCATACAGAGGCTATTTCTAGGCACACAATGCCGGTTCTGTATACTTACGTTTGTCAGAACAGACAGGTTGCCAATAGATACCAGAATGGCATACCAAGCACCTGGAGACAGGAAGACAATATTGGGACATGTGACTTTCTGGCAACATCCGGGGCTGCCGGGGGTAAAGACATACTCATACACAATGACATTTGAAGGCATATGTGATATCACTTCAATAAAGGTCATATATCCCTTTTTGCAAATGTCACAAGATTTTGCACAGCTGAAGAATAATGTCTCCCAAAAGTGTGAATGAAGTCTAAAGGCAATAACTATTGAATCAATTGTCTGATTTTCCTGAAACTTTCTCTGATGTGTTTTGATCGATCGCTGCTTTCACTCAATCCACATTTATATTTGGGTTTTGGTTTCCTTTCAATGCATCCAGAGGTATACAGTGAATACAAAGCTTGACAGATAGACAGACAGGAAGAGACATCCAGAGAGAACATATGAGAGAAAGAGAAAGATTAGGGTGCACTGTCCTTATCATGTGGCTTACCAATGTCTTGGGCCCTCTTAGCCACAGGCCGGCGCAGCTGGGAGATAAATTTGAAGGCATCCAGACGGATCTCAATCAGGTTGTTCAGGAGGGCAAAGAACGGGGCGAGTGGGAAGGCAGCCACGAAGATGGTGGAGAACCCAAACTGGACAACTGAGGAGATACAATGCCGAATATGTCTGACAAGAGATTACCCAGTGCATATCTGATTACTCATTATCATATGCCACTCAATACCAACCCCACTAGATAATTCCAGAAACCACCATACAATGTAGCAGATACAGTATATGTGCTGGGTCATTTATCTACAAATGGTGCCAAGGGCCATTTTCAATTCACTCCTGGGCCAATTAACTTTATATCAAAGGTACTGTTTATCATTGGGAACAGTGATTTAAAAAATGTTTATCTTATTTGATGCGTACAAATTTGTATGTGTAGGTACTGTAAGTTGTATCATAAAATATCTTACCATATAAAATTTTTGCAATAAAGCCTAAAATATAGGGAGATATAACTACTTTTCTCAATAAACCCAAGCTGTAGATGGTTTATTATAGAAACAATTTTATTATGACTATTGTTCAAATTTTGTACATTTAACAATACTTAATATTGACTATACTATATATACTAGATATAACATTTTTATATTAGTTGTTTCTATCCCAAACTCACATTTTAGAACTCTTTTGAAGCACTAAAGCTGGGTTTTGTTTCATCTGCAAATGGTAAATAATGCCTCTAATGTAAGAACGCACTTTCTCTTCCTTAAGCTACACAACCACTGTAAAGAAAGTATTTCAAATTTTCAATGACATAAATGCGATATTTTTTTGGATGTCCCCTCAGAGTGGCCAACACAAAGAAAGAGTCCCTTCTGGCACTTTACATGATAAAGAGGCAATCACAATGCGGGCAAGCTATAATGATCACATGTCACATAGACAAACAATGTACTTAAAGCATGTGATGTACAAAGGGCACAAAGAATGGATCTCTACCACTCCTGCATGTCCAGAATTAAAGGGAAGTCAAACCCAAAGAGCAATGTGGATTGAGTGAAAGCAGCAACATTACTAGAACACATCAGTGAAAGTTTGAAGAAAATCAATCGATGCAAAAGTTATGAATTTTTAAAGTTTTGGCATTGGAACCGCTGGATGAGGAGACTACTAGTGGTTATGACGTATGAGTGGACAACTATATAAAGAAAATATAAAGAAAATTCAACAAAAAATTCATTTTTCATGAAAATTACAAATTCCATCAACTTGATACTGACATATGTTAAGGGTAGCAATTATTCCCCCTGCTTTCTGAAAGCGGTTAGTCAAGTGCTTTTTCATAATGCCAGAAAAGTGAATTTTTGTTGAATTTCCTTTATATACACTTATATTCACTGATGTGTTCTACTAATGTTGCTGCTTTCACTCAATCCACACTGCTCTTTGGGTTTGCATTCCCTTTAAGGAAAGCTACATTGTAATTTCAAAGAAATGGAAAAGAAAAATGATGCCTACAGAAGAGTGCAAGATTAGATTTCATAGCAAAGAATGGAGCAAATACTCAATTGCAGATTTCTCCATGGGATCTATACATTCTAATGACATGCTTAACCTGTTCCATACTGAACTCTAAAATTCCCATAGACTTACTACACAGGCCACCAGGTTCCAGTACGGAATGGGTTAACTTGAGGCATAAATCTTAGACAAATTGTACAATCATTAGAGTACAGACAATGACTTTGAGAGCTTTCACAGAGGGTGGTGATAAGATTTATTCTCACGCAAGATCAAAATTTTTGTGCTAGAGGTGTGGTGGAAAACACCAGAGATGAAATAAGACTTTCATTTTCCAACTTAATAAGCTTTGCTAAAATAGGTGATTTATAATAATACATGGTCCATTAATTTTTATGATCTCAACATCCGCTGCCCTGTCAGAAGGACATCATCACTCTGGGTGAATTGACTGATAACAAAAATCATTTTTGCCTGTCAAAGGTCAGAAAAGCTGCCATAAATTATTCTGTCATATTAATATCTCTCGTCGGGTAGGGACAAAGTAAAATAGACCCCATAAATCAAAAAGGCAAAGGTCTCACGGATACAATGCTCTCATCTTGACAGCTCTACGTCCCAGAAAGCATGTGGGTGTTCTTGCCATACTAACCCATCTCGAGGTATTCCCTGAAGAGCCCTCGTGGTCCGAGGTCGGCCAGGTCGGCGTCCTGCTCCCACTGCTCGTAGCGCCCCTTGCCGGTCTTCTCCTCCTTGCGGCCGCCGCGGGATCGCCAGAAGTTCATGATCACACTGTGCAGTGTAGAAAGATCGCTTTAACTGTAATATCAATCAATCACTAGACTTCCTTCCTTCCTCTGCCTTTCTTTCTCTTACAGTATCTCTCATTCTCTGTGCACCTCGGATGGATGTGTGAGTGAGTGTGTGTGTGTGTGTGTGTCTGCAACCAAATTATAACGCAATTAAGGTATATCTTTGTTTTTGCTAACTGATGAATTATATACATGTGTTATTTCAATTTGGACTGATCTTGTGTATGCATTGGTCCATGTCACAACAAATGTTGGTTGATTACCTTTTACCTTTTTTTCTTTGAGGGGTCCTGCATACATATTGCTTCTTAGGAGTCCTGGTATGTATTTGTTTCTTTGTAATGACTTTTAAGTAGTATATTGTTCTATATTTTGTCAAATAAATGAATGAATTGTTCTCATTGTATCACCCCATCATCTTCTATAAGCTAGTTTGGAGTTAGCTCATGTACACATTGGTACAAATGACCTATTTTTTTACTCAGCTAGCAAGGCACTTCACTCATTTCCATCTCAGTGTAATGCATACAATGAAAGCTTGCTCACCATGACAATTTATGGCACTGATTTTAAAATAAAGAATAAATAGGGTAGACCAGGTGACCAGAATGGTCCATCAATCAACATACAAGGAAGAATCCCTTTCATTGTTTTGCACTGCATGCATAAATTACAAACTTTTGCTATTCATATTGCCAAATACCAGGCTTGCTATTAAGTAGCAGTAATAGCAAGTTATGCAAATCCCAAGAATAATCATATCACAGATGCTTATCTGAATTTAAAACCAAATTGTGCCTGCAGGTACAAATGACCTTTTTCTGCTCAAGCACAAAGTTAAACTCAAACAGGCTTACTACTTGTACCTTCTCCCTCGACCATCAACCCTTCTTTATTTTCCTACCACTCCTTCACACAGTTACTAGTAAAACTGAAATCACAGTAACAACTTGGTTCCCACATCTTTGTTTTTCTACCCCAACCCATCTCCCTTCATCTTCCCATTTTTCCATCAGAGAGCACAATACCACACTCGTCACAATTTCTGCTTTCACTTTATCCCACGATCCTCTCGGGTCCCACGTCAATTAAACGATCACTGCAACAATCTTACAGTCAGGGTTTTCCCCAAAATCTCTCCATAACTAGTATTCCTAAATTCCCCTTCTAACACCCATATTACAACATTTTTGTCCAACCCACTCAGTTCTTAATTTCCCATACCAAGCCCATACATATTGTTTTAACCGTCCTGCTATTTTCCACATACAGTCACCATTAACTGCTGTAAGCCCCAGCTTTTCATCAACCAGTGGGCCGCGATTGCGGCTAAAGATGAAATAAAAAAGATTTATACTTGATCCTAGCGCGCCTTGGACAAAATTTGTAGGAGCGAAAGTGGGCCTTAGGTTACAAAAGGTTAAGAAGTGCTGCTGAAAGACATTCCCTTTCCCACTACAGCTTCATGACAGGGTTTGCGTTAGTTTAATAGCACAAGGCACTACAGTAGGTCAGGATATGAATCCTAAAAGCACAGAAAACCGGGAAAGTAACACTAGGAAAGCCAGATACTCCATAACAGGGATCCCGTATCAAGGAAGCCACCTACTTCTAAAACACAGAGCGAAGTTCACAGCCAATACCAGACTTTAAAGGGATGGTACAACTCCAGTATTGGTTGAGATGAGGATACAAGCTTTTGACTTTTTGGGAGATTAAAGAAACCACCAATACAAAGTTACAGAGAATACAATTCAATGAGGAATTCAAAGTTTATTTGATGTAAGTCGGTTTTGGAATGGCTGAGATATAAAAAAAAAACAAAGCAAACCAATGCAATCCTGATAAAAAGTGGGTCCCACCTTTTGTTTGGATCCCTTTGTTTTGGATATCTCAGCCATTTCAAAACCAATTACCATCCCATAAACTTTGAATCCCTCTCTGAATAATGTGCTCTTTCATATTTCATAAGGGGTTTCTCATTACCTCCCGAACAAATTTGGAAACCTAAAGCTCCATCTCAACAACCATCCCATTACAGGCAATGATTATATCTACGCCAGGCATGTTTTGGCCGTCCCAGGACTTTCCCCTTTTAGTCATTGTTGCTCTAAGCCATTCCCTTCCCATACCCAACTTCATTACAAAAACTTGTCGCAATCGCTACAGCTGTCACAAGAAACCACAGAGTGGGTCAGGATATGCGTAAGACAAAACACAGAAAACCAGGAAAACAGCAATAGCACAGAGAGATACCGAGTAACAGAAATGGCATTGGAATCCAGGAACTGGAGGCAATGTATACATGCAGCACAAAGCAAAGTTCAGACACAGTACAGAAGTTAAAGTCGACGAATACAAAAGAGAGGATTTTAAAGTGATTGCACTCTGCCAATGAAGAAAGATGGTGGAAAATGTCTGAACATGACACATGTCAGAATAGAGGACATTCTTAATATTGAAATTGTGACAATATGCAGACACATTACAAATAAACTGGAAATAATGATTGCCCTAAGTATTTTTACTATCATCACTGTCAACATTACGAAGTCAATGGAATCACCATTATCACCATTACCTTGCTCACCATTATCACCATTAACAAGCCAACATGGGAGACAGACAGGCAGAAACTAAGAAGATATGGCACACCAGGGGCGGATCCTCGAATTCCGTAAAAAGGGGGGGGGGGGGACTTTACAAAATTAAAGGGGGCGCATGTGCCCCTCCTCCATTTTTTCTTTTAATTTCTTTTGTTTGATCAAAAAATAATGGGGGGGGGGGGCACTCGCCTGGTGCACTACCCCCTGGTTCTGCCACTGCAGACTGTCTTGCAATATCTTCAACTGGTAAAAGCAACCATGTGGAGCTAGATTTCAAACTTCTACTGCCTGGAGTTATACATAGTTTATTTGTGAAAGATAACCCGGCATTCTTCAAAAGGAATTACAAGGCTTTGAGAAAGCATTTGAAAGAAAAAAGGACATGCTTGCCTCTGCAATGACATAAGAGGCTGAATGCAGGTTCAACTTTCTTATAAAGTAAGCTGGAAATGCTTACAGTGAGATTTGTGCCAAAAGTCAAAGACAGAACTAATCAACAGCCATTATGGATGAATAGGGAGGTATGTCAAGCAACTGAATGCAAACATAAATCTTGGAACTTCTTCCGGTAGTTTAGAAGTGACTCTGATGGCGCACCATACAATAAAGCCAGAAAGTGACTGAGAAACTTAAGAAAGCAAGAAAGTTATTTGAGTGCACGCTGTCATCTGAAATCAAATCCTGCCCCTATTGTAAGTTTCTGGAGATACGTTCAGAGCAAAATTAAATTTAGACACCGCATTGGTGACTTAGAGAAGCCAGATGGATTCTTTGCTAGCATGGATGCAGGAGAAAGCAGAATCACTCAAACTCATTCTTTGAATCAATCTTCACCAAGGAGGATTTAAAGGGATAGTACAGTATTGGTGGAGATGAAAATTGGGATTTTAACTTTTTGCGAGATACCAAGAAAACACTTATGAAATAGTGCAGAGTTACATTTTAAAGAGGAATTCAAAGTTTATTTGATGAAAATTTTGTTTGGAATGACTGAAACATCCAAAAATAAAGTCAGAACAAAGTGATCATAATAAAGTGTGGGTCTCACACTTTCTTAGAATCGCTCTGTTTTGGATATCTCAGCCATTTCAAAACCAATTTTCATCAAATAGACGTTGAATTCCTCATGGAATTACATGCTTTTATATGTTTCACAAGAGGTTTCTCATTATCTCACTAAAAATGTTAGAAACCTGAAATTAGGTCTAAACCAAAACTATATGATCCCTTTAAGTCATGAACCAACCCTTGAACGGAGGATTCAAGACAAGGAATTAGATATTGTCTATTTTACTGCTGTGAGGGTGAAAGACCTATTCAGAAATCGGACCAGTCTAAATCGCTGGACCAGACGACATCCACATCCGCAAAGTAAAAGAAATAGTGGATTACATTTCCCAGCCACTTTCCTCTCTTTTTAAGAAATGCATGCCAAGTCAAAAAGTGGAGTAGTACCGGGCTCTTGGAAACCTGCCAACATGACTCCTATTATCAAAGAAGGAGATAAGATGAAGCCAAGAAATTATTCGCCCAGTTAGTTTCACCAGCATTGTTTCCAAATTAATAATTAAGAGATCATTGTTCGTGATGAAACTGTCAAGCATATGTATGAGAACTCTCTCTTTTTAGATGAACAGCATAGGTTCAGAAGCAGTAGACCATGTGCCATGCAGTTGTTAAATGTTTCTGGAACATGAACACAGGAGTTAGATATCAAGGAAAACACTGAATGCGTATTATTTGGATTACAGCAAGGCTTTTGACAGTGTCCCGCATGCCAGACTTCTGGAGAAAATAGAGACCAGGTAATCTGCAGAAATGACTAAAGTCCTCTTCTTGAGTGGAAGAATCCAGCGAGCAGGCGTAAATGGTGCCCCCTCACGTACAGCTACTAGTAGCGTGGCCAAAGAAAGTGTGCTCAGACCACTATTGTTCTTGCTTCATGTCAATGACATTCCAGACATTGAATGTCACAGTACATCAGATGTCAAGCTCTTTGCATATAACATGAAAATCTTCTCACCAAACAACTCTAAATTAGATGGGGAACATTTACAAACTGATCGGACAAGACTCTTAGAATGGTCAAATCTGTGGCAACTACCATTTAACCCAGGGAAGTGTAAAGTCATTCACTATGGTAAAAAAAAGCAACAACAACAACCTTGCTTCAGTTACAACATGTCAGATGTGAATACACCCATTCAAACTGTCAAAGTAGAAAAAGACCCAGGAGTAACTTCTGACAAGAGAATACAATTTTTGCATCATGTGGACAGTGTATGTGCCACTGCAAACAGCAAACTAGGTATCATCAAGCGTATCTTCTCTACCTTGGACAAAACTGGCTTCATGCATTTGTACAAAACGATTACAAGACCCAGGCTTGACTACTGATCTACTGTGTGGCATCTACTTGTATCAATACTATCAATACAACAGCTCACTTACCCCCTTAAAGACGGACCGATTTTGCTACAACATGCATTTCCCATGGACACCTGCCCGAGTACACTTATGGGGCTTGTCCTCAACGGGTTAATATAAGACAAGTCTAAAGCATTTCAACCTGCCATTTCTTGCCCATAGACGCCACAAAGCAGACATGATTCAAATATACAAAATCATGCATGGACTAGATAAACTTGAGGTACACTGTATCACACCTCTTTGATTACCAAATCGAGAACAGAACCTGAGGTCATCGGTACAAAATTACAAAGAAGCCGGTCCAATCAAAGCTCATACATGGCTCCTTTTCACAGAGGGCCATTAATGAATGGAACAACCTCTCCTGTAATGTGGCAAAGAGTACGACTCTGAGCAGCTTAAATTCCAATTTGATGAAATTCTGGGCCTCTTGAAAAGATAGATATGATCCAGAAGTCATTTTCCTGTCCACGTTCCACTTCTGTATTGCGCCACTAAACAAAAGTGTTTCCAGATTCCAGCCAGATATAAATGAGAGGCAAATAAGTTTTCAAAATTAAAATGCCTACAATGTACATCCAAGGTATTGTGAACGGTATTTACAAGTGATTTTCAGCGCCATCATCATTATTGTCGCTGTTACCATGGTTATCATCATCGTCTCATCAGCATCAGCATCATCATCATCATCAGCAGCACCATCATCATCATCATCACAATCGTCATTATCATCATCCTTTTCATCTACTTCTCAACATAATCATTATCCAGAAAAAAAACAACAACAACTTACGGCATGGCCAGTTCCATGAAGTTGTTGAAGAACTGCTTGCCGCACATGGTGATGGCAATGTTGATGAACAGTTCCTGCATACACCCAGCAGGATCGCACTATATGGGGACAGAAAAAGAGAAGAAAAAGACTCGAAGGACTGTGCATGGCTGCAAAACAGTGACCACTGGAACATAGAACTGCTTTCGTGGAAAAACTCATCGGCTGGGGATGATCACAAGATTGTGAGTTCATTGTTTGAGAGAGGTCATTTGCCAATTAACAATAAATGATTACACAAAAACTACATAACAACCATGATCGTGTACATGTATGTGTACATTTCAGAGCAAAAAATCGACAGTTCTGCCGGTGCATGAGAACTGCATATTCTATGTAACAATTTGAAAGGAAAATTTCATTGAGCAACAGCAGCACAGCATACGTATCAGAAAATAAACTTGTTCCAGCACTTTCACAAGTATTTACCAGTAATACTCATGTTGATCATAATAGTTAAAGGGTGTGTACAGTTCTGGTCAAGGTGAGGATTTTGCTTTTAACATTTTGCGATTTATTCAGCAACCACTCTATGAGATGTCAAAGAGCATGCAATTCTAAGGGGTATCAAAAGTTTATTTGATGAAAATCAGTTTTGAAGTGGCTGAGATATCCCAAAACAAGGTGAAACAAAGAGATCCTAATAAAAGGCGTGGCCTGTCGCCTTTTATCATTATCACTTTTTTGGATATCTCAGCCATTTGAAAACCAATTTTCAGCAAATAAATGTTGAATCCTTCTTAAAATTACATGCTCTTTCATATTTCATAAGAGGTTTCTCATTATCTCACTTAGGAATGTTCAAAATATGAATCCCCATCTCAACCAGTACTGTACAGTCCCTTTACATTTCTCTCACTGTTCTGACTCAAACAGAGGAGCAAACCATGAGCAAGACTGAACATAACTACCAGTTTGGAAATTAATCATGTTTTCACATAAATGCTAAAACAATGCATACAGCTGTAGTTCTTGGGCTCCAAAATTGGTGGCACAGACACCTGGTTACACAATCCTTGACACATTTGTGCTTGAGAATTTAATGGTTATGGAACCTCAGCACGCATGTATCTACAAGAAGGGAAGTGTTTTACTTTGAATTACAACCACTTCAGCCCACCACCTCTCAGCATCTAGAGTCATTGACTCAATAAAAAGGTTAAAAAAAAAGGTAGGGCATCCAGAAACCACATGGAGACAAACAGTAGAAAAGGGAAGGAAGTCGTTGGGGGTAGACATCATAAAGTGCATCCAGGCCTATTGCCAAACACTGTGAACTGGAGAGAGAACCTTGCAGGCTTCAGGGCCACAGGGCCTGAAGAGGATATGCGAGGTGAGGTACCTCAATTGAAAACACTATCTATCCATACTTATCATGTGTGTGAAAATGGAACAGGTATGTTATGAATAACTACTGGAATGCAGATTGATTTGTCTAATGCAACTGCCATGGTAACACTTGGGGAAAAAAAAAACAAAAAACATTCCAGTATCTTGTGTTTATTGAAATATCAACAATTATCAATGAACATTCTAGAGCACTCTGTATGTTCTGGGCCTGTTTCATAGAAGAGTTGCGATTCATCTTACGTTCGATTTATTGAGCGTAACTCAGTGAACTGAGCGTAAGATCAATATTGATCATAAGTCCAATTTCATAAAGATACTTGCAGTATATGCTTGATTTCAAGAAAAATCAAGTATGATTTTCAGTAGATGGAGCGTTACTTGCAATCAATCACAAATTTGTTTATGAAACACAATTTGCGATTGATTGCAACTTAAGCTCAATCTCTATGAAACAGGCCCCTGATTTGATATGTTGACGGAGTTCTAAGCAGAAACTGAAAAAGCTCCATGACAAGAGTATGATCCTCCTTTACTGGGTGGGACACCAGTGCCCCCCTTACCTCCTCCTGACGCCAGATGCCAAAGACTCGTCCGTAGTCAGCGGGGGTTCCGGGCAGTCTGATAGGAGAGAAATACAGAACGAGCGATGAGACTCAGGTTTACATCATCATCACTGATCATCATCCAGTTCTGATGCATGTCTGTCCTTGATAATGGGTGATGGCTGGATCTACCTCACTCTAACAGCACCACTGTCACACCTTCTCTCCACCTCGCCCAATTAAGGGCATCCTCCTTCCTATGGTCAACCCTCCCAAGCTCCCCCTCCACCTGTCTCTTCCACATCTTCTTTGGTTGCCCTTTGCCTTCATGGCTCATTCCATTTAAATTCTAGCACTTTCCTCAGAACATGATCCATCATACTTCCACATGACATGCATATACCACAACACTCCATACAGTCAGTATCACAAGAGCTAGACATCATCATCCATGTTACTTAAGGGATAAAATCACTGGGAGTTACAATTCCCTTTCATGGGATGCTAGCCGAGCTAGCCGAGCTGGTATCGGTCACTACTGAATAAAACTGTAAATCATTCACCTTGTTTCCAAATCAAAGTGGGTATACTATGGCTTTGAGTTGGCAAGGATTGGGTGTTCAGGCAAACTGAATAATTACTTACAGACTACAAAGTACCAGTACATGCTTATTGCTGCTGGGTTTCACATTGTATTATCCTTCAATCCGCCAACCTGACTTGTCCTCAAAAGGAGTCCACTAGAATGTGAGAATTCTTCGAACTAGTCATATTACTTCAACAAACTGACTTACATATCAATAAAGACATTCCACTGAGAAGAGCAAATTTTCACACTAGTAGTAATATGCCAACAAACTGACTTACTATTGGTCCATTGGGGTAAGAGAAATCTTCTAATTGGTAACAAAACAAACTATGCAACATGGTGAAGTCCATGCGGTAGTCCACTTGTTCGAATGTTGTCATACTTAAGTCTGAGCACAAACTAGGTGAGTTTCTAAACCACAAACAGTGGCAAGAGGAGCAGCGGACACTTTTTCACATTCAGTTGCCTGTACTTGGGCTCAAAAGTTCATCTTAGCTACATGTACAGCTGCCTTTTTTCTGTGTATTACTGCATCTTGCATTGCACATCACAGGCATGACTGCAGACTCACAGGGTGATTGCATATTCATAATGGGTGGGCTTGTTTCATGACAGCCTACCGATCGATTGTAGAGGGGGAGGGGGGTGTTGCACAAGGGGTGCACGCTAGCTTAAAGGAGAGTCCACTGGAGTGGGGCACTTACCTCCCCTTGAAGAAGGCAATGTAAAAACTGGTGGAGTAGTAGTTGACAAAGGCAAACAGGTACATCTTGAAGGTGAAGCTGTCTTCGTACTCCGTCTCAGTCCGGTGCAATTCTGTCAGAATGATGACGATAATGATGAGAAGTGGATGAGCATTATGTATGTAGATGATAATAACAAGCAGACGAAAATAATAAGAAATGATGCTATCCACGATTAGCTCGGAGATGATGGTGATGAGATGGAGACTATGAAGACTATGACAATGTTAATAATGCTGATAACATTGATGATGATTACAGCAATACTGATGATGATGCTGATAAAGATGAAACAATGAGACAATGACAATGTTAATGAGACAATGGGTGATTTCAAGTCTGGTGATAGTGCTAGTGCTATTTCCTGAAACAACTGCCTTAAATCAAGCTCAAATAAGATCTGATTTACGCAATGATAACGACCAAAATTATCTATCATAACAGTGCGTGTTGGCATCAAACCACTGCAAAGCTTGTGGGAAATACGTGACAAAACAAGTTTTATGGGAATCGGTTGAAAACTGAGGAAGTAGTTCGCGATGCAAGATTTGCAACGGACCGACCGCCCGACCGACCGACCGTTCGCTGATTCCTATATACCCCCTTCAAACTTCGTTTGGCGGGGGTATAAAAAGAGTAATAGCACTTACAGTTAAAGTCAAATATCAAAAGAAATAGTCATGACTGCTTAGTTTTAGACACATAATGAGGAAGACAGATTAAAATGCCACAAGTTTCATCCCTTCTACAAAACACAACAATCTGAATTTTGCTCCCAGGCTTAGATTTATGTAGCCATGTCTAGAGAGTTCATGAATGTTACGTGGGCGACCATTGCATTAGCATAGACTTTGCACATACAACGTTCAATGTATGGACGTGAATATGGGTCTTGCACAGCAACGCTAACATCAGTACCAAACTTGAAACGACAAGATGATAATCCCTTGTGGCTAGCGTTAGCCAACATATTTTATGCATTGCACAATACTTTGGGAATATATTCTATTCAGCCACACTTGCCTATCTACAGCAAAGTAAAGTTCTGTTCATTAATGTTTAACCAGAGGTTAAAGATGAGAACTGGCTGTGCATTTTCCTTATCCTTTAAGAAAAAGCCATGAACACTGAAGAAAAAGTAATAGCAAACTTCAAATTCTAATTTTTTCCCACAATGAGAGATCTCAAAATCCATTAAAACTTACCAAGGTTTGTCAGCCATACAGCTATCCGCTCATACAACTGTACAAGGAAGAGGAAAAAATACAACATTTTCATTGCACGTTCATCTCCACACAACATATACCCTATGATTTCATGGCTGCCTACAAATATATGAATCTTATTTTTTTTAAATATTTGATTTGATTTGATTCTTGAATTTCTTTTTCATACATAAATGAAATACAAAATATTGTTAACACAAATCAGGAAACACCAACCAGGAAACATTCGCATCTGTCTATATACAATGTAGATGAGTCATTTGTTTTTCTATAAATGTACAATATTTCAAAATTTTGCAGTGGAAAATATACATTTGTTCATGTCACAATTTCGATTAAAAAAAATAATAATAATTTACTCCATTTAAAATTAAAAAAAAGAAAATTCTAATACATCACTTATACACAACTTTTGCTTATGATGGATGCAAGCAGTCATTTGGGTACAGCATTCACTTTTCTATCTTGCCTTTATTCATTTATCACTGGATGAGAATAAAAAACAGTGCTAATTCAGAACAATACAAGCACTGATATTCTAGAGATTCTCTGGAATTAACAACCTTATGCATCTTAAAGTCATGAGTGTGAGAGTATTTGCAGAAAAAAGTCTGAAAAAACTCAAGGGGAAAAAAGTCTGAAATGCATTAAACTGTGAATATCTTGATGCATTTGATTACAAAAATTTAAAAAAAAAAGTCTGTAAGTAGGTTTTGGGAAGAGTACAAAAATCTGAAATTAGATTAAATTTTGAACTCTCATCTCCCTACAAAGTAAACTTAAAAGACAAAATACTGAAAACTTCACAAAGGAGGAGTTTGCATGACTGCTCACCATCTGGAGAATCATGATGAGGATGAGGGAGATGAGGGAGGCGGTCACCGAGGTGATGATGGAGGAGTAGGAGGCGATGAACTCCTGGTCGATGGAGAAGATGGCCGACTTGACGGCGATCCTGTAGATGATGACCGTCATCACGGCGGCCATGACCAGCATGATCTGGTGGACGATGAGGACAAACAGATCATGTATAGCAAGACACATTACTACAGCTTGGAAGGACATACTAAAGCCTATCAAATGTGAATAATCCTAGTTCCTCACCAGCCCTATATTTGCATCTTAAAACCAGTCTGCTCTCAAGGCTATTTTACACAAAATGCTGTGGACATCCTGCCATTGTAATCTTCTAAAAGAGGTGCACCGTGTTAGGTTATTAAGTTGTTTACAGCTGAACGTAAATGCCATTAACTCCACCATGTGTGGGTATCACTGACTAAATAGCTAGACTTTCAATGTTCAAAATTGTGGAGTTTTGATTTAAAAAAAAAAAAAATCATCTTAAATTTAGGTGCAGAGCATTTTTTGGTTATGGTTTTCACTTCCTGGTATACAGTATCATTGACTCATGATGTTACAGTTATGATTATGATGAATCAAATACCTCTCTTTAAAAACATAATAAAAAAATAAAAATAAAGACTGCATTTTTATATCACACACAGTTAGCTACATACATGGCTTTGCTTGGAAGATTAATGTATTTATATTTCTTAAGCTAAAATAAATATGTAAAGACATAGCAGTCTGCTAGTCATTGTCTTTGACAAGACATTGCAGTGCTGTACAAAGTAAGAATAATCTAAAAAGTGCTCAAAAGTTTGTGTGGGTTCTTTTTAGAATACAAATGGTTACATTTCTTATTTACAACACTGTCATCATGCAACCTTACATTCTGTATACAAAAGTGAAAGCACATTCGTCCTCCATACTTACAATATTTAGATTACGACGTAAAGAATATATCAAACCCTTGCCATCCATATTGGTTGTGAGTATTTAGTTTTGAGACTAGCATAGGTTAGATCATTATAGTTCACTGCAAGAATCTGTTTGTATTCCAGATTCAAGCATAGATCATGAAACTAGTATTTGGTGCATGCAGCATGCATGTTATCACAGCATTCTTTGTGTGTTCAGTGAGTAAAAATTACAATATAAATGGCAAACTTCCATAACCATACTGTGATACATCATTATAAAAAAATTACACAAACAGTATTGCTTGACATTTAGCAAATTTTGCAATGTGGCCCCGATACCATGGTGGTAATCCCATTTAGGCGGCATTTTTTTTTTTTTTTTTTTGGTCAAATTTTAGTGGCACTACAATTGAATATCAGGAAAGAAGAAAAAACTTTAAGCACACAATTAGCTTCAACAAAGCTTCATTTGTAGGTTAGAAAGAAGATTAGTACAGTCCAAAAGCTCTACCTTCTCACCAACACACAAGCAAACGAAGAAGAAAGTGAAAGAAATATTGAATTGTTTTCATAAGGGTTACACAGACTGAATTGTAAAATATATACAGAGTATTTAAAGGCACACTTATGTAATACAACATTATAAAACTATAAGTGGAACATATCTTCTCTACTGACAGAAAACAATGACAATAAGAATGTAATTATTATGTCAAAGGACAAGTTCACCTTACTACATAATGAAGATTGAGTGAATGCAGCGATATTAGTAGATTACATCAGCAAAGTTGGAGGAATATCGGACAATCCATTCACAAGTTATGAGTTTTTAAAGTTTCATTGCCATCATCGCTTGATGAATAGACCACAGCAATTTGTGGCATTACTGCAGGACAATGATTTAAGGAGAATATAAAGAGAAATTGGGGGGGAAAAGTTTTTATTGAAAAGAACACATTCCCTCAACTTGTTACTGATATATCATAAGGGTACATTATTCCCCCTGCTTTCCGAAAGAAGCAACTGGTCTTTCATTTCATAATATGAAATTATGTTGAATTCTGCTTCTATTCTTTTTTATACTGTTGTCCTGCAGTTAAACATCAAAAAATGCTGCAGTCTTGATCATCCAGCAATGGCAGTACTAAAACTTTAGAAAATCACAACTTTTGAATGGATTGTCCCATTTCCTTCAAACTGCACCGATGTGTTATACTAACCTTGATGTATTTACTCAATCCATGCACATATGCGGGTAAACTTGTCCTTTAACTTTAAAACAAGGAACTGTGGGGTCACATAATCTCACACTGTTACCAGGAAGGTGTTAGAGAAGGGGAAGTAAACTAGAATCTCTCCTTTGTACCCATGCTCCATGCCGCGGAGAAGTTACACATACAATTTGTACATGTATGCACTCCAACGCAGTAGTTAACAAATCATCTCGACAAAAGACAGTTCTTATGTTTAGGTACAGTGTTTGCGTCATTCTTCAACAACAAACATAGCAAGCATCAATTTGCTATCCCTTTTCATATTTTCAGCAGCAAGAATTTACAGTTGTGTACTGTGGAGAAAGCGCAATCAAAACAGTACAAACATTGTACTTTTTGAAGTTAAAATGCTACTAAACACGTACAAAACAATAGCCATATACTTTATGATCCAAATGATAAACATTAAAGTGCACAACCTGATGAACAATATTATGCACAAATGTGCACAAGATGGTTAAATGCTAACTCTAATACGAGATTCTTATATTCCATTCTTTCAGTCCTGATGAATAGTAACAAGAAGATTAGAGAAAGACTTAAGGATTTGTCTTGTACCATAATACCACCAACTTATATTAAGGATTCAAACATTTTCTCAGAAATGCAGTTTAAAATTGTCAAAATCAAGATTCTCACTGAATCTAGAAGAAAAAAATCTGCACAAATTGCGAAGAGATTCTACTCCTTCTCTTAACACCTCCCTGCCATTGTCATGCTTTGCACAAACCACACGTCATGTTACTTATCTGCATTACTTACGACTGAAAAACCACTTATTGCCATTTCCTAGCTTTGAAACCTTAATCCATGCTTAAATTTTTATCAGCAGATAATTCGATAAAACGGGAATAGAATATCTCTTCCATTAAATGGGAGTATCTCAACTTTTGAAGACGTAAAATTGCTTTAAAAAATGATGATACATCATATATCAATGATGACAGCACATGTTTCAAGCTTTTTCCGTCATAGAGCAGAGCAAAGCAGTGCCTGGCAATTCAGATAAGTTAAAGTAGACAGAAAGAAAGTTTCATGACAGTGGGCTGCTCATGTATCAATGATCGTTATGATGAACTTTTTGGACTCACACTTCAATATATATACATTACACAAATTTCATATTTTGGAATAACATTTGCAGCAAGCCAATTAAATACTGTACGTATAAGCCATTATTTTTGCATATAGATATTTTCTCGAATGACAAAGTCACCGACATTTTCGCGAGACGTTTTTGCGAACTGACACTGAGGCTATCTGCAAGTGCACTCTTACCTTAGCACATGACGACATTTTAGCGTGTTGTTAAATTTGTGGTCCAACAATAATTTGCAAAATTTGTGAAAATAATAGCTTATACAGTACACTCTTAATTGATGAATATGTATGTATATATTGCACGTATTTAAACATTCATTTCTCATACTTTACATCTCTCCCCTTCTGGATATTCCATTTCATTCAATCTTTGCTACCATATTCATGATGAAACCATATTTTTTTGACTGAGATACAGAGACACATATTTTTACATCCCAAAATACAATTTTTGTCATTCAAATAACATAGACATAAAATGCATGTAATGCCTTATTGTTTTGAGCAAGTTTATGAAGCTTCATAACTTGCATTGATGACATACAGTGTATATGAGTGAAAAAAAAACTTTGCACATTCTCTTACAGAAAACTTCTTTTTTTATGTTTTATTGTGTGATGCTGAAGAAAAGAACAGATGGATTATTTGATTTCAGCAAAATGAGCCAAGGCACATTGGCCTATTCTTCGATCAAGATTTAGGTATGAAGCACAGTAAACATATGGAATTATACATTTTTCTCTTCCATGAAAGAAATACTGCTTGTTCATATTACATGAATATTTCTTTTTTTAACAATTTGAGAAAGATGTGTTAAAAGAATATAGTGAATGCAGCACAGGGGTTAATGAACTTTCAGTTTTCCTTTTGCCAGTTCTTAATGACAGCATGTACACATATTTCCCAAATTTTGAAAATGTATTTTCTGCAGCATTAACAACTTTTTTTCTTTTCTTTTTATTTTTAATGAGCATACAACAGAGGGAGAAACAAGAAAAGTGTTCAATGTCAGATGAGTTGAATGTAGCAGACACATCGTACATCCAATTACATCTCTACATTGCATTTGCTGCAGATCTGTGACAATGTACATATTTGTTTCGATGCCATATCTGCAAACTTTACATGGAAAGATCTTTTCTGACTGAAGCAATGGCATATTATCAGTGGAGGCTGGAGTGTCTTCATACAAAGAAATGTAATAATTTGAATGTTACATTAAAATAGCCTATTCTGCATCTGTGATGTTACTTTGGGCCTGCCTTTCGCTTATTCTACATGAAATCAATCCCTAAAAGTTCTGTTTAAAACAAACAACTCTGCATATCTTCAGTCAAAATGTGCATGGTCATTCCACTGCTATGAACAAGTCTGTTTTCCCCAGAATTGTCAAGTGATTTTTATTTCTTTTCTTTTTTTCAAACCAATTGGAGGCTTGGAAACATATGTCATCTTTCCTGTTCACTCTGCTTTCAAGCCATCAAAACTTCCTTATTCCTTGACCATTTTTGCTTAAATCCGTAGCACTTGTTTTCTTTTCAAATTTCTCTTCTGAATCTGAAATTCATTGTTATGTGTAGGTATGCTTTAACATATCCATCAATAGAGAGAAATCTTTCAGTTCAGAAGTAAATATAAATATATGTATATACCAAGTATATCTTCTTGTGAGCACAAGACAACTACTCTCTGAAATTTGTTCTGATTTTCATTGGTCCATGGAAAGATTTGTATTCGTGGACATAACACACCTGTTAACAATAATTAATTCTATGAATCTTTTGACAGCTTCATCAATATCTAATATCTTTGCAAATACTTAATTTCTCACACCGTACATGAGGCTGATTTGTATATTTGAATCATCTTTACATCCTAAACATCCTTATTACTGATAACAATCGAAAACAATGTCAAGAAAAATTTCCATAACAGAGGATGAACTGATGTTGCAGATACAGTTTCCAGCACACGATTGGGTAGAAGCACAAAAACCCAGACTTAAAAATATACAATTAGAATCCATTGTACATCGTTCAGAAATATGATAAACAGGTATGCATTATCTGTTCTTTGCCATCTACAATCACACTTCAAATTGTTAGCTTTAGCATAAAACTGTGACTGAGAATGGGGAAAATTCACACAGCTTCCTGCCAACATGTGGAAGCCCACCCACAGCTTTAACAAGGACAGAAGGCATGTCAGAGGTCGTTATCATATTACAAAATGATTTTGTCATACTATTCGTTGACTTCAGCAAAATCGGAATATGGTTAAGCTCACTTGCTCTTACTTGACATTTTTTAATTCTTTATTTTAGGAGGTGCATGCAATGATGCCACAGTCAGCAGTAAGCATCATATGTTTGGAAACGTTGAAGCCATTACCAGCACAGCCTGGCTTTCCTCTCCAATTTTGTTTTATTGCAGGAAGACTTTCTTGTCATTCTTTTTCTGCCTTTTTTATTACTAGTGGCTGTCACATGACTGGAGTAAAGGTCCTTGAGCAATTTTGCTGGCTCATGCTGCTTTGAATAGGACACGGTGCAAGTCAGGGAAAACGGGCAAAAGCCTGAAAGGTAGGATAGCTTGCTTTGACTTTGAGTATAAAGCACATTGTGTCAGCCACTTGCATACAACCATAAAAGTTCGAATTTCCTCAAACCCTAAACTTCAAGTTCTTATTGTTGCCTTCATAACTTTCCATAAGTTTTTCCCTAATTGTTTTTTATAGCCTGAATAGGGGAATACAATCAGGGCTTTACTTTGGCAAGATGTTAGAATCTTACACATGTAGAGGCAAGCTAATTTAAATCTGTATTTAATAGGAGAATGCAAATTCAAATTGCCCATTTTCCTCTATCGTGTTGAAATACAAACAAAATTTCAAACAGAGAACTCATTTGCAGATCATTATCTTGTTCATTCCTTTGCAAATAAGAATGGCAGAATCATGCCACGCAGTGATTTTTGATAGTCCAGCATGAAAACAAAAAAGTGCGTGATTTGGCGCCAAACACAGTCACATAATCATAATTGATCGGTCAAAATACAACACACAGACTGCTGCAAACGTTTTCACTACTTTAATCCCTTTAACCTACGCCATTTATAACACATGGTGGTAAACTGTCAATTGCAGATACAGTGTACAAAACAATCCACATTACAAAGGGTGTTAGTAAGAATTATCCACCCAATAGTAACTTTTGACCAGTCTGAAACACACAAAGCAAAGTGTAATTTGAACTGCTCTATACTTAATACATAGGGTGGATAATTTCACTGATGCCCAACCCAGTGATGTGCATTATTTGTTTTATAAAATGGTGACATGATTCAAATTTTGCGGAGGCAATTTTTGCAAGATTTCAAGGCTAGCACCAGCTCCAAGCTAACTGAACCTCACACATAATCAATTGCAATGCATTCATAACATGCAGGCAGTGCAGCTGAGCGCAGACAAGTGGTTGTTAGCACTGGCCATTAGTATACTACTGCCTGGTGAAAAGTAAATTTGGGCCTTTTGGCGAAAAAAAGACCGAGCGTGTGATAGCTCTCGGTCATTCATTTGATTAGGATCCATATCACCATTTTATAATAGGTATTATTACGACATCAAATGTGTAAATACATTACAAATTCACTCATTTCAACAGCTTTTGGTCTGAAGGGTTTAACATGAGATGACACACGCTGGCGTATAGCGTTTCTCCCATCTTACCATGAATATGATTATACCGATTCCACCAATTATGCGCGGGTACCTCACTTTGAAGGAGACATACGGTTCTTCCATCTAATTGGCGGCAGGTCAGAGGGAGTTGGGTAACAACGGTTGGTCAAATAATATGCGGGTTTGCAGATGTGTCGGGGGTCATGGCACGGAGAGATTTGCAAGGCGGGGTTAGTGGAGCATTTGTTACATCGCATATCAAAGATGAGGCATTTAGGCCAGGAGGAGATACATCAATCAGCCAGAGGGTGAGCAGAGGTCGGAGTTCAGAGGTCAGAGGTCAGCAAGAGGTTAAACCGCATTCCAGGTTATTGGAGGCCATCACCAGGTCCAGGGATGGTCAGAGTATGATGTGATGGTCATGAGAGTGAATACAGTTGTAGGTGGCGGACAGAGGTAGTTGGTGGTTTGGTTTTTTGTTTTGTTTTTCATCATGAACACAAGATGCATGATGTGAAATGCGAACACAACAGAACAGCATAGACGAAATGGTTGCAGAAACGTATGACAAATGTGTTAAGAATTCATTGCCGATGCATTCCGGTGCATGCAGTTCACAGGACATAGTGCAAATATTGTTATTTTGGTTTTATATCAACAAGACATACATTAATAAATACACCCAATGGCAGCATACATGTACATTGAGTTTGTGTCAACAGATACACAACATTTTTTTAATGTTGGCAAAACATCATCATTTTTGTTGGTGTGTATTATTAGCAGATTTGCAGAAATATGAGTTTCATTTTTTGTTTGATTGTTAATTCATTAGATCGTCAAAGGATGTGCACAACGTTTTGAATGAAACGGAAAGAACAGCATGATAAACAGTAAATGAAAGTAAAGTGTACATGCAGGGAATACATGAGAAACAAAGCCAGGAGTTTTTCCAGAGGGTGAGGAATGTGTGATAATACATACATCCAAACAACACAATGAGTAGTGTGATCAAACGAAGCAGATGCCAAAATGAAGTGAATGCCAGTGGTTGATGAGGTAAAGGAAAAAGAAAAGAGAAGGCCGATAAATTAGTATGCGCTTAATGAAAAAACCATATCCAAATCGACAAATGCATTCAGAGGATATTTCAAAGGCCTCACGGCAAATAAAAAGTGATAAGGAAACCAAACAAACTGTGGGAAAAATGAAAACATGTTAATCACACTGCTGCCCAGTAGACGGAAGAATCAGAGTTGAGGAGACTGTTAGCCAGGGTTAGCCAAAATAAAATGTGGGGAAAAAAAGTAAAACAAATCAGAAGAAAATGTCAGGGGTGTGCAGGAGGTGGTTGGGGATGTTGTTCAAAACAGGACAGTAGAGGGCAGCAGAGGGGGCAAACAGCTGAAAAGTGATCAAACAGGGGCAGTATTAGAGAGGTTGCAAGCTCAAGAAGCATGTCACTTCATTTTCAAGCAAGCAGGGGCGAATTTTACCATCTACACGTGGGGTTGGGTGCAAGGGGTGTACGCACAGCTCATGGTTTATTAGTGAGGATGGGACTTGGGCGAAAGCGGAGTGTTAACACTCCAAAAATATGAGAGAGAAAAAAAGGGAAGAGGGCAAACGGAAAACCTCTGACTATGTGGGTATCACTCTGCCTTGGCGGCCTGTCTCTCACCATAAACGTGATGAACAGAATCGACGTGGTGAATCGCGGGAACCGCTTGTAGAACTTGACGTAGGGCTCCTCAAGCTATACCACACATACATCGTAAAATGCACAACATGAGAAGAACACATGCATTGGTTATGATGTAAAAATGCTGTAATGCTTTCAAACTATGCTGACTATTAACTAGGTACATACACAAACGCACGCACAGAGTCTACCCCGATTACGTCCAGTCTGTTTTCGTTCGTGTGCGTTTTTTGCATGTCTGTTATGGACTCTCACCATGAATACGATGAACGCAACCGATGCGGAGAATCGAGGGAACTTTTTGGAGAACTTCATGTATGGCTCAGTTAGCTGTGGTGGCCATATTGCAGTCACGCATCAGAGCATGCATCCAGTGGTCATGTGTTAAGAGGAGCACAACACAAGTCATGAAACGTGAACAATGTACATGTACATGGTACGAAAGAAAGCAAGCTGCCTAAGGTGTGGGGGTGCTGCAAAGCGAGAATCATACATAACATGTATTTGGTGAAGGCTGGAGGATTAGGCCCATTTCCAGAGTGACAAAAGGAATCAAGAGACAACATAAATAGTTCTGAAGTTACATGGCATTAAGAACGGCATCACAGAGCTGGAAGGCATACAATGTACTTACGTTGGGTTGAGATTGTGATTCATGGATGACAGTGATTCAAGGGACGTTTAATCAAGCCAGCTCTCCTCTCACGAGCAAAATGAAATGTTTGTGTTATGGAATAAAGAATACGGTGCAAACACAAACACACACGCTCAAACATACAACATATTCATGCACCCCTAATTTCTTGTTTTTTTGTCTGGGCTTGCAAAGCGCTCATTCCTGCTACTTTGTGTGTCTTGTTTACGGGAAGCCAACAGAAAAGAAAGCCTGCTGTGGATGCGGTAACACACTTTGTTGTTCTTCAGGTGGCGAGTATCATCACAAGAATTGAACAGGCTCTATAAGGGTGTCGATCATAAACACAGACCCACACCAGTAATAACATCATCAAAAAGGAAGAAACTGAGGCATCCACCACCATCTTCTTGCCATTCAGGGCCCGATCACGCTAACATCATCCGCGATACCATGCTTCTGACACCACCAGGCACTGTCTCGTTCACGCATTCCCGAGGAACCATCAGCACTCACTTGCACATTTTAATGCTGTGAATAGGAATCTGTGTGTGAGAGAGATGCATGCTACAAGCTGTGGTTGGCATGCAGAAGTGAACGTGTCAGGGCCGTAATTAAGAGAAATTAGTCATCTTTAATAGAACGTCTTGTTCCTGCCGAACTTTGTCAGTTCAACGACGGGGTTAGACGGTGAGGCGAACGACAAGTTCTCAAACTCGTTGCACGCACTGCACCCTGTGCGCAATAGCTCACCAGCACGAGAATGGTCGTAGCCGAAGCTGTGAAACGGGGAAACTTCTTTCTCAATTTGAGGTATGGCTCATACACCTTGGGTGGCAGGGTGCACAGGAAATGAAAGAAAGGGAGAGAGAGAGAGAAAGGAGGTGTACATGTTAAGAAGAGACAGGTGCATGAGTGGGGAGACAGTGAGTATCAAGTGAAACAGCACTTGGAAACCATGATTATATCTGCATCACTAATAACTAGTGAGCGTGTCACCTACAAAAGCATCTTTGGAACGATGGTGCCGCAAGGGAAGGAGCAACGGTTTACTTTGAGATGGATGAGCACGACAAAGTTGTGTAACACTCAGCACTACAAGCAGTGTGTGATTGTGAGTGCAAATTACAGCTCCCAAATTTGTTGCCTTAAAATCACACGGCAACTATAAATACACTGTACTACTTTTTCAAATGTTTGACTGCCCCCATTGACAGGGAAGGGGTAAACAAAAAACATACACACGTTTGTTGAGCTTTTCTGAGTCTTAACTGTAACCTGGAATGATGGCACCCCATGTACAGAACAAATTGCACATTCCATACTGGGTCATAGTTTTACCTTTAAATTGAGACATGGAACATTTCTTGCCACCGAATGACAGTGGCTTTCCTACTTACTAGGTAATAAAAATAGATCAAAACTATGAACATACCATCTTTACATATCATGGGAAACTTAGAGACTATTGAATCCCGAATTTACATGAAAGCTACCCCTGGTAACTTCTGAAATCAAGATGTAAAGTGCTGTACATTTTAGAAATCTTGTAAAAGGAGAAAGAAAGGAGGGGTGGTCTTTCTGAGGTGCACAAAATTTGCTTTGTTTGCTTGTCTTTTTTTCAGTAAATGGACTCCAACTTGTCTGGTCCAATTGACAGATATTTGGGTTTTATTTCTGATATAAGTGCAGCTTCTAACAATGGCACAATTTCAATGCAGGCATCACTGTGATAATATGAAAGAGTTTGCTCCCCCCCCCCCCAAAAAAAAGGACTATACCCTTCCATCCCACTGAAAGGAGAGAAGAATGAAGGGAGAAATGTCACTAAATGTAATAGCTAAAGTGGAATGGGATTTGCAAAATGGTTGGAAAGCACAAGACATATAAAGCACGGGAAGGGAAAGACACACAAAATGTGACATTGTTTGAAATCCCAACGCCAGGTTAATTTCTCATACAGGACAGAACATAATCACTCCTTCGGTTTGGAAACAAATGATCACTCTGCCAAACTGCATGTCTCCTTCTCGGAGCACCTGTGGAAGAAGGAAGATATTCAAGACAGCTGTCCATATTAGTTCTCCTGAAGACATCCTCATGCCTGGCCTTGATGGGCGATGCAGCACATTTTCACGACGGGTGAAGGGAGGAGTACACTCCATCATTCCTGGAAAGCAAAAACTCACAGAGGAGAAATGAAAAGGGTTAATAATCACATCCGAGGTCGATACAAATTTCACATATATATACATACAAAAAAGTAGAGGGAATAAAATCAATGGCACGACTGGAATGACAAAACCTACTGCTTTGCATAACATCAATAATGAAAGAAAGTAATGCAGATACTTTGACAACTTTTAAAACTGTAAACATGGCAAAAAATTGGTAACTGATTTCCTGAAACAAAATCTCAAATTGAAAACAACCAAACTCATTTCATTTGCTAATATTTGCAAAAAGATCTCCCCCCACCCCTTAAAGACAACTGAACATCTCAGAAGATGAGCGGACTTTGCAAACTATTTTTCCAAATACAATGGAATTTTACATAGATTTGATATGAAGGTGTTACTGATGCTATCAAGTCTGTGTACATCAGAAGGGATAAGTAGGGTTACTAATTTAGAAACTCAGATTCAAAATAACTGTATTGGTCTTCATTGCAGCTCTTTGCCAAAACAAACATTGAGAATGCAATCAGTTTTCACAGCAGACTGTGTTTGTTTTATAATTAAAAATAGGCTAAACAGAGTGGCAGCAAATTGTGTCTTTCTTTTACGATGTGGTAAATAAAAAGAAACATATCACTTCCACAAGGTACATTTAATCAAGCTTTTTTTTTGGGGGGGGGGGGGAGGGGGAGGGGCTCCTTTTTGGTCTACCAATAGGGAGTGAATGGAATATTTCTCGTTTGAAAATTGAACTGGGTGCATAAAGTATATACATAAAAAGGTAAATGAATCAAAGTAGACAAACTACAGGTAACATTATCCATCATCTTTCCTTATTTGCGTTTTTGTAAAGACACAATGCCACTTAATCTGCACAGTTGCATTCCCAATCCTAACTGTCCTAACAATACGCCTTCGGCCATGTTTTCCTCCAGTAACAAGCTGCCTCAGTATATGATGACTTACGTTTGTGATGGGACTGATCCTCTTGTCTGGGGCCTTGGCCTCGAACTCGGGGCGGACGTTCTCCTGGAAGGGTCAAGGTTCAGTGGAGAAGGCAGCAGCAGAATGTCATAAGTGTGAATTTTGTGACCATCTCTCGACAACAACAAACACACTTGCAGAGACTGACTGGTAAATTAAATTTCCTACATTTTAGCCAGCTTGAGAGTAATTTGTGACCCGCTACAACAAAAGGATCCTAAAGTCGCTGATGGCTTAGCCGAGAAAATCAAGTTAGAAGTCGCATCATCAAAATTGGTCAAAACAGCCAGATTTCTGTTTTTGGCATGATTTTGTAGTCTAATGTTTTGTCTATCATCTGCCGAAATTTCGAAGCTAAATGATCAAAGGAAAGGCAAGATATCAGAGTTTTTCTGGGCCATGATTTTCTGACTTTCAACGTAGGAAAAACATGTCCGAAGATTTGGATTTAGCGTCGCAGCTAAACTCCGCCCCTAGCAACGAGGGAGTGATCTTATTGGTCAGTGCGTGGCATCCTGATTACTGATTGGTCGTGCGTAGACCGCTGGCGCTGAGCTTGAATGAACATCGTGGAGGTCGCTAGGAACATGCCTTCTATAGTCAAGCGGTGAAAACTGATAGCGTCGAAAGGAAAACTTTGAACGTGTTTTTCTCGAAACTCTGATTGCCTCAACCACTTGACATGCGCTAATAAAATCACTGATATCTGCGCAACTGAGTATTTTTATCAGTTGTGTTATATATGAAATTAAAGAAGACGATTAAGGTATTATGTCATGTCATTTTCAGAAAATTGTCCTCCCCCGACTTTCGGATCCTTTTGTTGTAGCGGGTCACATTTAGTTCCTTTCGGTTGACCTCGTAGACAGGTTTCAAGACACAATGGCTCTAACTAAGGAATTCTTTAGGGATGAGACATTGTCATAGTTATTCAGATTTTACTGTGCCATATTTTTGATAAACTTTAGCTAACAGTGATGCCAGTGAAGACACCATTTCTGTTGATTTCAGAACTAAAGTCATGACTCCATATTCAAAAGACAAACATGTTTTGTGCTGGAAAAAAAAAAAGTCACAATTGGTTTGATGGGCTGATCAATTCTTTAACTGGAACAAATCTGACAGAGTTGTGCTTCTCATGCATATTTCGTTTATTTTGCTGAGCCAACCATTCGCATCTTGGTGGTCTCCAGTAACTTTTTTTAATCTCCAAAAGCAAAATGAAAAATGATATCGGGAAATTGATCAGACCAAGGGCATACCTCCTGTTCTTCGAAGCCAAACAAGTCCCAGTCATAGTCCAGCTCATTCTGGCGACGCTTCCAGAACTCGCAGAACATGGTAGCTGAAGGAAAAGACACAAATTCCCATAACACTTTGCAAGATGTGCACAGACAAATGTAATTATTTTGTGACATATATCAAAACGTTATTCCTTAATCTTGGCTCTACCTTTTAAGTCACAGCTTGTATCTCTTTTTTTTCTGTCCATATCAAGACTCCTCTAGAGTCTATTCACATGATTTCATTTCATAAATTTGTGTGCTCTACAATGCATTTCTACAACAGACTATAAGCATATAGATCTCCATTATACAAAAGATAGTTTAAATCAAATCCAGGGTTGAAATTCACTTCACGCATTAAAGCAAGTACATTACAGGCTTGCCATGCATTTGCAGAGTGTGTGTAAGTGTGCATTCATTATTTGATGCTTGTTTAGTGCTTGTGATATTTCACACACACAGTTAGACACAATTTGCAATCTGCACAATCCATAGGTTAGATTTAAACTGCTTTAATCTGGTCATTGGCTTTACGTATATCAGAATATTAGACAGATACACAAAAGCACACACAACATCAGCAGACAGAGAAGAGGGCTACAAACAGCAATAATACAAATACCTTTGTTTGGACAGTTCCCTCTCACTAGTACACTATTAAAGTTACATTTAGATTACTTTTTCCCTCTGTATATAATACAATACTAATGTCACAAAGCAGGGTATGTTTACAGTAAATTGCAGACTGCCATACACATTCACATGAATGCATGTCTTACCCCACAGAGACATGAAGCAGGCAAAGAAGACGGTGGCTTCGTTGTCAAACAGATACGTCAACTGTGAGGGACAAAGAGCAAAAAAACACAAAGATCTTAGTGATACATTCTAGTCACTATAGTTTTGGTTGAGACCTAACTTCAGGTTTCTGTTATTTTCATTTTTTTTTTTTTTTTTGTGAGATGAGAAACCCCTTATAAAAGATGAAAGAGCATGTAATTTCAAGAGGAATTAAAACGTTAATTGAATGAAAATCAGTTTTGAAATGGCTCAGCTATCCAAAAACGGCAATCCACATAACAGGTGGGACCAACATTTAATTATGATCCCTTTGTTTTACTTTGTTTTTAAATGTCTCCGCGCTTCCCAAACCAATTTTCATCTAATAAACTGTGAATTCCTCTTAAAAAAGGGTATGCTCTGTATTATTTCATAAGTGGTTTCTTGGCAAGTCCAATTCTCACTTCCACCAATACTATACAATCCCTTTAAAATCATATCAAAGGAATGACACAGTTATGGCTGAGATACAGGATTCAGATTTTGTGAGATAATTACAAACTACTTATGAAGTACTAGAGCGCGTACATTTCAAAGAGGAATTCAACGTTTATTTGATGAAATTCAAGTTTGAAATGGCTAGGATATCCAGGCCTTCTGCCCACACCCCCATAATTGGCGGAGAGATTGGCTGAATCTGAACAGATGGTACTACATTTTAGAAATGCCAGAAGTAGAGATGACTGACCTTGGAGTAGAGGCAGCTGTCCGATAGTCTCCAGTAGGGACATGTCTCGTCACACAGTGGACACATGATGATCTCCTCTCCAGCACAGATCTCGTTCCTGCCAGGCACAGTCATTTAGAACAATGTCTCAGTTAATGCTAAGTACTTTGTGTATTGGTGTGTGCAAGTGTGTACATTATGTATGTTTGTTCATCGTAGTTGTCAATTTCAAATTCAAAGAGAAAGAATGGAGAATAGAGATATGATACATGACTCAACGAAAACCCTCCCATCCCCCCCCCCCCCAAAGATTGTCAGAGATGCTTTTTTTTCCCATGGTTTCTGAGCTTCAAAATCCATGCATCTAAACCCTTGACAGCAGCCTTTTTACAGTACCCATCAACAAATTGAGGACGAGCTGATATTGCTGTAACACACATTTCTTCTAGACACCTACTTGAATATACTTGGTTCTAGTTTTAAATGGGTGAAGGGCAAGTCATTCATCAACTGGGAACCTATTCTGCAGACATAAGCACAATAATCACTCTTAACCCGTTGAGGATGGGCTGATTTTGCTAAAACATACATTTCCTACAGGCATTTGCCCGAGTATACTCGAGACTCTTCTGAAACGGGTTAACTTGAACAAACGATATAACTGGATATGATAAGGTACTCACACGACAGTGCTGCTAGGGAGAGCAATGCAGCCGTAGAGGAAAACGATGAGACCAACGAAGGCAGACCAGGTCAGCATCTCAGTGTAGAACCCTAGCCAGCAGAAGTAGATGCCGATCTTCTCCCCAAAGTAGCGCCTGTGAGGTAAATCGAGAGCCCACTCCACAAATCAAACGATCATGTTGACATTCATGTACGCTGTCTTTTCTATTTTTCTTCTCTCTTTGCTTGTTGACTACAGTTGCACTCAGCAGCAAAATGTCATTTACCTCTTTTAATGATATCTGTATCTAACAATAGCAAATTTAACCACACCAGAAATTGTCTGAAGTCCCTATTTGAAAAAATATTAGACCCGTTATGGCATAAACAGTATTGCAAAAGGTAACTGACAGAAAAAAAAATGACAGCGATCCTGCATAATAGATGCATTGATGAACCAGCAATTCTTGGTATGACAAGACATGACATTTGCATTGTGATTTACACCAATCTTGATTGGTGTAATACACCAGGGCCCCATTTCATATAAGATGTTAGGACGGCAACTCTTGCTGGAATGGTCATAAATGCAATAAAACCAATTTGCACATTTACTTCCATAGCTTTTTGTCGTTTCCATGAACACTTTTCGTCCCTAATTCATTTTCCAAACTCCTGATGTTACTGTACAGCTCATTTCAATAATGCAAGCAGCACACCACATTAACATGTTTGTTTGTCGTTTCATTTTCCATCTCAGAAGATGGCCGGATAAC
Organism: Diadema antillarum; assembly: GCF_040938485.1. Taxonomy (NCBI): domain Eukaryota; kingdom Metazoa; phylum Echinodermata; class Echinoidea; order Diadematoida; family Diadematidae; genus Diadema; species Diadema antillarum. Next base: position 357,984 of record NW_027271209.1, on the reverse strand, counting down.
CAACATTCATCCATTAAGTCATCCACATTACTGTAATCAGCGTCATCGATTCCCCTCTTTTTATCACGGTTAAGACTATGATGTTCATCGTTGCTACGGCAACGTGACATACCTGATGAGATCGAGTGGTTGCTTCTTGTACCATCTGCCCGGCCTCGCCCACTCTTCGTAGAGGAGCTGTGCATACAAGCCATAAACTTTGTTGTCAGTTCGCATCATAGAAATCAAACAATCCCCCCAAACCCATATAAAAATCCACACAATAAAGACCACTAAAATGTCTGGTAAATGGCAATGTAATGACCATCATGATATGAAAAAAATAAAGTCTTAAACAATATCAACAATTTCGGCAGACAACTTGATGTTGCACAGGCTTCTCTCAAGTCAATACCGAGGACATGTCAAACTGCATAATGTCTTTTAAAAAAAGGAAGTAGTCTAACTGTGAAATATATGACACAATATCTATAATATGCAAATATTCCTCATGTCACCCCTCATAAAAAAAAAGAAGGATTTTATGATTGCAATAATCACCGCCTGATTCCCCAGAATATCAATGCGCTCAATGAACACAACATGAATACATGCATCAACGAGTTGAGACTTGAAGCTCAAACAAAGAGTTCCCCTAACATATATTTGGCTTTATCAAGTGTAGAGCACTGAGAGAAATAAAGGCTGTAATCTATAGCTGTGTTAATGCTTCACTCTTCGTAATTTAGTAAGAGGTTCATTGCATCTATATAAATATATAAAAAAGATAATTCGAGCCCTATACCAGGAAATCCACACAGTAATATCCTTATGTTCACATTAACAAGTAAAATACAAAGACACCAGGATAAGAAGTGCATGAGTGCTGAGCTAATTTTTCTTACATACCGGTAGTACATCAAATCAAATTGTTATTATTTACTCTTTAAAAAATAACCAGTAAAATTTGAAATACAAAAACAGGACAAAGAGCAATTCTGTAATCTTAGTTTTATAACTTGGGATTGTGATAAATAGAAATGTGTATCTGATGTTAAAAATCCAAGGCAAGTGTGTCTGATATAAAAAATGGAAGACAAAAAGTGTATCTTCCAGCAGACACACTTGAAAAAAAAAAAAATGGTAGCATTGTATGAAAACTGACATGAATGAATGTGAGATGTGAAATTAGTTGTACATATCTTGCTTGTTACCATCTCAAATGTCGGTGATATCAAAAACGTGTATGAAGTCCGTTGATTCTTTTTAATCACCCCCTCCCCATAAAAGCTGCAAGCCCATTGATCATGTACAGCTGTACCTCCTTCAAATTATAATTACTTTTCAATCTCATTCAAGGCCATTTGCCCCTCCATTAATTCAAGAACTCTCTCAGTGATGAGGTCGCCATGTTCAATCAGTCATGGGTGGTTAGCAGACAGCATCCATTTAGTGCGAGCACATTGGATTTCTTTAGAGAACCTTGTCTTGATTAAAACTATGGAAGCACTGCAATACTGTTGCCTAGAGAACATGGTACAGTAATGGGCTGAAGTGGTGGGTGAGGGGGGGGGGGGGAGGGGGTGAGGGGAGGGGATGAGGAAAGGTTGCCATTAGATGACTGGGTCTCAGCAGGGAGATTCAATGTTCGCTGATAATCTGGTTGATTGGTGGGGAGGGAAAACACTGAATGGCATGACTACGTAAAGTATTAATGCTGTAATGTATTAATTAACTCTAGCGGTAGGGAATGCAGTGGAACCACTCTATGTGATGAATGCTGTCATGCAGTAATGTAAACATTGTGAGATGATGCGGCAGGCTGATGAAGAGGTGAAAGTGATTCCCTTCAAACATTTTTCCTTCATGGCACCCGAGTTGGTTATGCCATTAAAGGGACAGAAAATAAAAGTGTATTGGAGCTAATGTCATGTTTTTTTGAACAGTGTATAGCATTCAAATAATCACTAACTGTGTTCTAATTCAAAGAGTAAACATATATACATCAGATCATGAGCAAAGAAAATGCCAAAATATCCAACAAGAAGAATATTTTTTTGTTTGTTTTACAACATCTATTTTAGAGTACATTACCCATATAAACAGGTATTTGGAAAATGCAAACATCATACAGAATGCACTTAAAGATAATGGACCCCAACATACAGTTCCAGTCAAAGTGGATACAAACACCAGTAATTCATTCCATGCAAATTAACAAATAAAAATCATTGAAGCTTCGAAAGTGGCAGCCATGCTATGTATGCTTGGTGTATTTAGTGTAAACGTTTGTGATAGAAAGTGACAGTTTACTATCGCTTCCTGCCATAGCCAACTTGGAAAATCCCATTATCTATTTCCCGTCGGTGCTATCTTAATTTGTCTGTGTTTTTCTGACATTTTTCATTGATTGAGCTCATGTGGGAGCTCATTTTATGCCAGATATACCAGGTAACACTGATTGTGAAGGGAGACATTGGTACTACACTGTATGTCTACCACAAATTTAGTTTCACTAAAAGAAATATGAGGGGCAACAATCTTGCTGCAACAAACTGCCACCTCCTGAGAGATAGGGAGAGTGAACACCATGGGGCACACTCAAGCACTATTATCAACAGTGTGATGTTTCAACATGAGGGTGGGGTGAATGTGGAGCTGCTGTGGGGAAGCAGTGTGGGTCGTGACATGGAGAGATGTATCATAGAGCAGGCATGGAATTGGATGTACAATTGTAGCAAGGGTGTGGTAACAGACATTGGTACATGTAGTGAAGGCAGAAGCAATGTGGTAACGCATGATGGAGAATTCTTTTGGGGTGATGATAGTGGCTTTGTTGGTGGGGATAATGAGATGGTAGGGGGGCAGATGATTACCAGCATTGTTAACTAAAGTTGATACTTGGAAGTGAATGATGATTGGAATTGTACATCTGTCATATACCCACTGGAGATATGAAGTAGTTACAGCTAAGGAATTAAAAGCCACTCAGCAATTTGGCTGTATTCTCCCTCAGTAAATTGCTTTACTAACCCCTCTGTAAATTGCTTTACTAACCAATGCACCCAACCCTACAAATATATAAGTATTGCACTGATTGACATGAACAGATCTATCAGCCTTTGGGCAAAAGCTACAGTGTATGTTACAGTGTCTTTACGATACTATGCCTTTCTGAAATTGGCCAAAATAAGGTATAGAACAAGTCTGATGCCACTTTTCATCTAGATCTCTCAGAGAATTTGTGTAAAAATGTTACATATTGTGGGTGTCATAAACATAGCACGGCTTGATTATGTAAGTTTTAATGTCTGTCCACATTTCCTTGAAACCAGAACCACGGTTTGAGATCAAAAAGTGGCTATCTGTTGACTACAGCAGCACTTTAAAATTTAAGGCCCTCACAAGCATAGTACAAAAGGTTTCCATTTCTACACATCTTTTAACTGTGAGTGAGTGTGTGTGTGTGTGTGATCATAGGTCACACACAACGTGTCTGAAGGTGAAGTGATGGTTATTGTATTAAAGGGTAAATGGACATGGGTGATAGTCATACTGTATGACAAATCATGATCTTGGCGGTAATTCATGTACTTTGGGAAACAAACAATGTGCAAGCAATGGTTATGGTTTTAACACAAATCAAACCATGCTAACAAATGCAGTTTGTTAGTGCATGCATAACCATGCAGGAGGGAAAACACAATGACAACAAGGTGTGTGAGGGGGGAAACAAAATTCTTTGAATGACTAAGAATGAAGTGGACTGGTTGTCAATAAATGGCTGAATGACATTATCACAGAAGTGTGACAGCATGACAGATGTTCTCTGGTGACTAAAACAGACTGACCGTAGGATCAGAGGATGTGCCCCATCAACTAACCTGCACTAACATTTACTGTAGCTTAGCTTAGCTGAGCTTAGCTGCAGGTAACCCAGATTTGCTAAGCACTGTGACTGGGGGCCAGTCTGGAACAGATTAAAGCTTTATAGAGTACTGCAACATGATGACTAAGCAGTCGAAACTAACACACAACATTGGATCTGTTCAAAAAACAAACGGTTCAAAATGGAGAAATAATTCTGGAGGTTTCCTGGTCTCCATAGGCAAATAAAGCAAAGGGGTAAATTTGCCGTAACTAATACTGTCTTATAAAAATTCTGAAATTTGAGAGGGTTGCAAAGGGGAGTTAATCTAGTTTTGGAGTCTTTTCTACATGAATCATGAATGCAGGTGTTTCACATCGCCACATCGTTATAAGGTAGGCATCAGAATCAAGCTGAATCATCCTCCAAAATTTGTATTGCAGGGGAGTCATAACCACAATGAAACGTGTGTACAGACGCTTGCGCCGCTGCTACAGATTGGACAAGATTCCTCATGAACTGATCAAAGCCTATATGCCATGTGTCACAAAATTATCTCCACTTTCAAGAACAGGATGTGATTGACTTTTCAACTCATAGACATATAGGACTGGTACACCTCTCTTTTCTCCTTGTTTTTAAACACCTTGAAACATCAGTTTAGTACACAGGATATTGCAAGGGTATTTATTATTAGAGGAAATGTGAGTTTCCTCTTTTCATTTCCACCTCTTTTTCTTGGGGGAGGGGGGAGAGACTTTTCATTCAATAAATCATTTTTGCAATAATGCTTTTAACCAATTTCTCATGTACATGTATACATTTCTCAATCTAAACTTCTCCAGGGCTCCAGATATGAAAGCAGTCATTCTCTGAACCATGATATTTAATTCTGGAAATTGAGACTATTTCAGAAAACACTACAGATAAGCCTGTTTCTGTTTTATAGTTGTCTATAGAAAATGAGTGATGAAAGTATCGAGCAATGTACAAAAGTGTAATACAACTTTGTACAAAGACAAAGGACACTTTTCTAGCAACTTCACGTCAACTGCTATCTGGGAACATTGACATGTACATCAATGCACTCTGCACACTAATGTGCAATAATTCAATTCAAAATACCAGGATATATAACACATAATTTTCTGGTAACAGTTTTCTTTATTGTACTAGATGTACATACACTAATGTATTGTGAATGATCAAGTACATGCAAGAATGTTACCTCAACTTGCCATTACAAGCTCACAATGGCTTGTCCAAAGATTTATTGATAACTAGTCTTTCAGACTGGTTTGAGAATCAGAATAATGGCTGTATTTTGTTTGTTTGGTTGATTTTATTAGTTATGAATGTCGTGATGTATTTCTGGCAAACAATTACTATTATGACTGAAAGTAAAGTTAATGTTCAGAGGTGTTTTACTGACAATTTCTATTGACAGTTAGAAGGCATGTTGTCAAGGTCACTATTAACTGGTAGTAGTTAATTGAGAATGAGTCATATATTCTAGTCTTCTAGTGCTTTTGCACATGCAAGCAGTTAGTGATTTGTGCCAGTAATGTGAATGCCTTGATAATGTATAGTGTCCTACTCTTTGATGAAATAACTGTCTAACTTTCATAGAAATTGATAACTGGTCAAAAATCATTTGAAAATTATTTGAACATAACTTGAAAATGAATCCCCCCCCCAAAAAAAAAAAAAAAAAAAAATGGTAATGAATCTTTCTGCATCTTCTGTATCCATGTGATTGTTTACAGAGGTGTTGGTGTCACACTACCTTTTTCTTGGTAAAGACCAGTTACATTAGATAAACACTAAAATTCACTGCCATAAAAATAAGGTACTCCTGTCAAAGAAAACAAGAGTAAAAATGAATCCCAGGCCCATGAAAATCTGAAGTCAATGAAAGTTTTACTCCCCCAAATCAACATGCAATTTTATAAACTCGAATGATACCAAAGTAACTTCCAAATTATGAATCATCATAATCTTGGAGGAGAATATACCCCCTGGAGAGACAGTAATATTCCATTGAAAATGATGCAACAGAAAGCAACAGTTCAGTTCATAATCATCTACAAAGTTGTGGCTGACTGAAAGACGGTTTGTGAAATAAAAAAATAAAAAAAAAAAAACATTGCAATCACGTTCCTTTTATTTTTCAAGCAACAGACTCCTCATAATGTCTTTCTTGAATTGTCACTGACATTACAGTTCATCATCTCGGAAACTTTAAATTTCATTCCATTACGGTTCCACTTCTGAAGAATCAAAAACACATTCTTGCATGCCATCTGAGATGCAAAGGTCAAAATTTTATTTCTTCTCAGGATTAAAGTTCTTGATGCAAAACATAGATGAGGAGAACAATGTATGAGATATAAAGCGATCTGACCAAGACCACTGATATTGTAGTACCCATGACAGGCTATATTACCTGACCTAATGTCTTTACAGGTGGGTCAAGAAATTTTCATCATGTGTCCAATTTTTGCGAGAATATTCCCTGATCTGTTGCTTTCACATCACTGCATTTTCTCATAACCACTCTTTCCTCAAGGTAAATTCTCCTTTAATCGAACTGCCGGAGAAAAACGAATGTCATAAAGGAAAGAAAATTAATCAAAAACAAAACAGAAAAAAAAAAGCCTGTAAATGATGCCATGAGCATGTCGGATTATGTCCACTGATGTTAAGTTTCGTCAGGCTTCATGCATAGCCAAGGTTTGGTGTCATACTCACGTTTCTAAAATTTGGTAGTGCCCATACGGGGACCTGCTATATATTGCATCATTTCGTGCGAACACAAGGAATTGCAGAAGAGTGCCAGATAAATTTTGGTTCACATGAACGAGAATGGGATGAGATGCATTTTCAATATTGTACAATGGTCCACTTTCAACAACTTACCCTGAAATCTTAACAACCTGTTGGGAAGGGGAAATAACACGATCCCTATTTGTCACCCTTCCATGCACAGAAAATAAAAATCCTTTCCAACAGAGATTCTACTGTTCAGCTCTCATATATATTTCGACCAAGTGTTAAATACTTCACTGCTGTGATTTTTTTTTTTTTTTTGGTTCTTTTGATGCTGATACTACACTGACAATTGTTTTTACAAAACTCCCCCTTACAAAGACGCGAATATCTCCAATGCCTTTGATAGGTTGAGATGGGCAGTCGACAAACCATTTTCATGTGCAATGCACTCCTGTTACAAAAGGTCTTCGGGATCACCGGCTTTCTTTCTCTATATCGAGATTTTGTTAATAGCTGAACAGTAAAGTATATAAAGATATTATACAGATAACAATTTGGGACCTGAATTTCTACTTTGTCGTAATGAGAATTTCATTATAACCATGTTCGTTATAACTGCAGTGCACTGTATCATGCTTTAATCTTGGCATTGCTTCTCTGCCCACTTTTGTGAAATCCGTACATAAGTCTGTCTGATACTGCTGTCTGTTAAAATATCCCATCATACCTATTATCACTGGATCTATGACAAATATTTTATGATCTACATAAATACACACACTTTTCCGGTATTGTTATTTCCAAATGAATTTGAAATTCACAGAAGGGAATGGAATGCACCTAATTTACAGGGGGCACTCTATTTTGGTCTCTATAGTCTGAAGAGAATGGGAGCACAGGAGGTTAATGACACACAGATTGAAATACTGAGAGCAACATAGTGAAGGGAAGTGTGCAAGTTAACCACAGAAAATGTAATACACACAAATGTAGATGGACAAAGACGAAGACTTTATGTTCAACATCAATTAGAAATTGCAGATGTGCTGCTCTGAATTACAAATGTGTAGGTTATAAAATGTTTATCTACACAAGTTGTATCTACACTGTACACTGGTGGATCTGCCCACATATACTGGAAAAAATGACAAAGCCTATGAAAAGTTGAGTTTTGGGGTAGGCAAAAGTAAGATTTGAGCAGTGAGATCTGTACAGCAATATGGTCATATTACATGTATATACCTATTGATCACAAGACTTTGAAGTATAAAGATATTTCACATTGAAGCCAGGTCATATGTTTACATAAAAAAAAAACCAGATATAACCACTAAATTACCCCACATAAAACCCAACAACAACCAAAAGACAAACAAAAACCTTATGGTTTATGTTTCTGCCATTTGCAAGTTTTGTTAACGTCTTTAGTTTGTCATGGGTTACCGTGATGACTAAATGTCACCTAAATTTGCTTCCATGTCTTCTAAGTAATACTCCCAAACTGTTTGCCCCAAAGTTTTGCAAACTTCTTAGCAGCATATTTATCAATCGGCATTTAACTGAGACTACAGGGAATTTCCTCCCTCCCACTGTCAGATACTTGATCTTAACATAATATGAAGCACCCGCCCACGTAACTAGCATGAGCTTCCCACCAGGGATGGGGAAATACGTACATGGCGATCGTTGAGAGGTCCGTGTGTCAGCATAGAATGCTCACTCTTCCAGTCGCCCTCATGGAGCGGGTAGGCAGCGAAGTAGGAGCCATTGGCAATCAGGTGGTCAATGCCTACGATGGAGGGATGGGGAGGGGGGGGGGGTCGAGGAGGAAGAAGTAAAAAATATCAGAATCTCCTTTGAACAATGGCAGAGTTAGCCCACAATGCATGTATGATGAATTTGCTGAAATACACATACTTACAATTGTGTACAGGCAAGCACCTTATACGCCATATATTTCAAAGGTTTTTATGGGTTTTTTTTTGAATTTCGCAAGTCAGGTGCTAAATTAAAAACGTGAAAATATCAAGTCTAATCCGGACATGCATTGTGACATGTACATTACTCTATTCAGTACTGTATTCCAGGATCGTAAATCTAACCACTCAAGAAATTGTTGGGAAGTCCTGATTAACAATAGATACTTTAGACTCATTTTAAAAATATATCGTGTATACAGTATATGTGTCCGACACACACTTGTCGGAATATCTTGCTTCATTGAAGAAGTTGAAAGAATGGCTATTAAAGTTTGTATGCCAGTAGTCATGCTCTGCTTGTGCTTGCATCATCTGCAACAGTCACAATATGAAAACACACAGGTCAAGGGCAACTATCCCAGTTCCACTGACATTCATTCAAGATGGAGAATAAAAGATTGAACGAAGCAGTTTCACATTCTGACGGATGTTTCATGCGGAAGTATCACCTAACAATCACTCAAATAAACTCTGATGCCTCCATTACTTTCCAAGGGCAGAGGTCTTTACAAAAACGTTTGGATTCCTGCACAAATAGAACTTTTATGTGAGGAAATGAATATGAAAGCCCAATAATGCAAAGACATCTCAGCATGTCATTACAGCTCTCAATATTGCAGACTACTGACAGATAACAGAATTACAAGAAGACATATGATTGACTGAATTTCATTGCTCCATTTATCTAAACATCCTATTTCCCTTTAAATCCAAGCTGCAAAAGCAGATGGCGTGAGCTGCTGTCTCACCAAACTTGGTTGGGTCAGTTTCATCATAGCGCATCCTCTCCAAGATCTCGTACACCTGAAAGGGACAGAAACAAATATAACTTTAAGTCAAGAATGTGCTGTCTTTTCCCAGTCACACCAGCAGCAAGCATCTACAGGTGTACAGTCTGTAGTACAGTTACATGCAAAATGTATGAGAGGTCATTTTCACTGCTTAGTGTTATTATTTGAGATTCGTCCAAGTTCCTCTTGGGAATATGTGTGATCATATAACATACATTGCTGAACATTACCACTATCATAGGAGATTTTATAATTTTATTCATTTTCATTTCATTTCTTTTTTGTCCAAATTATGTATAAAAACATATATACAGAGACCTGTGTTTTTTTCCATGAGCATTCAGTGTACAATGTACATGTGTGTGTGCGTGCATTTGTGAGCGCATTTCTTCCATCAATATGCTATTGACCATATCACTTACACATTTTGATAATGACATGTACACTGTTAATTTGTTTATCTACTTTATGTTGTGTGTTTCATAAATGGGGCTCTAGGGGTCTGTCAGTTTGTTTTTTCCTGTGTAGGCATGTCTCTGCCTACACACATACACATCACCTCCCCCCCCCCCCCCTATGAATCATACTGTAGCTTGACGTTGTCATTTTCACAAGGTCCTCCTGCTGTTAGTACTAACATTTTGAGCAGAGGAGATAATTATTAAAGCAAAGTGCTTCTGCATAAAAGCCTTTTGAGATCTGCAAATGTGATTATCATTCATTGACTGGTAAAAAGCCTAATCTGGGCCCCTCTCCCACTGAATAATTCAGCAGTGAAAAAAAAAAAAATTGGTTAATAGTCAATTTGACCAATGGAATTGCTAGATTTGCCCATCGGCTGTCAGTGCGGAATGTATCATGTAAAGAGTAACAACAGAGATTTGGTTGATTTGTTACGATTTTTGCTACCAATTAAAATCAGAAGTCGAAGATGCAAGACCAGACATTCAGACGGGTCTCCAAAGGGCTTCTCACCTCAGCTGATTCTGTCCTGTTTAACAATCCCCTGCTCACTTCTTTTGCAAATACCATATAGGGATTGTGCCTTTGACGAAGGCTAGGCTAGACCCTGTCCTGACTTGAAATCGAACGGGGCACGGCAGGGGGGAGGGGTAAGAGAAATGCCACGGCAACCGCTCAGTCGGAGGAGAAAAAGGGGAGGAAGGCTTCCCTTTACACCGCATGGTGCAAGACCTATGACTCATTTACATCTCTTTCTCCACACATTCAACTACCTGCCAACCTGTGGTTAGTTGTAAAGGGTGGATGGTAGCTATAAAGAAGAGAAAGGTATCTGTGAAATGACGCACTGCCCAACAAGCCTCGACAAGTACTGCATAGCTTGGGAAGGACAGCAGCCTCCTAACAGTTTCAGAACATCCGTGTATGTGCGTGGGGAGGTTGTTTGTTGTTGTTTTGTTTTGTTTGTTTTTGTTAAGGGCAAAATGATGCGCTCAAAGTCAATGTTCATAATAGACTATACATTCCTCTTTAAAAAAAAAAATCAAAGTACAGTATGTATACAGACACGAACACACACACACACAACAACAAAAATATAAAATATATATATCCTGAATGCTATTCAAGAGAGTGGTCCAAATTAAAAAAAGAGTAACTTTCCATTAGTTAAACCATGTTTTTACACTTATCCTTGCTACCAAAATGTAGGCATATGGTGGCCCCATGACTAAAATCAAAACCAAAACTAGGGCCGCCACATTTGTATGTAGAGTGTAAATTAGATCTAAACCACCTTGGAAAAAAACAAAAGTTGTGTTGAGAGTTAGGTGCTATTACCTCGGCAAACATATGATTATGTCATCATTGTAAATGTGGTAAAGATTCTCTGAAAGCTCCAAACTGCTTCTGAACAGGATACAGACTCTTTTTTTTTTTAGGCAAATCATTGATAGGGCAGAAGTATAAAAACAGAATTTTGAGGTGTTTGAGGAATTGTGTGGGTTTTGTGTGTGTGTGTGTGTGTGTGTGTGTGTGTGTTTTTTTGGTTCTGTTTTTTAACCCTGGCATGCTAGTGTGTGGGTGGAGAGCTAAGGTAAAACCTGATCAGCCCTTTAACCCTCTGGCGATCAACATATTAAAATGCCACTGACACTGCACACTATTCAGGTTGGAAATGGCTATGACAGACTTAATCATTATAGAGACTAGCGGTAGATGACCTCAGTGCAAAAACTTACGATTCGGTTGCGGACGTTGTTTGGGAAGAAGGTATCTCTGCTCTCCATGATGAACCTGTAAGGCAAAATAAAAATATGCATGGTTGATTCATTTAAGATATTACCAACCTTTTGTCAAGGTGTAGAATTCGGCAACTGTCATCCATTACATGCAAAATGAAACCAGTTTCTCTCACAATAAACCTTCCATTACTAAAACAGCACTGGGTCTTTGGTCATTTGACAAAGAATGTCAAGAGCGTGTACAGATCAATTATTCCAACTGCAGAAAGAGACTACCTCTCTGACACACCCAGGCTAATGGTCTGGCCTTCAGGCTGATGTATGCTGTATCTAGGGGGAAATGGGCCATATGCCACCAAGATCAATGCCAAATGAACGTACAAAAGGTTAAAATGAAGCCCAAAGCCTTGAGAGCAGACTAAGTGGTTTCTGCTACCTCCACATGGGAAGTAAAGAGGAATAGGCCTTGTGGACATGATAGTCTTGACATTTAAAAGTACCCAGGGCAGGAAGAAAACAAATCTCCCTCAACTTTTGGCAGTCAAGTCATAACCCCTTATGGGCCTCATTCATTCTAGGCATATACAAATACAAACTATTTCCATAATGTTCTTCATACCACAGCTTATTTCCTTGGAATATAAACAAAGGGAAAGAAGTTGTCCTTCACAGTTTAAAAAAAAACAGTCAAGGAAAAAAGCAAATAGCAAAATTGAAATGTAACTAAAAATATTCAGGGGTGAACGAGCGAGGTTTAAGAACAAATTCAATTCTTGTGACTGCTCATCACACTTCATACTCTCAGGCTGACATTACTATCAGATGGAACTGAATGACAAAGAGCTAAAGAAAGAAGCATTAAAAAAACAGACTGACAGTGGGATAATTACAAGAAACTCTGAGCATTATGGACAAATTCTTGTCCAGGTGTAAACATGAATCTTTGAGCAATTATTTGTGCAAATCTAGGTGCTGGTGGTGAAACATTATGCCCATTCCCTTAAAAAGAATTGTCCACTATTAGACTGCCAAACAAAACAGTTAAATTTTCACTGCCATTCATACACTGCCCCAAATACTCACTCTGTTGCAAACCAAGCACTTCAAATCTTCAGTCTGTACATGTCTAAACAATCGTGTAACTGGAACATAGTCCTACACACCTCCCCCAGGATTAGTATGGCGAGTTTGATCATGGGATTTTTCTACTCACTGTTTTTTTTTTTCATTCACATGTCGTTCAAACACAGTGTTTATGGCAAATTCTTAAACTCAAGATACATTTATAGCCAGATTTTTTGCAATGTAATGCAAGTCCCTTTTAAACCTATGTGAGTTTATTGTCCACACACAAAGATAATCATTCTCTGCATGTTTTGAACATCAGTTTTTGAAAACCATCCCCCCCCCCTTTTTTTTTTTAGGTGAACATGAACAGGTCTAGTTCTCTATTCTTTTTTTCTTGCTTTTGTTTTCTTTGGGTTTGTTTTCTTTGGGGGTTTTTTCAGTGCAATAGATAAACCAGCTAAAGAAAGATCCGTATCTTCCACTGGCCTAACAATTCATCCATGTGTAAAGGGTTAAACTATACACCTAAATACACAATGAAGCCCAGACCCAAACTTATCCTACAGTGCTCTCAAGTGGTTTCACATCACAATTTATCATCATCTAAAATGCCACATTTTGTTTGTTCGTTTTCTCAAACGTTCATCAATTCCACGACTGCTACACCATACGGGATAAATTCTCATACAACTTTATCATCACTCTCCAGTACAGACAAATTTTTGTTCTTCGAAAGAGAGTATTTTAAAACTGTGAGAAGAGATAATATGTACCTTTAACTCGTCCTGAAAAAAGTAAGTATACAAGTGCGTGCAATGACACTAACACTATAATCTCAAGGATCTGACTTCCTACCCCTGCAAGTATAATCCAAGCACTTAATCATAAAGGAAGCAATGTCTCGTTCACTTTAATGAGATGTCTCATTGAAACATAATGGGTGCACAGTATGGTACAAAGAGAGATTGTGCACGCAACATTTATCCTTGACCTACAAAAGGTAGTTTGCAATTGTTTGACCTGACAAGTAACAAGTTGATGGCACAGATATAAATCTAATGTACTGTTTTTAAGGTTCTTTTCTGCTTCGGAGTTTCAATATCAAGTCACAAAGTGTGACTTGGTATTTGCATAATAACCATTCTGCAAAACCATGACCATACAAATGGGGGGGGGGGGGGGGAAGTAATTTAGCTTGCTTTTGCTCCTGTAAAATAAATGACTGGATATGCATCAGCTAAGAGGTCAAAGTTGCATGAATTTTATGGTAGTTTATGTTTACAAATGAAATTATTTGAGACCAAAGATTCTAGTTCCAGTACTGCCACAACCATTTCATAGGCATGACTATAACCTGTTGACCCTAATATTCCTAATACCACTACAACTTTTTTGTTTAGACAGTGAATTGTGGCACACTTGCAACAGGTTTTTCTCATTTTGTTTTGTTTTGTTTTGTTTTGTTTTTGTAAAGATTTGCCCCAGCATGTTCAAAATTACCACATTGTTATTTGTACCAATGTATATTGTTTGCTGGAAATACCCTAGTACAATGTAAATGCCACTAAATTGAACTGAACTGTTTCCACATGAGCTACTTTAAACAATCTCACTGAAAAATTGGAAATTACACTAACTGCCTGATCAGCCAAACTCAGGAAAAAAAAATCCATCTTTTCTCTCAAATCTAATGTCAAAACAGAGAGTCTGCTTGACCTGTAATGACCGAGTTCCTGGTTCACTTACTCCTTTTCCCTCTCTCTTAGGAAGGGGGCGGTGAAGACGTCAGGCTCGGGCTTCACAAAATCTTCACTCAGTTCAAATGGAGTTCCAAGCTTGTCCAGGCAGCTGAAAACGGACACTGGTTCCTCCATGTTGTTTTGCTGGCAACACAAGCAACACAATGGCATACTGATACTAGGTGGCAAGGTATTGTGGGATGGATGGATCTATTCAGCCAAACATTGTACACTCTCTGAAAACTTATAAATATCTACCTAAAGTACAATCATTGCTCTGAATGGGAGTGGAATTTCACTCTTTGAAATAGAGTCCTTAATTGTTTCATAGCAATGACTGCCATGTACGTAAATAATGGGTGGACATGGAAGTGAAAATGCAATATTTCAATCGCATTTCACACCTTCTGAAATCAATAATGCATCACATACTGGGGGAATTTAGCAGGAGAAATTATACTTTGGACAACATTTATTGGCACCTCAAAATTTTACCTGGTATCTCACACTGGAGAAAGATAAAATTTAACTTTGCCAATTTGAGAAACAGAACTGTAATCTGAAATGTATTAATATTCTAATAAGAAATAGGCATAAAATTCTGCAAACTGAAACAAAAAAATAATAAATGAACAACAAATGGTTCAAATTAGAAAGAATTTCTTACCCCACCTTCTGAAATGCTGATAAGGGTTATATCTATAGTTAAAACATACAAATGTTGTACAATACCAAACCAGAGAAAGGTGGTCTCCAGAGGATTTGGCGAGTTAAATCATAAAGGTTAGTTAAGGTACTTCGTGGATGTGTTCAGCTATTATTGCTCTTTTTATGATTTTTGTCTAAACCTACCTCGATGGGCATCTTGACCTTGAGCTCTTCGGCGTATCGGGCCAGGAGGTCCCATGGGGCATGGACCTTCACAAAGAAGGTCCGTCCATCGTGAGCATTCTGTGAACATCAATCACAATCCCCTTTGGATTAGCATTTTGCTGGTGAGCCCAGTTTGGTTTGCCACATGGAGGTAGAGTAATAACCACAACTCCTTTAATTCAATTACATATTTTCTTACATTTCTTTGTTACGAAATGTGTTTTTTCATTTATACATTTCATTCAGATTTTTCTGCTTAAATATTCCTAGAAAAAAAAATCTGAATTTGAAGGATATTAAGAAATTTCTCATTTTTGGACACACACACACACACATACACACAAAAATAATAAAAATTGACTGTCACTGGGACATCAAGATTTCAATTAAAAAAAAAAAAAGAAACCCCTACATAAACACTTTAGGGATCAGCTGGTGAATTATTAGGTAATCAAGTTACAGAACTGGAAGTTATCCTATACTTAATTCAATGATGTTAGCTAACCTGTAAAGAATGATCCACTAACTTTGTATAGGTACTGGAGTCATTTTGATCACAGAAATCAGACTTGAAAGGCAAATTTTCATCCATGTTCCAAATGAATTGGTGTAAATTGAAAGAAATGTCACATGATACCTCGCTATGCGTGTGACTGATGTGTGCATGAAGTGCAGCATGAGTGACTTTAATACACTGTGCACTGTCACTGGGCCATGCGTTGTTTCATTCATAAATACAGCTTTAATATATACAAGGTATTCTGATAGAGCGATGTGTGAGCAAATCATGCTGGTCCTTAAAAACTTCAAGTTCATTCAAACTGCAAACGTTATATGGAAACTTGCATAATTCAAAACACCACGTTGTAATATAGCTCCAAAAGCATCAATTTTGCCCCTTACAAGAGCACCAATCTGTCACAAAAGGCACATGCAACAGTTTCATTCATTCATTATACAGTGTAAATAGTGTTTATTAAATATGTAAATTTGTGTGCTAGTTGACCAAAGAATACAATGTATACATGAGGGCACATGTTCCAAACTGAAGAAGAAGTATAACATAAATAGTCAGATGTAATCGTTTGCTATTCATTTGGTATTCTGCATGTACTCCACGTTTAATGCAAGGAATGGTGTATCACCCACTCTGGAAAGAGTAAATGTTTCTTTTGATACAAGCCACGTAAACCCTTAATTACAAACATGTTTACATATATGCTCACACAATACAAGTAATGCCTACATCCTCAAGGGGGTATAGGCATGAAGGGAACCATGTAAATACAATGCACATATTTACAAACATGATGATAATATGGAATGTAGACAACTCGAGCATTTTATGAAGCAGGATCACATTCCAGCATTAATCAAGCCCATGTCCTGATGCACAAAACTTACAAGAAATAGGCATTATCACTCTGAGGTCGTTATTTACTATATCGATCTATATTTGACATGTCAATTTACTTCATGAGTATCAGTTTTGTGCACCTGGTTGTTACAGCAGACTGATGTTAGAATTTAAGATTTTTGAAGAATAGCATTAGGCGCTTTGCAGTTAGTCTTAAGAAATGATTAGTTGAAATGTTCAAAACTGGTTAAGAGAATTCAAACTTTGAATATAAAAGAGCTGTTAGTTTTCCTCCAAGGTTTGTCACCACGGCAAACTAAAATGAGGCTCTTTGTTTAAATCAGGTCACTAGCGTCTAATTTTTGAAACTCTTTAAAATACAAAAAAAAAAGAAATCACAAATATATGAGTGCTCTGCCATTTATGAATAAAATTCAGTCTTAGAATTTGTCACTTCCTGATGATATTTACAAGAAAAAACACACCAATAATTAACACCAAATGACTATTGCACTATGTTACAAAAACTGAACCTACAAATGCACATCAAAAAGTCACAGTCATGATCTACTGAATTTTGCGATGATACAACTGTACACTAATTGAAGGTTTGGCCACTAATGCAGATGAGGGGGTAGAGTTTATTTCTCTGGGCCCAGTAGAAAAATGCTGTTCCCTTTTACTGTGTCTTTCTTTAATTACCTGCCACTACTAGAATTGTATTTCACCAATTAAAAATGAGGGTGGGGTACACAGGGGATAAGATTGAATTAAAACCCACAACCATCATAAAATGAAGTAAAATATGAGAAAACCCAGCATTCTCGTCCCATGCCCCAGCCATGATCCCACTATGGTAACATGTATTCAGTGATACATCCAGCTGCACCGTTTATCCCTTTGAATATTTATCCCTCTGAATGTTTGCGCCTTTTAGCTCCACCATACTTCACCATCATACTCACTGGATCGTCATCCTTCGGTTCCGGGGGCTGCATGCAGACGTTACCATGACAACCATTATACATCAAAGGGGTTGATCCCATCAAGTACACAAACCGGGGGAAAGTTTTACTCACACAAGAAGGTGGGAGGTGTAGAAAGGTGTGTGCCATAATGTTTGAAAGGCAATTTTAGAACAAGCCAAGACAGGGGGTAGGGGGAAAGGTATCCAAAGAGGGATCAGGGTTGTGTTTGTAGTTTGATGTACGAGTGGTATATTATTGAGGTGAGTGAAAGATGAAAATTCCATGATTTTTAAATCATGTGTGTATGAGTAAAAGGAAAATACATGAAGAAAAAAACAGCAAAGGAGAGGAAGGTTTGGAGAAATAGAAATAAGAATAGATCAAACTGTGGATTAGATATTTGGGTTAATATCTCAGCATTAATTGGCATGCTACAACACAACAATGCCTAGAGAGCTTCAAAGTGCAAATTAAAACAGAATATGCGCACGGTGACCAAAGAGATGATTTGATGTCGCATTGTATCACTTTTGCTGTCATTATAGGTGTCTTGGTTTGTTTGTTTTTTTAATTCAAAGGGAATGTTAAGAAGAACTTTAATGATTTCTTTGTTTCTCTATCAGTTAGTACATGTATGTTTTAGAAATTTGAGAATGTCATACGACATTTTTAAACTAAAATCTAGGGCTGCCGCAAATCAAATAAACTTACTGATGGAGTGAAAATATATTCCAAAACAGAAACCATATTCTGGTTTGAAAATAGAAATTTATACTTTGCACACTAGGAATAATAAATCAAACTCTAAAAAAAACACTTTCATTATTCCAAATGAAGAAAAAGCATACTACTTGTAGTAGGCAGCTCTGAAATTCGGTTGAAAGGATTCTTCCTCATCCACTGTTCACAACTTTTGAGAATAAAACATTCATTTTTGTGAACAATGTTATCTAGGCATCACAAAAGCAAAAGATGCTGGATATTTTTCTTGGGTTCTGATGAAAATAAGAAATAAATCATAACTGCATCAACTTTTTGGCCACCGGTGAAATCAAAGAAAAAATCAAGCAAACGTGCATTTCAAAGCTCTTTCACTACAAAAATACAAAACTAATGAGAAATAAATCCAAATTCTACCCCAAACAATGTAGCAAATCAAATCATGAAATGTACGATACACTAAATATTTCTCTACAAACTACCAGCACACACTTTCTAACTACCCTACCAATAGATGAATATTCAACATAACATCCAGCTCCAAAAATACTTCCCTTACTGCTTTCCAGAACAAAGAAGCATCAACCACATTGCAAAAAAAAAATAATAATAATAATAAATAAATAAATAAATAAATACAAAATATCCCAAGCATGCATTGTTTGTAAACCTTACAGGTCAATCAAATCACAAAGTGCAACCCATCCATGCAATCCTGCACACTTAAACATGGGACAGTAAACTTGTAGGGGGGTCATTCTTCTACATACAAGTACAGTTAACAGTGCCTTGGAAAAGAACACATAAATTTTCCTCCACATTCCTCACATTCCACCATAGCAATCTCTTATTGATTATTTTTTTATCATAAAAAACAAGATTGATTGACAGCTGCACATTTTCTAATCATGTATTTGCCCATAATGCATTTTTTTTTTTTAAACAGTCCTAGTACTACATGTACATGCAAGCGATCATATTGCATTCAGCTGACTTTTCACACATGATTCAGGAGCAAGTTTATTGCAGTTATCACTGTATCTCTCATATGCAGCATGATCAGAAAAAAAGCAATTGCTCTTCGCACATAAACAAACTGAAAAGGAATGAATTCAATGAATAACTATTAACAAATTGACCTGCACGTGGCTCCTAACCACCTTTCTTTTTATTCTATTTTTTTATTTGTTTACTTTGGGTTTTGGTTTTGGTGTTGATTTTTGAAGAGTACAGACTAAGGCTTATTTGTTTCTACTCTGAAATCAATTGGTATAAACTTGATGCAAAAGGAGCACATCTCCCTTTTTCCTTACCATTTCTTTTTACCCATAATTCATCTTTACCACAAGTACCAACAATGATACAAGAAGAACACTGATGGTATGTCTCGAGTTTGTCACAACTGTATGTGCGGCATGACTTGCCACTGTAAATGTCTATAAAGATCAGTATCACACATGTTAGCCTTCACTGCAAGCAAGAGAAAAGGTAATGTATTATTAAACAGAATAGATGAACTGCAGTTGCACTTCATGCAAACTTTGAACTTAATTTCTTCAGCACAATGAGTAGTGGAGATTGTGCTTTGCAAACTAAAAGGAAAGAAGCAGGTTCAAGTGAAATTCTTCAAGAATTCGCAAACTGCCTTCAACATATTTCAATAGTTCTTTTCAGCTATTTCCTTTTGATACTCATACTTTCTAGTTTCTTCCAAGGCACATGAACGACAGTTTCAGACAAAACACTACTACATTGTACTTAAAAAGCACACCAGAAGTCACACACTCCACACATATATACAACGTGCAAATATCACACTCTCCCTATCACACGAGCTTCAGAGAGAGAAGGGAGTCCTTCTCCGAGCTCTGAATGCAGAGGAGGGGGTCAACTTTGCCACTCTGCTGGCTGCGGATTGGGAGACATTACCTCTGAGGTCTCCTCCTCCAGCTCGAGTCCCTCCTCCTTGAGGTTGGCCTGGAAGTTGGCCCGCTTCCGTACTCGCTTCTCCTCCCGCTCCTCGCTCTCCATCTTCCGGTAGGCCAGGACGAAGTCGATGCGGCGCTTGCCATCTCGGAAGAAGAGGTCCTGGGAGGTGCTCTCCTCCTTCTTGACTGGCGACTGCTGAGACAGGTGGAATATTAAAGGCAAAAGGCAGAATTAAATAAGGGAGAATTTTGTGGTTTGTTTGTTTGTTTGTTTGTTTGTTTGTTTGTTTGTTTGTTTGTTTGTTTGTTTGTTTGTTTGTTTTTAATAGTGTTAGGAATAACTCTAGAGACTGGGAATAACTCTAGAGGTATCAATCCATGCCACTGGTTCCCTTTCTCCCCATCTCCTTACAAAAGCTTGAATTTGATTTTCCTGATACTGGGAGTCAAATTAATCAGTAATTCTATTTCAAACAGGGAAAAAGAGAACATTTCTGAAAAAAAAAATAATGAAGTATCTGTAGCTTGTGGCTACAAAATAAGTACACGCTGTAAATTCAAATTCCGTCCTGCAAAGCATTTTGAACCGTATTTTGGAAGTTGTGGTTGTCACTAAACTTCATAGCAAAATAATTTTTCTACTGACTATCAATGAAACCTTCACTTGTTTCGTCACTTCTCGCGTCATCATTGAAGAAAATATGAGAACAATTGAAGCCCCTTATGACTTTAAGTATTCAACTCAAACAGTATCAAATTTGTTTTTCAGCCATGACTAAAAGCCAGTGCCTCTCAGGGAAATACAGCCATATGGTGTTACTTTTTGTCTCATGTAATATAGCTTTGAGAATTCCTGTACCATTTGACCATAATCTATGTTCATTGAACAAGCAATAGAATTTATAAGTCTTGGAGGACTACAAACTGTATAAAAGTATACACAAAGCATCACAAACGGCACATCATAGACATAAAAAAAAACCCATGCATGATAACACCACCATGGTGCAGGGCTGCTAGCATTGACCACATCAAAATCAGGAAAGAATAAGATAGTGATTTTTTTAGGGAAATGTGTGTTTAGAAATGCATTTCAAAAGGTTACAATGCCTCCAAACTTGGGGATAGTTTCATGAATATGCAGATATATGCAAATTGGGTTATTCATGATTACATGAATTTGCATGTATGTATACTCCTAGCATTTTTTATTCTCTTCTCATGACATGGAGAAATATTGCTATTTTCAGGGAGTTTCCATTCAGAATCAGGGAGATTTCAGTTCTGTATGTTGGGGAATTTGGTGTCAATTGACAATGAAAATGTCTGTGAAGTATACTAGAGAAGGAGAACAATACCATTTTGATGCTCTATGTAGATTCAACACTCTCGCAAATGTGTCTCATCATATTAAAACCCAATCACCAAATGCAGCACTGTCCCTTTAACACATTAATCAGATCCTTTCATGCAAACAAAGATTGGCATGGGTATATTAACCCGTTGAGGACGAGTCCCAAGTATACTCGGGCAGGTGTCTATGGGAAATGCGTGTTGTAGCAAAATCAAACCGTCCTCGACGGGTTAACATTTCTATAGAGCAAATGCATATATTTATAACAAAACAATCTTTTCAACTCTTTATCGTTTAGTTTTAGCATTTCTTTGCACAGTAAAACAGCATGGCACATTTGCAGAAAAAAAATATGTGGAAAAATGGATCAATGTTATACATGTTTTCAACTAAAAGCCAAGACATTCTTTGAATACCCTTTTATTTCCCTTGAATTTATAGAAAGAAGACCTCACATGGGGCATGCACTATGGTGATACCAAATGCAATAATTACACAGATAGGACCAGACCTTACATTGGACATGCACTACACTGACATCAAATGCAATGTTCAGATAGATTTGATTTATATGGGAAGAAATATTTGCAGTAGAGAGCTGCTACATATTGTAGCACGAAAAAAATTTTTAAAAGAAAAAAAATGCACTCTAAGACTCAGTGCTATGTTGATGCATGTTATAAATGTTGGTTAGAAATGATAATAAATGTATTACAGCTAATAAACTGACATCCCTATACTAAAGTAATGACAAATGAGACACTGAAAACACATAATCTTGACTCCAGGCCTACAAAGTATGTCAGAAATGGGGGGGGGGGGGGTCTTGAAGATTTCTACTCTACGAGAACTTTAATAGCAATGTGTAAAAATAGCATGTTTCACCATTGTATTCAAGTATAGAAATATTTCTGACCCTTGTACATGTATACGTTGCCTTTTGAAGAGCTTGTAATTTCATCTGCTGCAGTTTCCATTTCAACCGTGTAATGTTTGCATTACAGAATTCATGTCAACAACAGCAAAGCTTGTCTGCGGTTTTTTGAGGAGCTGCCTTTTGACTATGAAACAATACGCACTATACAGAATTTAATCTATAGAGCATTGTCATTCATCATTGCAATTTCACTGGTTCATCTGACAGTATCTTGACCAGAAGATGAAACTCCCATACATTTGATTTACATTGTACCATGAAACTCACATATTCTGTCCACAGTACTGGACATGCACCTGCTCTTGCACAAAAACTAATACTACGCTCATGCCAGCATAGAAGGTAACCCTGATCAAGCACATAATTTTTGTTTGTTTGTCTTTTGGGGTGTCACTGATATTAAACCTGAGATATTAAATGAATAACACTGGCAATCTAGTTCAGTGCACAGCAAACTAAAACTCACAATAGAAAAGTGCCAAAGACACACAAAGTTATCACATAATAAACTGACACACAGTCATGCACAATTACAAAGACACTACTGATGGAATTTACAGCATTGTACATTAAAAAAACAACAAACCAAATTATAAAGGAAAAACCAAAGGCAAATCACTCAGAGTTGTTACTTCTAAGATTTGATATTACAGAGGTGAGGACGAACTGAATAAATCATTAAATGTGTTCTGTGGTTCAATATAGATGCAGACAGACAACACATTCAGTTTTGTTGTTGTGTATCAAATGGGGTTTAAAGTATCATGTTTAACAAATACTTGAAAAAGAAATAGCAGGTTGAAAAGATTTCCTACCACACCATGAGATAAACTATTTCAGAGATCAATATCTTTAATGTCACTGATGAATTGTTTACTTTCAAAGTGCACATGCATGTACGTGTTAGGCAATTGTATAATTAGGCACTGCAAGAGTGTGACCTTTTTCAACTGTCTTGCTTGATTAACATGAGTTTGTAAACATGAAACTGCATTGCCAAATCATATTTTGCATTTTCCTTATTTGCAAAAATCTCTCTATCACAACATTTAGGTAAATTATTTTAATTTTTCACATTAGATTTTTTTTTTCTCTTTTTGGGGGTTGGGGGAGTGAAATACTAAGAGTAAAACTTTTTAGCTTATAAAATAAGAATTAAATTTGATACTGAAGCGTGAAAGCAAAGAAAAGAAAAGCTTTGCATACTACTGCCTTTGAATCTTGAACAAATAACACACACACACACACACACACACTCACACACACACACACACACACACACATGTGCAGTAGTGTATGTGATACAAATGTCACACATGCTGCAATCGTCATGGATGTCTTTACCTCTGGTATCTCAACATTCTCTAGTAAGTTTGGATATAAGTGCTATAAATGACAGAGATATGGGGGAAAAAATAAAAAGTGTTAATAACAGTCCAGTCACCTTGTCATGACGACATAAAAATGAGTGATGACTGTACAAATACAACACGCATTTGTACATAAACTGGACAATTGAGCAACTTGGCAAAATGTTCATACAAAGTGACTTGCCAATTTGGAAAAATTACCATGTCATGTGCACATCTGCATACACACAAACACACAAAAAAACAATAACATTTAATACATGGCAATTTGTAAACAGCACATGAAAATAAAAAATCCAACATAAGTAATGCATCATATTCAACTGAAATGGGAGAGGACATAACTGCACAAAAGAGGAATCAACAATTATTGTTAACTCATTCTGTCCCTTTTATACAATCCTTGTACTTTTGTGGTTACTCACATTATCACAATGAGAATGCAAGAGATTGATTGCCTTCTTTCCAGACTAAGATTGTCCTTGTTAGATATAAACACACAACTGCATGTTTCTGGATACAGAATGGCTGACAATGAAATACATAAAAGTATGTGAACATTGAAGATGTCATCTACACTTACATGGTATCTACTCTCTCCATATGATTCTAAACACAAGTACATAGTGCAGAGCCATGTACTTTATAGTTGTCTGGCTATTTTGCAGTCTGGAGACCAGACTATCAAACACTTACACATACATGCTTGCGGGCAGAGAGGAGAGGGGTCTGTCAAAGAGGGAGAAGTTTTGGGAAATTCATCAAGCAATGAAAAAAGTGCAATCTTTTTAATACAGCCGTGAATACTATACTACTCAGAATATATTGTGCTTCAAATTAATGCCCCCAATAGCAATACTGCATAGATTATGAAAAGGGAAGAAAATGGTCCTAGTGCCCCACTTCCCCCCCCCCCCACACACACACACACATAACAGAACAAAAGAAAAATGGGTAAACTTTACAGAAAAGGAAACATTCCATCATCTACACTTTCAGCCCCCGATAAATTTCATTAGAACAAAACAATTCCACACATACACTTGCAAACAATAATTTGTGTTTCAAAATGAGGGGTCACTGTTGATATCAAATAATTATTTTTAAAAGTGTTGTTGATTTTCAAAAGAGCATCCCTGAGAATGACAAAATGTGAATCAAGCATGCAATGAAAAAATACAAATAGATATCATTTGTCATGATCTGTACATAATAAACTTAACTCATTATGAGAGATTACATCATTACTTGGGTGCATATCAACTACAAGTTTTCCAAAACAATTTTAAAAAGCTGCCCATTAAAATTCATAAACTGGTGGTCTTCAAGCCCATGTTACAAAACCTACAAAATCATGGCAACAAACAAGTTTGCTTTCAAAGCAAACAAAGTCTATACTTCTTTAAAAATGCTTTTGCAAAGAACTGGGTACCTGTACAGAATGTATATGAAACTTGCTCAGGTTTAATACGAGGTCAGAGGATTTAGATGTAACTAGCCATGTGTATGCACATGGACACCTCTTTCCAGAATTGATAAGTGACTAAGTAACTTGTTTATGTACATCTGTTACATAACATGTCAGCCACAGACATGACATCCATTTAATATTTGGTACAATGGCAATTTCTGCATTGACTCGTGCTGTTCTGTATTTGCCACACACATAGGCTACCTAAATCATATGAAGATGACTGGTTCTTTTTATAAAACCAGATTACAAAAGCTTTTTCTAAAGGTTATCAAATTATGTCCCTGGCAAAGAATGCTGTATTGTAGTGCAACAAACACACATTATATGTGGTGTATGTACACACACGCACACACACATGCACAATTAAGCACGCAGCTAAATTTAGAAACATAAAATATTGGAGGGCAGCAATCAGGGAGGGATCACTTGTCATTTACTTTTACTAGCAAATTCATGAAATATGTTACTGCTCATTGGAAAACAAATACTGGCTTGCCCCTTTGCTGTACATGTATGGGCAAGTCTTTTTACCAGATATCCACTTCAGATGGTGTGTCAGTGGGAAGAACTGTGTTCCTGCCAACACAGTACCAGAAAGAGTTTATGCTTCAAGAACACACAGCTAAAAAATGTATTGGAATGTTATATTACTTTATACTGGGTCAATTATTGTTAGGTTTAAAACAGGGTGGAAGAATCATTCATTTTCTTTTGCATTCTTTTTCCTGAAAGAACAATCATGCTCTCATGGACTAAAAGAGTTCCCTAAACAAAATGTTGCATAGGGATACAAGTACAGTGTATGAGTACACGACATCACACAGCGGAACAGTACACAACATTTGTGCTCGTTACACCTACTGTTAAAGCTGTTATTTTCGCGAAGGTATAATTTTCGCAAATTTCACGAATAACTGTTGGACTGCGAATTTAAGAACATGCGAAAATGTCGCCACGTGCTAGGCTGATAGTGTACTTATTCAATAGCCTCAGTGTCAATTTGCGAAAAACAACATCTCGCGAAAATGTGCGAGACCTGCTCCCCCACGAAAATGTCTGTGACCTGTTCCCCTGCGAAAATATCTGTATGCAAAAATAACAGCTTATGCAGTATCATACTGCAATAATGAAGTCTTTGAAAACTTGTCAAAAAGTTGATTTAGGTCTGTTGTTATATTCAAATCCGATGAGCTTTTTTTTTGGGGGGGGCACAAGATTGGATATAAAACGTAAATTCTGCAGGACTAGAAGTTGTGCTAAATTGTTCTCGGTGAAACTCAGCTGAAACCATGCATGGTGTCTAGCCACATCTGTCTCTTGTAGCATGCAACCATTAGGGGAAGGTAGATGGGGGCAAAGGGAGCTCACTCATGGAACAGTTGTGGGGAGGGAGGGGCCTGATTGGTGGACACACCCATGCAGAAACACACTGACCTGATGCTGGGGTGTAACATTGTTCTCTTCCCAGGTTGGGAACTTGGGATAGAGGCTCTAAATAGTGAAACAGATGTGAGCACCAATTGAAAAGCAAAGAAAACATTCTAGCTACAATGTACACTGTAGAGTCACAATGTAAGATGAAATGAAGCTCACTATGACACAAAACTATGAACAAACATAGTGGACCAGAAGTATAACTATGAGTGTACATGCCTCAGTAAAAAGCTTCTACATCTACATACATTTGTATTCTACAAACTCTGCGCAATCAGTCAGTCAAATTGACATCAAGTAAAAAAAAAAAAAAGAGAGAGAAATCCAAGCACTATCTATAATATAATGCCATACGTAGAAATTTGAACGGATAAAATGGATGGTTTCACAACATATTTTCACAGAACCTCTGCAGCCAATTCCAATGAATGAAACTGGATTTACTGAACAACATGCAACTGAATACTGATGTTTATATTATACACATAAGACTTTCACTAGCAGTTTAGGCTAATACCTACACTAATGAATTAAAACACAATATGCAGCTTCCTTTTTACAACCTATGAAAAAGGGAGTTCTTTACTCTTAATCATTTTAAAATGCTTTGAACTGCGCTCTTTTGATACCAAGCAGCAACCAGTATCATGCGCGCTGTATGAAAAAATCAGACCATTTATGTAAAAGAAGCACAACGTATATTAATACAATACAACTCAATAACTAAATGAAATAAATTAATAATCAAAATCAACTTTAATACAGGAAAGTTTGCCCTATTTCACTTGAAATCTACAAATGTAGCTGTAAATCAAACCGACAATGTTCCTCGTCATTTGCAATACCAAGATAATGAGACCATATTACATCACTAGCCGAGAATGAAGATCTGAATGTTACCATATTTTCAGTCCCAGAGTTTGTCATTTCCAATGTTAATTTCCTTGGTTCTTTGTTTTCTATAGCTCTCCATAATCCCTCACCCCCCCCCCCACATACACAAAGGAAAACTGCAGCATTGTGATCCACAGAACACATAGGTCTATGAGTGAAAATCACAAGATATGATTCGAAAGGTAACACACGATGCTGACAAAGTATAGGTACAATGCCCAGATGACGTATGTAGGAAGGAATCTGATGATGAACTTTAATTTCTATTTGTTACAGAAAAAAAATAATGAAGACTGATAGCAGAGTTCTAATTAATACATTTTCTGAATAACATCAAATAGAAAAATAGGATTTGAACCACATCTGACATGTTGTATGACTTGGCAAGACTTCATTCCCACTGGCCAAACAGTTCCCAAATTCAAACACACACAATCCATAGATTACTCAAACAGATTGGGATGGAAGTACAAAATGTAAGTTGAGAGGGTTGTGGTTTTAAAGTCAATATGTAAACAAGGAAACTGACATTGTAGGACTGCTATGCCTACAATCCCACACTTTTTTGCTGGAAATAGTTTGATGAAAGGTCAAACCACTGAAATGTGAAATACACTGCTTCCATGATCACCAATTGTACGACGAGTTTAAATAGAGTCTACGTGAATATTTCATTCATTTATTTTTTTTCTTTCCTTTGCGCCCACCAAGAGCATTTTTGTTGACAACAAATTATTTCAAATTTCTGAGGTATCACGGAAAACAAATAAGAACACTTAAACTATGTGTATATCAACAAAATCAACATGATTATTAAGACTGTCATGCCAAAGCATACATAGTGAACATATTGAAATGTTAGTATCAAAGTCATCTGTCCAGGAGCCTGATGGATGATGCACCATTTTCAAACTGGAATGTTGCTCAAACAATGTACCTAACTTTTTTTTTTTTTTTTTGGCTTGATTGGTGAACTGCCACTGATTTGTTTTTGTTGTTGTTGTTGTTGTTGTTGTTCTCTCAAAAAGGTGTTCAAATTTTTATAGGACACCAGACACTTGTACAGGATCCAACAAAAAGGCATTCAATCTCTTTTAGAAAACAAAATAATAATTCATGGCCTCTTACATTTATACAGAAACCACTTTGAAATAGAAGTCACAAAAAAAGTATTAAAAAAATCCATGTGTAAGACCCTATTCTATTAATTTCTAATCAAAACCTTTGTCCAATTCTGCCCTCAATTTTAAGCAATCTGTGGCATTTATGCTATTACATCGTACTTCTGACATACAATGTTCTCTGTCAAATTGTCAACACATACTGCTCTTACCTTACATTTTAGATTACACTCAACTCCAACAGTGCAACAGTCACCTCTATTTTGTTTCCATTACTGAAACCCATTTTGAACACAAAAACTCCCATGAACGATCTATTTGAATATGGTATGAACAAATGCAACCCTCTAACCTCATAGTTTATTACTGAATAATTTCTGCCTCCATTTTCAAAACTATTTGCGTGGGATAACTTTAAGGTTTTTTTTTTTTTTTTGCCTAGGGCACCTCTGTTCTTAATCTAAATACACCACCCACAACCATGTCAATAATTAACCTAAAGCCACAGGGCACGAAACCTGAACGATCCCTACATTCAACACACCTTCCCACATATGTACCCGATGCAAAGATATGCTATGTTTATAATATATGTCAACAAGGTGTTAGTAGTAAGATTAACTCGTGAGTGGAACATGAATACTTTGAACTTTTTCTTTTCCTCTTTATATCTGTCAATTAATCTTTTTTTTTTTTTAATGCATGCGGGAGGCTTAAATTCCAGCCCTCTTTAATAACTATTGTAGCTTGTATTTCACAGCAATTAACAGTTGATTGAAGGTCTTATCAAATTATTAAGTATTCCACTGAATGAATATATTTAACCTGCTTTCTAGCTTATCTTTAGTGAGCTTGTGGAACTTTTGTCCCTCAGTATGGTGTGGGCAAAAGGTTACACTGACTTTTAGCTACCTACATTCACAAAACAGAGAGAATATTCATATGCAATCTTTAGTTTATTTCTATTATACGAGCAAGAAAACTCGACATTCTATCCCATACACAAATAGTGTGGTGAGTTCTGATGTTTGGTTGGGATTTCGCTTGTGTCCAATTTGTGCACACTTAAAACTTACAGAAAACTTACTTGTAAACACTTTACAGAACAGCAGAGAGCACAGGGCAGCAAACTGAACAAGGGGCTCACTAGTTGTTTCAATACATAGGTACATTTCATTTGAAATGGGAAGACAATAAAAACTAATAGGGAGGTAGCCAAGCTCTTTCTGAAAAATACCATCATAAAAGCTCCATGCAACACTCCAGAGGTAATTAACTTGTTACACTGGCAGGCAGGTGGCTATTGGACACTTTAATGCATAATTCCTCGTTTACATTCTTTGAATTTGAATTCTGATGCCTTTTCCTCCTTCCTTACAGGGAAAACAACCTCATCTTTGTAATTCTATTCAAGTTTCTAAAATTTCTGTTTCAGTTTCAGTTTGTTTTATTTCTCCATTTAAACAAATGAAATAATCATGACAAATCAAACAATTATTGTGTTTTCACATCAAAATATCAACAATAGCACTCAAAAGAAATAGATATATAAGAACCAATTTTTCATCATTTATAAGGTATGCAGGTAGAGGAGACTTTATTGATATTAAAGCAATTTGTTTGACTGGGATTACAGTTTATGGGTAATATGGTACCTTACATTCTACCTCGTTTTTCATGGAAGGAGAAAAAAAACATACACACAGATAAACAACTTGAAATTCTGAGTATTATCATTTGGCTAACGAGGTTAACACAAGGGGAAAATAAAACCTGGACAAAAACAAATTGAAGGGACAAAGGAGGGGATGCCTGAATAGGGAAAAGTTGAGAGAGAAAGATGTTTGGTGGTGGTGGATGGAGGGACACTGAATAATGCGAGATACCAAGAAAACATTTATGAAATAGTACAGAGCATACCATTTCAAGAAGAATTCAAAGTTTATTTGATAAAAATTGGGTTTGGAATAGCTGAAATATCCAAAAACAAGGTAAAACAAAACGATTATAATAAACTGTGGGTCCCACACTTTATTAGGATCACTCTCGTTTGGATATCTCAGCCATTTCAAAACCAATTTTCATCAAATAAACATTGAATCCCTCTTGGAATTCCATGCTCTTTCATATTTTATAAGAGGTTTCTCACTAGATCTCACCAAAAAATGATAGAAACCTGAAGTTAAGTCTCAACAAAAACAATATGATCCCTTAAAATCATGGTCACACGGTCTGAAAGACTGTTGGTACTAATGGTAGTAAGACCTTTGCTGGTGATTCATCTGTAAAGCAGAGTAGGGAATTTGTTGGGAGCTGGTCTGACAGTCTGGATGATATTCTTTGTGTTTCAGATGACGAGAGTCTCCATCCCCACTAATACTTACGTAAGTGTTTCTTGTAATCTCATGTGTAGGGCCTCTGGGAAAAAACAGTGTTTTTAGCCACTGACAGAGCTACATTGTTTGTACCCTATTTAAACAAAATCAACAGATAGATAGATAGATAGATAGATAGATAGATAGATACATACATACATACATACATACATACATACATACATACATAGATTGATAGATAGATACATAGATAGATTGATAGATGGATAGATAGATAGATAGATAGATAAAAAGATATATAGATAGATAGATAGATCGATAAATAAATAAATAGGTAAACTAACAAGCAAATAAACAAATAAACAAACAAACAAATAAAATACAGAGATGAACAAAAAGGTTGTCCAATGACTCACAGATAGGGTATAGTCAGTTTGAAGGGGGCAAGAATGACATGAGATGAGAGAGAAAGAGAGGTGGAGAGTAAAGGAGGAGGTACACGTAGTAGTCTTTACCCCTTCATGAAGTGGCTGGTCCTCCTTGTCAGTGGGAGGTGCTTCCGGAGTCTCCGTTAGCTCAATTTCCTGGGGGTTGGCGGTAGCTGCTGCTTCGGGCTGCACCC
This sequence comes from Diadema antillarum, assembly GCF_040938485.1. NCBI lineage: Eukaryota > Metazoa > Echinodermata > Echinoidea > Diadematoida > Diadematidae > Diadema > Diadema antillarum. The sequence goes on along the minus strand of NW_027271209.1, from coordinate 326,196 downwards.
CTTCAAACCCTGAAGTGCACATGAGAGAAAAAAAAAGTCTTGTCTTAATAATGAATGCACATCTACACCGTACATACTCAAAAGCTCTAAATTATCCAGGAAATTCAGACAACAGAAATTATGCTTTTTATACAAATTTGTTTTGTACCATATCAAGTACTGTAAAATGAGGAATGTTCGTGTGCATTTTAATTTCACAAATTTAGCGAGCGCCAGAATTCCTGAAATTAAAATGCACGCGAAATTTCTTATGTCTGCACTACACATTGTATATGCATTGAACACGAGGGGCAATTCGCGAAAATTTCTTGCCAAGAAAAAGGCCGTCGGCTCCAATCGCGAAAATTTCGTGCCGCGAATATATCATGTTTCACAGTACAGAAAAACTGTACCAAACTGAAGATGACTGACCAAACATATTCAGTTCTTTATTCCTGCAGATGCATTTACAATATCTCATAATAGCAAAGCTTTATTTCTCATTGCGATGCTCATCTGCCTAACGTTTCCACACACATAACACTTATAGTATACACCAAATTTTACAAAATTTCAATTCATCCTTCTGTTGAAGAGAGATTTCTTATTCAACCATGTCTCTGTCATACTGGCTGCAGTAGATACAATCGATGACACTTGGTCTAGTCACACAATATGCGATCATGCACATCATAATTGTTCCAAATATCATAACCCACAGACTAGTGAGTGAGAAAGAAGGATGAGTATTCTCCATGTTTTTATCTCCTCATGTTAAATTAAGCAGAATTAGTCAAATATTTTGTACCAATGATTGGAATTACACTGGATCATGTGACAGCAAGTCATTGGTATTAGTTTCCTACAGACAGACTTCAGGATGTTCTTCCACAGGAAAACAAATTCACATTAACAAATAGCAAATGAGGGCAGCAGTACATTATGGATTCGAGTATGCAAGTTTGGTACACACTGCGGCATGACGTGCAAATATCAGTTTCGCGAGGGTTTAATTTTCGCAAATTTCGCGAATCCTTGCAATCGCGAATCCTTGCAATGTCAATTTGCAAAAACATCTCGCAAAAATGTCTGTGACCTCCCCATTCGCGAAAATCTCTCTCCCGACTCTACACAAAATAATAGTTTATACAGTACATAGAAATCGCATAGAGTTTGTGCATACTTAATGTATCATATATTCCGCGATTGTTATACAAGTACATGATATATTCAGTGCCGGTACTTCCCAAAGTGAGACTTACAACTGTACATGACAAAGTTTTGTGGGTGACTTTAAGGTCACAATCAAATACTTCAGTGATGGGAAGAAACAACTCTTGTCCCTATCAGGAAAAAAGTTAGTGATTCCCCACCAGGGGGACAATACACAATGCACTGGTTTTACAGATGGCAATAGTTTTGAGAACTTTCATGACTATCCATTGATCTGCAGAATTCCAAAAAAAAAAAAAAAAATCACCTCAAATGTACTAGAGGTACTTTTACAGGAGCTACAGCTGTAGTTGTTGCTGGAAGATGGCTGCCAAAGAAAACATGTTGGCTGACTTTTGCTTTTATGCCAATTTAGCCGCAGGATTCAGTCTTTTGACTTAATACCTTCTTAAGCTCTTAACATCCCCCTCAAATAGCATTTCAGTGGTTCTGGATAGATAATTCTATATGTAACCCTGCCCTCAATAACCATCAAAAGGTGCCAGACGTGGATTACAGTTTTCAAAGGACAGATTCTGAAAGAGCAGACACATAGCTTTATTGATGCCAATAGGCTACCTACCTACAATGTATGTAGATACGAATGGACTTCCCTCACCCATCTAAATAACAGAAAGAAGTCCCCCTCTGGAAAGTGTCCATAAGGTTCTCAAGTTTAGGGTCTATTCACTTGCTTTTTAAATGTCACCTATAGTGAGTGCTCTGTGCAATGAATGGGACAAAGAATAGGTTATCAGTCAGTCCGCAGCGTGAGCGAAAACGCACGTATTTATTCAAGTCGTATGCACGGCTGAGCGGTGCTTGCATACGTAATGAGCAGATACATGGTCATGAATAAATCCGTGTAGAACGAGTATTTCTCGTCAGTTTTCGACACTTTTAGTATTGACTGAAAGAGAAAACATAAGCAAATATGCTCATGATCAAAATAAACGGAAAAGAAGAATAAAGAATATCAAAATCCCTCTCGAAGTTCGGTATTGTATTCAAAAATATTCCTTCACGTTTGACGCCAAAAAATTAACCTGAAATTTTTCATGCCCCTCTAAAATATGGTGAAGACTATGTCCGCTAAGGTATATAGTATCACAATAAGGGTACGTTTTCCCATCTTCATTTCAATACGTGTCAGGAACTAGCAAAATTCAGAGACATGTCTAGCGTCGAGTTTAAAAAGATTATCCTCGCATTCGCACCGGAATTCCGGGTCTGTGATTGGTCGAAATCTGTCGCAAGACGCGGCGTGTCGCATTGCGTAGTATCCATTGGCTGCTGACTCAATGCTGTGAGTTTTAAATGTTAGGTTCCAGATTGTGATCGAATTGTCACTCTCTGTACAAAACTTGAAGTTTACACAGGAACCAATGATGTGTATGTGAGTGTGCACTTACAATGACCCTGAACAATGGACCTGGCTGCCACCTGTCCCGAGCTCTGCTGCAAGGCACATGAATGCTTAATCAATTATTCATGTGGATTGCCCGAGCACTGCTAGTCTGAATTCTTGACACAGGGTGAAATGCATGCACATGAAAGAAGTAAGCACATGTTTCCATGTGCTTGCACACACCACATTTCAGAATGAACAAAGACTAGCTGCGATAGTGGAATTCCTCATGAAACATTCCAATCCTGGCCATTGTCCACGACCATTGTCTGGGTATCAACAACACATTCCACGCGTGTTCATTCACTACCCCACTTCCAGTAAGAAAACATAATTTGCCTTGTTTTCAACAGGAAAATTCACAACCTTAAAAATGGTGCCCCTCTTCGTTTTTTAATTGATCATACTCGCTCAAGTTTCACGATTGTGAAATCGAAGAAATTACGGAGATCTATTTTCAATACCAGTCAGGAACTAGCAAAACATCAAACTATGATCTAAACGCTTCTTGAACATTGGCAAAATAATCGTTTACTTTGATGCTAAAATGGACTACTATATTGACATCAAAAATAGGGAAATTAGGTATCAAATTAATGAGCATAATCAGCTCTATAACTTACCCAACCATCCTGGGTCAAACAATGCACTGTGAAAGCTATGAAAGTTGTTATTGCGACCTCTGCAAAAACTCTCGCAAAGTATCGCGAAATCTCGTCAGTCTCAAGGGCACAAACTGCGTAAACGTGATTCTGAATAAAATTGTCGTTCGTGCCTCATTATCGCACACGCTGCGGACTGACTGTTATGAAACTCCTGATGGAACCGCTATGAAGGGGATAAATTGCTACTATAAAGCTGATATAATTGCATACTCATTAAATTCATAGACTAATACCAACTCAAGTCACTAGAGTTGAAAGTGAAGAGTGGGTAAAGGGCTTTCTGTAATGCAAATGAGTAACAAGGTGAAAGCCTACAATGTACTAACCCATTGAGGACGAGCTGCGAGTATACTCGGGCAGGTGTCTATGGGAAATGTGTGTTGTAGCAAAATATAAAGTCCGTCCTCAATGGGTTAATACGTCAGACTGAAAAAGAGTCATTCAGAAAACCTGCCCCCCCCCCAAAAAAAAAAAAAAAAAGAAAGACAATTTCCCATTCATTTTGATAACAAACTTGAGGACTATGTAGTAGTATTGTTCTTTTAGAAAATACAATAAAATGAAAATTGGCAATATTAGCCATTTCGCTTATTTTGAGTTCTCACACAAAAGTGGTTCACGCATTTGGTGTTGGTTTTGTGATGAACGTTCATATAGGTTCTCCATCATAACAGTCGTCATCTTTGGCACTTTAGTAGAAACTTTTACAAACCCAAATATAAAATATGTAGGCCTAATTCCTTACTGTAATCCCTTATTCTATGCAGACATGTACATTGTCAAAGAAAATTGACTTTCAGCATGTCAGCCTTGAATACAAATTTTAACTCTTCATGGTCCCAGGCCACAGGATAAGAATGGGGTCATACATTCCCTTGCTCCAGAAATGCATCCAAATCAAATTCAGTTAATAATGTGTTTGTTTGGCTCGTTTCAATGGTGTTAAAAAAAAAAGGAAAAAAAAAGTTAAAGGTCCTGTAGAGACACAATTGACTGATCATGTCATTGAGTCATGTAGAGAAAATATTTTGAGGACAGCCTCAAGAAGCTACTGTAAGAGTCTACAAGGCAACACAGCAAGAACATAGTAAGTAGCCGGACAGCCTCAAGAAGCTACTGTAAGAGTCTACAAGGCAACACAGCAAGAACATAGTAAGTAGCCGACCTCCCTGTTTTACCTCAATTCACAACTGGAGAAAACAAAACAACACGAAAGACTTGTTCTCAGATGCAAAACAAATCTGCAGTGTACACTACAGAATAGAGTGCAATACAATGTGCTGACACTACATTGTACCTGTTTGACATATCGATACATCTACTGTGCTGTCACTGTTACAAGTAAACATGGCTGGTAAATGTAAAGTGCATCATACTGCACATCAGCTGAATTGCAGAACAAATATGATTACTCCTCCACTTTATGTACTGGTGCCTACCAGCACACACCAAGTGCCCTGCCCTTCCTTACATACTGTATACATGTACGCATGCACGAACAAAGATATAGTATGCAATCAAATAGAGAATAATTTCCTGCATTCTCTGCCCCATTATAATGTTAATTTGTTGACTTTCCTAAAATTCATTACTTACTCCCCCATGATCATGACATTTAGGCCTACTTTTCGAAAGCTTTTTCTTTAACCTCAAACCACTACCATGATCATCCCAGAACAAAGCAATCAAAATAGTTTAATCTCAATTGGCCCCTTAGTACTATACCTACAGGCATATATGATTGTAATCTTTAGTATTCAATGTGGTTTCCACTTCAAAAGTTAATGTAATTGGCACTATTCAAAAAAAAAATTATCTTATTTATCTATTCAGTTTTACTTTAGACAAGGTAGCCCCTACAGTAAGCAAGTGTTGTTTTTCCTAGCCCCGGCTGGCTATTTGGTCAAGAATTTACAAGATTTCAGGCAGCATATTTGTACAAATAACTATTTTACAGTTCCTCTAAAAGTTTGCCATTCCATCATTCAAACTAGATGTTGTACAAATTGTAGTTCACAGATATTATGTTATCACTGAACCATGTCTTCCTACTTGATATTACATAATGCCTACAGGTTGCATGTTCATACACTATACAGTGTCATTGTAATGATGTGATGCATGCCAGTTTACTGTAAAATGAGGAATGTTCACATGCATTTTAACTTAACAAATGCCAAGATTTGCGAAATTAAAATGCATACAAAATTTCTTGTCTACACTATATGCAGTGAATGCCAGTGGCAATTCATGAAAATTTCATATCGCATCTAATTTTGCAAATATTTCATGCCGTGAATATATCATGTTTTACAGTATCTAATACCATGACTTATCAATTGGGACAGCATGCAGGCTCAGCTGGTTGAGTGCATGCTTCATGATATTGCATCTTACTTGAGCGGAAGATGTCACTCCGCTCTGTGGCAGTATTTATCATACAAACGTCCAGAGTAAAAACTCTATTTTACAAGTTATTCATCGACAATTGATTGATCTCTTGCTTCAAATGCTTACTGCCACAGTCAATGCAGTCATTATCACCTACAACACACACACACACACACACACACACACACACACACACACACACACACACACACACACACACACACACACACACACACACACACACAACTTCAGCACTAGCACCAACAAAAGTATCCTCTAATTCTCCGTTCAATTCGCAGTGGGACTGATCTATTTCCTGCTTATCTTGATTCAATCACTTGTGGTTTTAGTGAAATCTGTATAACAAAATAAATGGCTATTAAATTCATTTCAAATGATAAACAAAATTAGAAAAACATACATTCTTTTATCAATGAAAAAAAAATCAAAACTTGATAAAACCTAGCAAGTAATAGTGCAGTATCTAAGAATTGACAAGGACTTCTATGACAATAAGAGTTCAGATTTACGTACAGTGTAGGGCAAATCTACAAAGGTTTAGCTCTAAAACTAAGCATTTCTACCAACAATACCATAGATGTTTGCAAAAGATAAAGAAAAGAAATTAGGTTACGTAAAGACAACACACAGCTGCCTGATACAGGCTGGGCTACAGAAAACCTTGCCTAACATCCTTCTATACAAGTGTACATACATCCACCAAAGCAAAGAGAAACATGGTATACACACTCTTGGATATATGATTCTTACCCAGCAGAACTGGCTGTGAAATGTCCGTTTGGGATTTGGTGACAGCAAAATACATTCTTGGATGCGTCCAAAGCAAACTACTCTTATCTCCTCATGAATGGTCAATACGGTATATCCAATTCATGAGACCGCTGGAGTCCACACAGCCAGCCACTACCCATGAATTGCCAAGGACTGCTCCCTCAAAATCCTATTCAAAGATGCCCTACGAAACATCAACACAATCACTAGCACTCCCCACAGCTCTACCGTACACTACAGGTGGGTTAGATGCACACTACCACCACAGCTGTCCTACCGAGAGGGGGCGGGGAGGGTGCAACGGTGGCGGTGTCATCGACAGACTCGGAGTAGGACTTGTAGCTCTCGAGAATAGCTTCCTCGTCCTGCTTCTTGGAGCCAAAGCCGAGTCGATTCATCGCGGGCCGAGCGAACAAGCAAACCTCATATATGGAAGGGAATGTTGATTCCGTTGTCTGGCAGTGCAAATCTCAGCGAGGCTTCTATTGGGACTTTGTATCAAGCAGCTTTACACCCATCATTGCAGAGAGGTGTGTTCCTCATGTCCACTAGACCATACCATGATTAGAGCTACATTCAGACCCTTCAATTTACTTACTGCCACCACTACCCACAGAATTACCTTGAATCTTTTCTTTCTCCTTTTTTTCTCTCTTTTCTCTCTACTCAAACCATCCAGTCACAAATGCTCAAATATCTACAGTAGCTACAATCAAACTTGTTGTTATTATTTTCCCCAGTCTATCCAAGTGTTTTTGCTTTCATCCTTGCAGAGGCATTGTTGGCTTAAATCAAATGATTAAACAGTGTTATATCTTGTCAAATCTATTTCAGAAATCTGAAGGGAAGCATATTATGCTCATTGTATTCCAATACATTAGTTTTCTAAAGCATGTAACATATAACAAAACACTTCAACGATCCCCAGCCAGGGTTGGGTCATGTAATGCTTCACTGTTTATTTTGCTGACAACAAACTGGTCAGTGCACATAGTGCAAAGGAAAAGTGATTTCATATAGGAAAGGCAAATATCTAATGATAATCATACTGGGGAAAAGTGCAATGCTATGCAGATCAACCTGGAATCTAAATTGGGTCTTGTACACCTAGGCTAAACAGCAGAAGCAACCCAATCCCATAATATGGTCATCATAACAGACTTTGGACTGGAAGGTAAGGCACAGTAAACACATTTAGCAAACAAAAAACCAAGGGTAAACGATGATACAACACCCCTCCCCCTCACCCCCCCCCCCCAAAAAAAAGTTTATATATAAATTGCTCATCAGACAAACACAACTTGTAAGTATAAGAGTACACATTCCCTTTATTTCCCTTTATTTTAGTCCATTATACAGCTGTGTCTCTACATAACTTTGTTTGATCCTCAGTTGTGCATCTAACAGATAAATTAAAATTAAAACTAATTCATCACTTACATGCTTGTATGCCATTCTTAGAACTATAGGCCCTCCATGGAAAGATTTGATCCTAGTCTGTCACCCTCAATGACTACATTTGTATGATAAACAGATTCTCCACAAAAGGCACTTACACTGTACATGTATAAACTATAATTAACTCAGACTCTAGCCCTTGATCTGGAGGATAATCATTTCTAGAATGCAAGTTTCTTTGCAAACTTTTGTCCTTCAAACATACACGTTGTACCTAATTGTGTTTAAATAACTGGAGTGCTACCAACGAAGAAACTTTTATTCCTCTTAACAAGAATGTATCATGCCCATGGTAAAAACATTTAAATAGCTACATCAATTTCTAAATCTAGAAAAGTTGTTAAAGCTAACAAGAAGCTTATTTTCCAGCAATAGGGTTCCAGTCATAGAAGAAAGAAGGGAAGAAAATTCCCTTTAATAGAAAACCTTAAAATCATAAAATCTTCCCCTAGGGATGACTCTCAAAATGAGTCACTGAAATCTACCTCAGAAATCAAATAATTATGGAAAGAAGTTCAGCAGAGTGCATAAAAGTCTAGAGGCATGAGTATTGTAAAATGGTTTGATCATAGTTGCTCTCTGGAATTTGACACATAGCTATTTAGAGAGGCTTTTTAAAAGAAATTTGAGGTGTGAGTCCCATCTACTGCCATGCTATACAAGTGACTATTAGTATCAAGGAACTATGCACTGCAAATGCCTATTGACTTGTGTAAATTCAAGATATCCTCACCATCACATGGCCATATATCTAATTATGTGAAAAAATTGATCTGAAATAAAGTGCAACAGACACTACATGGCTAAACATTCCTGTCATTTTATTTCTGAATTCTTTGGCTAACTCTATCTAGATTATCCCAAGCTTTTTGACGGCTTATTCTAGGGTGTAAAATAACTCCTTAGGAACAAACAATACACCCTGAATTAAACTTCCTTTTCCGATTCTTGAAACTGAGACATATCCCATTTTTTAATACCACATATACCATGACTTTTTCTTTTCCATTGCACATAAGCTTCTTCATTTATTTCAATGTCCTTTTCACTGTACATGTATCCCTACACTGCTAAGGATATTGCATGTTGTTGTCTGTTTTAGAATGCTGAACAATAAAAATTACAGAACAAAGCAGTCTGCGCCACTACCAATCAAGATCACTGACAAGAGCGTTGATTTCTTCCATTATCACAGCCTCCTTATCTTCATTATTATGGGAGTAATAGAATATGGTCATTCCAGCAGTATCTACAAATAGATCAGACATGAGGTGCCTTTTAATCTGTTGGGAAAATTAATAACTGCAATCACATTCAAGAGAAGTACTACTATTATTCATTCAGAATTAGGAATGCCGAGAGCGTGGGAGTATAATCCTTTGCAAAGGATTAAAAAAAAAAAAAAAAAAAAAACAGCGCTCAACCTGAAAAGCCCTGCAATGCATGAAAATATTTTCCTGTGTACACTGTGTGAATGAAGTACTGTACTGCCAATTGAAAACTAGTATCTTCGGCAAAATTGTGATTTATCTGTATTGGTACTCACACATGGCAACTTTTTCAAAGCTACCATATGACACTAGATCCTGACAGGGTAAATTGTGTATTATTCTCATATTGGTGCAAGAGTGTAATAGTGAATAGTGGGATCTCATTGTGCAACAAGAGCAAAGAGTCTTGTAATGGTCTTAAGAGATAAAATCACAGATTTTAATTCCATCTTCATAAGAGTAATATTAAAAAATTGATCCCTCTTCAACATGAACCATACTTGTAAAGACCTTCACTTAATGATATTCTGTAGATTTTGAAAACTAGAATATGTTTCATCAATATACTTTTAATTCACAATACAATATAAAAAGCTGTTTTACTGAAAATGAAGATTCTAAGATAGCTGCTTTGCATTCAGTGATTTTTTTTTTAATTTTTTTGGTTGATATTTTAATTTTTTGTTGTGTGGGGGGTGATAGATTCAGGACCTTTTTCCCCTTTTAATACATAACAATATAAAGATATCAGATGTTTTGAAGACAAATATTAGCTTTACTAGATTGCTTGAACACAGAAACGCAACACAGAGGAACTACCAATGTTTACAAGCTGCATAGATTGCCGATTGATCTAATCCACAAATGGTCGAATCACGACACAAAGGCTATACCCGGTACCCGTTTAAAAAAAAAAATAAATAAATAAACTGCTCTTTCTTTGCCGGTGAGAATCATTTCTTTGCAATGCTGACACACCTATTACTGTAAAAGCTGATATTTTCGCGCGACTAATTTTTCGCAGTCAACTGGGTAAGAAGAATTTCGCGTGTTTTTCATTCCGCGGAATCAAGACCTCAGCTACTGGATTATATGGCAGGCAAAAATATTCACTTGCTTTTATTTTCGCGATAGCTTCTGGATGCGCGAAATGCGCGAAAATTTCAACACCGCGAAAATTTCCACTTTCACAGTATGCTGTTGATTTTGTTTTTTCAAATACACATTTTCTTGCATACCTAATAATGTTTAAAGTGAATTATTGTTCCTTTGATTCAAAAAGTTACTATTTAATCTACCACCAGCCTGCTCCTTTTCCAGAATAGTACAGCAGTTATTCAAATCAATGACTCTTGCATCAAGTTCTTTTTGTAGCAACTGATTGACATTTGAATTGATGAAGGGGAATTTGTCAATCAGTTGCAACAAAAATGGTAGTTCTTCCCAATGAGAGCAGGTTCTTATGTACACAAAACTTTGCTGCACCTTCCCATCATTTCTGCATTTGTACAATCATCAGATAACCTTGGCGCCAAGTTGCACTGGAGTGGAAACTTGATACAAGGTTGCAGGCATGATGAGTACGATTGGTAGGTATCAAGTGAATAGTACCAACAGGTTGCTGGCGTGATGCGCAATGTTGACTACAGTAGCAAAGGCCTATTTACATGCAAGAGTTATCAGTTTTCAGATTGTGATGCAATAATCTATTTCATTCAGCTCTGTTGATACTGCAAGCGAAACACTTATAAAATCTGCCACCTGCGCTTATATGCCTATTCAAACAATGACTAGAGTGTGATCTTGGGTATTGTCATCCAAGGGTGCGTTTATCAACTCTTTTTCTCTGCAGAAACAGGTTTTCCAAACGGCTTTCAGGGAATTTTTACGAGATGATAAACACAAAGCTGTTTTGAAAGCCTTTTCGGAAAGCCTTTTCGAAAGCCGCAAATTTGTGCTTTCCGAAACAGGTGTCCTAAACCTGTTTCTAGAAGCCTTTTGAAGCAAGATAAACACAAAGCTGTTTTGAAGCGGCTTTGTACTGCAGTTATGAACCATGCACGCCTTATGTGACCTCTTCTCCTCGGGTCGAATTGCACAATGCAGCTGTGCAGTGACAGGCCAGTTATCGTGTTGGTGAAGAGTTGATAAACGCAATTATTTTGGAAGACGTTTCTAAAGGGCTTTGGAAACGGCTTTTGAAAGGCGTTTAAACAGGGTAAAGATGATAAACGCAGCCCAAAACATAGTACCGAAAGATGCATCATGAGATTCTGAAGGAAAAAAAAGATCGATATCTATTTTTTTCTTCTTCTTCCAGGATATTCATACACAATCCATGAATTAATGGTGGGGTTTTGATTTTGCATTTGTTTTTGTTGTTTTTTCTTTCTTTTTGTATGTTAACACAAGAATTGGGGTATCAGCTCCACATCACATTGCAAAGAATACATAAGTGAAAGTTTAAAGAAAATCAGACAATTCGTTCAAAAGTTACACATTTTTGAAGTTTCAATGCCACCATTGGATGAAAAAACTACTACAACTTGATGTCACATGCATAGAATGGTATTGAAAAGGAAAATATATGCAAAATTCAACATATTTTCTCTTTTCTCATACAATAAAAGAGCACTTGTCTCACCTCTTTCAGAAGGCAGGGGGAATACCATTACCCTTTAAACATGAATTGAGGGTATGTGGACCTTTTTAAAACAATGAAATCATTTAGAATTCTCTTTGCAATATCCTTCTACACATATGACATCATACACTCTAGTAGTCTTATTATCCAGCATGACTGTGTAGAAACTTTAAAAATGCCTTATTTGCCTCAAACTTTCACTAATGTGTCCTGCAGCAAATATTGGTGCCTTCTCTCAATCCATATGGATATGAAGGTAGACTTGTCCTTTAATCCAAAGAAAATCCTTCAATTTGCATAAATTTCATCTTACACAGTGGAATTACCACATGTTCACATCCATCTAGGAGCAAAAGTTTTCTATGACTTAGCCAAGTTTCGACTAACCTTTTGTCAAGGGCCTCTTGCTGTAATGGGCGAGCAGAGCGAGCCCAACCGAGTGCAACAGCACGAGGGCCTTTTGAGATCTGCTTCACACATTATTATTCATGACACGTGAACCCTACTGAATGTTCATATTAACTGGTTCCGGTCGACCAGTGGAATGGCGCGCTCCCCACATCCTCAGCCTTGGTGTTGTCGTGCCTGCATCACAGACTGCCTGTGGAGATCTGTGGCGTGCATTCGCTGTATTCAAATCAGGTTCGAGCAGACAGGCACGCTGATAGGACGACTTTAAAGGGGAAGGCTAGTAACTGATCAGTGGGAATCAGTGGAAATGCAGGGAGATGATTGTTCCAATCCTTATGGGATTCATTCAAGAGTTCATTGTATATCTATTGTTGTGTGAAAATGATTTGCTTCAGAACGGTCTCATATTCAAGTAATGTGCAGATTAATGCTCCGTCACTGACCAGGGACGCTAACCTGGAAGCATTAAACTGCACATTACTTGAATATGAGACCATTCTGAATCAAATCATTTTCACACAACAATAGATATACAATGAACTCTTGAATGAATCCCATAAGGATTGGAACAATCATCTCCCAGCATTTCCACTGATTCCCACTGATCAGTTACTAGCCTTCCCCTTTAACAAAAGTCGGTAATTCAAAGGGCCAACAAAAGGATGAGAAGCAGATCTCAAAACGCCCTCACACAACCCCACTCAGCAGGGCTCTCTCCACCATATATGGCAAGAGGGCCTTGACAAAAGGCTAAGTTTCGAATTGTGCAAGGTTGACTTAGGTGAGGCTGACTGTACTACACAACAGGTAGGGGAAAGTTTTTCTGACTTTCTGATCTCCCTGATACTTTGTGTCACCCGCTCCCAGAAACACAGAAGTTTCATTCACTGACCTGACTGATGTCCCTTGGGATACACCTTGAGCCAAGACTTGCCTTGATGGAATTTCAAAATTGGCTCTGTATCCGTCATTTTGTCTCGAAGAAAACAATCCCGCTTAGCTCCAAAACAACCCGCTATTACAGCGCTATGAGTCAGCCAGAGACTGCATCAAAACAGCTGCTTGCATGCACAACTCCTGACTTCTGGCCAAAGAATTGTTCACACAGAAGCGCGCATTTCAGGAGGATGTAAACACAGCCATCCAAAAAGATGAGATGGCACACAAAACACAAGGGGCAACCTTGAGGAAAACGTTACATACAGTCCAATCTTCACAAACTGCTATGATACATTTAATATGTACAGTAAAAGATAAACCCCCTAACTGCCCACACCTAGTCTATGGCACAGTAAATGAGTTGATAGGTACATATAATCTGCACCACTCCAGTGGACACTCATTCAAACCTAATGGCATCTGCAGGTAGGTCTGCCAGCCAAGCCAAGTCACCCGACATTAAGATCCCGTTATGACATAGTGCATTGTACCATGTATCACAAAAGTCGTCTAAGCCAAACATTTAAGTAGATTCGATTACTGCATTGACAACTCGCAGGTACCTGCATCAACAAAACCTAGAAACATGTGACTGTCTGCTTTGCATGGCCGAGTGACATTTCCTTTATTCCGCTTAACTTTCCATGAAGTGTCACTGTGTGTAGCAAATGATGTGATATTTGGTACTGAAAATTTACCATTTTGTTGAATCATTTTTTTTTTGGGGGGGGGGGGGGTGGGGCAATATCTTGGGTTACCAGAAAATGTGTGAAAATAACAGCACTTTATGTCAGAATATTTTGTTGTGTCAGTGATCTACACACAACAATAAATAAATGCTACATCAAATAAATGACATAATTTTTCTTTTTTTTCACTCCCGAGTCTCTCTTTGATCACAGTACTAATCACTATAACACTAATGCCCTGCCGCTAAAGTGGCGGCAAAATTGGTGCGTAATAAAATTTTAGAAAAATAGAGATGGGTACAATTTCATATTCACTCAATAATTCATAACTGGGATGAATTGGAAATGGGCTCATTATCACTGATTGCTAAAATTTCACTGCCATGACAATTCACAATGTACATCTTAAGAACAAGAGATGGCGCTACACAATGCCATAATCCAGGGTATGACAGTACCCTGGATAATTATAGTGTACCAAATCAAGTGTCTGCTAAGTGATACAGTGTGGTTGTTAAATTATAGACCTATTCAGGTTCATTGAGGGCAGCAGACAATTTGTGGCACTGGGCGCAGCCATGAGCTCATTTCGAGGTGTCTTAGCCGACCCCCCCTCCTCTCCCCCACCCCCCGGGCAACATGTTTATCGCGCACTAAGCAAGCATTCGCGCACTCAGTACGAGACGCCTATTGGCTAAAACGACCATGCATCAGTTTTTCATTCCGCACACGGAAGGGGGTGGGGGGGGGGGGGTTGGCTAAGACACCGCATTAATGGCGCTGCCCATGCCAAAAATACACATAGCGCGTAACAGAATCGGTCTATAGAACTGCCTGTTTGTTGCATGATATGGCTGGAAATTCATGGCATCTTATGTTTATAAAATACAGTAACATCTTCCAAGTGATGAAGGCCAAAATAATAAGGTCAACTGTGTATCAATGCTGTTGAATGGCACTAGCCACTTGAAAGCTTGAAGCTTTTTGAAGCTTGTTTCTGTATGTTATGAGCATAACACATGTATAGTATGAAATAATAACACAAACTTATCTTTTTTAAACCTTATTTTGGTCACTGACTATAACATTATTTCCGTTGCAAAATCATTAAAGCCTCTGAATTTATAACTGATCTTTTGGCAAATAATTGGTAACATTATGTTGGTAGATTAAGATGATGGCTCTAGTCTCAATATGGCATAGTTCTGTAAAGGTTCCTATGGGTTTGGGGAGAGATCAAATGAATATAATTAGTTCCGTTTGCTCTTTCTCAAAGATGAAATATATGCCATTAAAAAAAACATTTTTTTATGATAACAAGATGATAATTTCTGTCTCAGAATGCCATAAAACTTGGTAATTATTCCAATTTACATAAAATCATCTTCCATTGATTTCTAACAATTTCATTCTACCCTCTTATACTTGCTCTTGTTGAACAGATAAGCATGACTTGATTTGGAAAGAGAATGAACTTATTCACAGGCATACACTTTCCTACCTGTACACATGTAGTACCTATGAACTCTAACCCACTATCCCTATACAATTTATCTAACTATGTAAAACAAAACTGTCGTAAATGAAGATCTCAGAAGCTGGACAGTGACTCACAGGGGCAATTTCCTAAGACTGGCTGTGATATGAGTGAGCTTAAACTGGCCCCTGTCCGGTTGTTTGAACAGAAACGACATTGTTTACGTAAAGATCACAGCTCAATGAATATTGCACAAAAGTTGCACAACTTTTGTGCAAAACTTGTTCATCGTATGGTGCCATACATTTATTTCCAACTTTCCTGCACACTGTAACTAACACCTGTAGACATTCTAAGGGTTAATACAAGCATACATTTTTCATGTACGCTAGCAGAAAGTATACTGCAAGTGTGTAATACAGAAGGTAAATTGCTTTGATGGAATAACATAATTTTTGCCTTGAAGCAACTGCTCTGTTGCCCTACATCTACTACAGGGACCCACTCACTATGTACCACGAGTGTTTATAGTTTTCTCATCTGCACAGGAGCGAGCTTACTCTGTCCCATGAAGGTCATAACATGACAGGTCCCACATATTTTTTTAGGCTGAGCCAACTTCAAAAACAAATGACACAATCTGTTGCATGTGTTCATCCCTGCAAATCTGTTTCATCATCACAAGGTTTGAATACATGTATTGTACTGTACACCTACATTGTATGACAGCATTGGTTACACCATACACAGAGTGTGCACACATAATTACGTACCAAATGGAGAGTCTTTGTGCCACTAGGTTCACAGAGAGCTATACTCTGCTCTACAATGTGTGTATAATGTATACATGCAAAGATGATACACCTTACAACCACAATATCACAGCTCAGATGTCCTGCACTAGGTCAGAGTTGGTGGAGAAAAAACAAACAATGAATGGCATGACCTTGAAATGTGGCAGATAATACAAAGACAGCGAGAAAACAATCAGGTGACTATCAGTCAGATGACTAATGAAGATCACTTCCCTTCTGTCACTCCACAGGGCATACATACACATGTACGGTACACTGTACAAGTGCAAAGGGGCTGACATATCGCAGCCTTCTACATATCTATGGTACATGTAGCTTGCACGATGCAGCTTTGTCAATGTCAATTTCCCCTCTGTAAATGACTTCCCAGGCTGTGTGATGACTGGCCACAGCTGAGCATCCTTTTGATTAAAAAACAACAACAACTGGCATAATTCATATATCAGGAACAAACAATCCATCCTTCAATAACTGGCCCTAAAAAGCAATCAGGAACAGCTTTCACTTTAACCTTGCCTGTAGTTTAGTACTTTACATTCTTTTATTTTGAATTTCAGCTTTACAACATATGGCTGGTAAAACTATACATCATGGGATACCACAGTGGATTCATTGGTCAACATTAATTAAAATGGTCTTATTTGTTTGCAATTTGTTCAAATTTTCTCCAGTTTGTACTGATTTTCCCCTCAGTGTGATATCACCTCCACTCAAATTTACTTTATCTGTAAATACAGATTCATGGGAAATTCACCCTCCTGATACGAAAAACATCCTTGCATCAAACAGTGACATATCAGATTGTTCAAATTTGGGTGTCAAAGAGTTTTAAAATTGCTTCATGGCCTGTACTAGGGGATTCTGTTACAGCAAGGGGGGTTGTGCCGTGTTTGTTCAGAAATGTGAAATACATGTACATGTATGAGTTTTGTCTAGATATTCCTAGATTTCTTTATTTCATTGCTTTTAAATAGGGCACCCTTAATGTCATGCCCTTGATGAGAGATTCTGAATAATACACTCTGTGGGTGATTTAAACCGCCACTAGGAGTTGATTGTTCTGTGATATCGTGGGCTGAAATTTTCAAGCTACAATGCACATACATATAGTCATAGAGGGCCTACATTTTATCTATGTCACAGATCTCAGTGGAATTGAGATGTCAAGCATATGAGGAATGCTGACATCACCATAGTACACAGCATGGGGACCTTGAAACCACATAGACAGAATGTCAACATAGGGGCGTATAGAATAGTGTGCATCTTTCAATCTAGCACTCATTAGCAAGTCAAGTATCATTTGACAGATAGCTACATGTATTTGTTCATTAACCACTATCTTGCCATCAATGTCCTTTATCTTGAATATTAAAGAAACTGGAACAAAGCATACACACCTACTAAAGATTAACGTACAAAGAAAATAATGCATACAGCAAGTATCAATGTATGAATTAAGAAATTGTGCTTTTTAATAGCACTTTAGTAATATACTGTATGTGGTCTCTAATACCCGTTGTGGTAGCAAAAAAATAAAAGGAACAATGTTAGCCTCTTTGACACCTAGGGCCTACATATTGTACACATAGAATACCTTTACACATTTACGCTGTGACTTCATTGGGGCAGCCTACAGTAATAAATTTCTATGTCTGTCACTATGATTACACACACCAATTTTGTATACTAATTCAATAGCCATTTATCTGTATGTAATAGGTGGATGATCCACTACAGTTGTTATTTTGAAGTGCCACTATTCATTCAAACACCTCAATTGTCACGAGACTAGGAACCTTGCAAACAAATTACACATCCTGTACAGAAGAATAAACCTTGGAGCAAGGCTACTCTCTCAAACACAAACAAATTTTGAATGCTTTTTCAATTGCATGAAATTACTTCCTGAAACATGGACATCCTCAGTTGGTTTGTATAATCTGTGGTTTGTAACTAAAAACTGGATATCTGCTTTGAGGGCCATTCATAATTACAAATGTACATGGAAATATTTTATTGAAAAGAATGTTACACGTATGTAAAAAAACCCAACAAAAATAATATGTAACATCAAATTCATTTTGCAATGAACAATGATACATTTGTGATCCACTTCTCTATGCAAGCCGCAGGAGAAAGATGACAATGTACAATACACCATGGCCAACATACACTTGTAATCACTAATGTTCAAGAATGCCACAATTAGGTGATCTATCCCAAATGGTCTAATCTTATTTTGTCTCCAACCAGTTTGTCTAATGACCATTTAGTCTAATTGCTGCTTAGCCTCCTCCTTACCAGTTTGTCTACATCCAGATGGGCTTACTTCATTCCCATTTTGTAATTGTGTAATACCCACTGTATATGAGACAAAATGGGGAAAATCCAAGCGGACAAAATTGCAATAGATGAAATGATAATTAGTCACACTGGGCATTAGACCAAGTGAGGATTGGACCAAATAGGCATTAGACAAAATTGACAGTAGACCAAATTAGTTCTAGCTGCTATGGTGTTTAGATGACCTGGAAAGTACTGTAGACCACCTGATATTAGACCAAGTGGCAATAAACTGCCAGAAATATGCCTATCATCATCACTTGTGTGTACACATGGCCAAAGGTCACTAGTACTCAGCTTGCCCATCCCATTCATTCTGTACCATTGGAAAGTAGGCCTTTTTGCTACCAACAAGTGGACACTATGCACCAATATCTGCCACACCCACAGACAGTAGCAGCAATACACCCCCACACATACCATTGTACAGTGTAACTCTATATAAAAAAGAACCCAGTCTTTGGAGGCATACACTTGTACTGAACAAGACTGCAGCAAGCAAAAATCTAGTATTAGTGACCATGGCAACCAGGAGCAAAGAAATAACAAAAATCTCTCAATCTTTCTTTCTAATAACGAGCTTGCAAAATGTCCATTTACGGCATAATTTTACACACAGATTGAACTGAACATCATAGAATTCCATAATAACCATGGAATACTTAATTATCAAAGCAATAGTTTCTTTAACCATTTGAACACAACAGAACTGTGGGTTTTGTCTGATCCAAGTTGCCTACATGTATAACGTATCAATGGTACACGTATATTAATAATGGTGTATTGTATGCACTTGAAAAGTGCTTCAAGGGTGATGCGGGAAGGTGGCCACCTCCCTGGTTAATGTGCGTGAATTTACATGCATGTGGGTGTAAGCACACAAGAGCTGGGAAGTTTGATCGTTTGATTTGCATAAGAGTGCTGTCCATGTCCAGGACAAAGATCACTACATCGTATGTGTACCAAAGACATAATCGACAACTAGACTGATGTCTGCGTGTCATTGTCCAGAGGAGGGTGTTGTACAGGATACTGCACAGCTACCAAAAGATAAACATAAATCGTACATGTGTAGGCCTACATGTACAATTTTGTATGTGTACAAGGGGAACCAAGTAATGATGTAATTGTAGTGGCAGAAATGACTTTGCAACAGAGAAGGAAAAAAATGTACACTGACACATTTTTGCAACTTTTATATGTGGTCCAAATGATAACAATGGTCCTGCAATATTACTATCAAAAATAGATTACTGAAGCTACTTTATAAACAGATATGAATTGAATTAGTTTCACAGCATTGTCCATATGATCTTAACAGCTAAATATTTCTAACCTTATAGAGATTATTCATACAAAGTTTTCAACTTCAAGGATTAGCTCACAAGTATGTTAGCCCTGTAAAGACAGACTCGAATTAAGATTAGTTAGAGATTAAAAATACAGAGCTTCTGAAATGGTTTATACTCTATCCATGTCACACAGGGGATACCACATGCAGTCTTGAGTCATGTTGACACAATCATTAACAAAATATGAAAATGTTTAAAAGCGAGACCTCTACGTGAATCTTATCCTCCTTGCTTCAAGGTCAATCTCCACAGACTGAATACAGTACACAGCAGTGCATTATGCATCATCTCACATTATCGGGTTCATCACCAGCACTGTGTGTACATACATGTATACTGGTACTTCTTCCAGTTCTGTGGTATATTCAATGAGTTGGACTCTTGATTGAAGGTTAAGTCTTAAAAAGATAAGGTGTCATGTGGATGATCGTCATAGTTTTAGGGGTAACCCTTATCAATCAAGACTATCAATGATAATTAGCCTCAGTACAAATATGTTGTACCTAATGTCCCAATTGTATCATACTTTAAAGGGATTGTATAATTTTGGTTGAGACCTAACTTCAGGTTTCTAACATTTCTTGGTGAGATGAGAAACCTCTTACAAAATGTGAAAGATCATGTAATTCTAAGAGGAACTCTTAGAACGTTTATTTGATGAAAATTGATTTTGAAATGGCCGAGATATCCAAAACAGAGTGATCGTAATAAAAGGCGAGACTCACCTTTTATTAGGATCGTTTTGTTTTACTTTGTTTTTGGTATCTTGCAAAAAGTTGAAAGCTCAATCATCATCTCAACCAATACTATACCATCCCTTTAACTCCTTTAACTCCGTCAAACACCTCCTTGCAGACATTGTACTCACTTCCATACACAAAGTGCTATATTTACATTGTATGATGCCACTTTACAGTTAAAATTCACTTCAGTATTTTATGACATTCACATCAACAAGTTTCTACTTATACATCACAGGAAAAAAAAAATCTTTTCACAGATATATCATTCATATCAAATATCAAAGATTCCAGAATTGAACGGGAGACAGTATTACACCCCAAGTTAACTGATAAGGATTCAAATGCACACCGTGCGTATACAGTTTGGCACTTGCAAGCACTTCAAACAAATTCCTTCCTGAGAGTCAAACTTTCTATTTTATAGTCAAATGGAACTGACTCAGTGATCCAGGGGCTCACACAAGATTGAACGAGATTAAACCTTGCAAGTCCACTGATTATGCACCAAAAGCAAGGGTATCTGTTCTAGTAATGAAGCTATCTCTACATATCAGCACAGCACTGGTCTGTGGTAATAGGTGGGACTGATATGCTTTACTGGGTTTTGTGTGCATGTGTGTGTATCCGTAAATTCCTTTGTGTCTGTGTGAGCATCCATGGACCAAACGATGTAAGTGCCTTTTTCACAATGACGACATGTGATTAAAAATTTTGACAAAGTCTTGTACAAAAACTGTTACCCTTCACAGAATAATCAAACTTCTGACTGCCAACTTGTAGTTGTGGATGACCTTTGTTTTCTGAGTCGTCTATCAACTTAAAGTCTCACACAGCGAAGAACTGATATACTGTACTTTGAGGCATAATATGTCAAGAGAGGAGGCATTGGCAAAAGGCCATAGATTACTAGATCACTCCCTTCCCCACATCCTCCCCAAAGGGAAGTACTGTATCAGGATGTGCAGCAAAACACTTTAATAGAAGCAACTCAAAACTGTTGAGGACAGGCTGATATTGCTACAACATGCATTTTACCATCTAGACACCTGCTCAAGTATACTCAGGACTCGTCAACGCCTTAAAGAGGAGCCTTCCACATACATGTATTATGATAGACAGGCAATAGCAGTGCCAGATGAGATGTGGAGCAATCTCACATGCATTATGACAATGTTTTTTTCCCCTCCATCATGCAGTAGCCCTCACCTATTCAGTGTGTTCACTAGTGACACAATCAGCTTTTTTGGATGTCATCTACAGATTTGAACGATTCAGATGCTCTTGAAAAAAAGGTCAATTCAGTTTGTTTGGTACAAACCAATGGAGTACAACATACAAAAATTCTTATCCATGAATCTGTCAATAAAAAGCTTAGAAATCTTAAGGCTGCGTTTTTCATCTTTCCCCTGTTTAAACGCCTTTCAAAAGCCGTTTCCAAAGCTCTTTCGAAAGTCATGTCCAAAGCCCTTTAGATACGGCTTCCAAAATAGTTGCGTTTATCAACTCTTCACGAACACGATAACTGGCCTGTCACTGTACAGCTGCATTGCGCAATTCGACCCGAGGAGAAGAGGTCATATAAAGCGTGCATGGTTTGTAACTCCAGTACAAATCCGTTTCAAAACAGCTTTGCGTTTATCTCGCTTCAAAAGGCTTCTAGAAACAGGTTTCTGAAAACCCGTTTAGGAAACCTGTTTCGGAAAGCACAAAATTGCCGCTTTCGAAAAGGCTTTCCGAAAAGGCTTTCAAAACAGCTTTGCGTTTATCATTTCGTAAAAATTCCCTGCAAGCTGTTTGGAAAACCTGTTTCTGCTGAGAAAAAGAGTTGATAAACGCACCCTAACGTTTGTATTGCCAATTGTACAGCACTGTCAGTCGAGCTGACAAAATGTTTCAACATTTATTACAAGACAAATCTTTGTGCAACCAAAAGGCATCTTTAACTGCTATAATTCTTACTTTTTTGGAACAGTCATTCAACATACTTTGGTGTATAGTTGTACAATTTCTGAAAGGCAGTCATCTTTCAGTCAGAAAATAATGTGCTAATCCAGCAGGTCTTTGTACAGTTTGTATATTGTTAAACAAAGGAGTTATACAAAGATAACAGGGACATACATGTACTTATCCACTATTTGAAAAAGGCAGTTTTAAGGAAAAAACTTTAAACATTAACATACTGAAGCAGTAAAAATCACATGAAGACAGACTATGTTTCATGATAACTACAGCCTGTACATGTTATACAGATATTTACACTTTGAATGGGAACTCTTCAGAAACAAACAATTGATATCTTTTTCCATCTACACAAAGGGGCACATATAAACACCCACACAAATATTTCTGGAATGTTCAATTGCAAATTTAAAATAAACACAACAAAACAGGGTTTCAGTTTTTTTATCATTATTATTATTTTAGGGGGGGGGGGTTGCCGAGTATTTTTTGTTTGTTTTTGTTGTTAGTTTCTTTGTTTTGCTTCACTATTTATACTTTAAATAGAACAGAAAAAAAAAGACTTGGAAGTTTGCTTGTGTGGATGCCCTGCCTCAAGAAGTGTGGCATGTGGAATACACAAGCAGGAACAAGACTGCATGTTAAAGGGGCATAGTCCCGGTAGTGTAGATGGCGCTGTTGATGATACTGCCGAAGATTACCGAAGTAGAGCTGTCATCAAGAGTAAAGTGCGTAGGTGTTGCTAAGTAACGTTGTCTTTGTTGTCTTCTCTGCGCATCGCGCAGTCTGTAGTAATGCCAGGGTGCGTGCATATGTGCTTGTTATTATGACATCACAAAAGAAGTTTGCTGAAGCTGTCATCCCCCTCAGCCGAATCATGAGCCGAAGTGTGATCGGACCACTGACTACAGTGAATCGGTCTTCTTCGGACTCGGGAAAGTGGGCCAAAGCGTAAGCGCCAAAAGAAGTCGATAGCGTAGGTCTCTATAGGAAACTTGCGCCGTGCGCCCGCGTACGCATTTGACTAAAACACGGGGACTATGCACCTTTAAAGGTAAAACAAAGGTCATCCCTTTTAGATCTTGAATTTTGGAACACTAATCCATCTTCCATCTGATTCTGATATGCAATATCAAGTATGATGTGTCAGTATGCATGGACAAGGATGTACACACACACACAAAATGGCATTAGGGCGGTCAAATATTTTCCATGACCAGTGCTACAAACAGTGTACATTGTACGTCATGTTGTACAGGCTGTACATACCCGTACAAGTTTGCAATATTGAAGTACTGTAAATAATCTTCAGATATGTCAATTTTTATTGTACAGTGCATTGTATTACAGACATCTACCTCAGTATAGCCACTGAAGTGTGAAAATCTATGATGTCATGACACTCTTCTGTGTGATAGTTGCTGGTGGTCCTTCAGTTAATATATCTATCCTAAAGCCAAGATGTACAGTATTGTACATGTACCTGCACACTAGATTTTATTTGAGAAATGCAGGATGCAAATGCTATTCACATGAAGTTACAAGTATCTGTGATGTAATGTGATATACAACTATAAATGGAAGTGCTCTATTTTGCAAGTAACTGTATACAGCTGTAGGGCCCATTGTGTACAATGCATTATATTGTAAAGTACTGTGTGGTTGTAGGTCCTCCTGCACTACAAACATGCATACTGTTAAACCGTTTATAAATGGAAGTGCTCACTGATTGTTGATATAATCTTTTAGGCATATATATGGCAGGGGTCGCACTTAACTTTTTTTTTAACTAGCCAGGCGGACTACTTAGAATCAATTTTGACACTGAAGCAATATTTTGGCTAGCCAGACGGACTAGTAACTTCAGAATTTTATGATTTTTAGCTAGTCCGACGTGATTTTGGGTGGCCAATGGCCAGCGGACCATCGCCAATTTCGAACCCTGTATGGTCTCCTTCAAAACCTTTCAATTTACGTACCCATGATGCAATGAACAGGATACAACTGTACAATAGTTGTTATGAGTAAAGACTCATCATGATGACAGGAAATTTAATCAAATGAGGATTTTCTGTGTATAAAGTGAAACTTGCAGTCCAGAAAGAGCTACAATTTTATCACATTTTATACATTTGTACAACATATATAATTAGTACAGTTACATGACATTATAATAATCAGTTTTCTGATTACACAGACGGGCAAATGTTTTCTTTCTCAAGAGGTAGGATTTGAACTTTGAACAAATTTACTCTCAAGAACACTCAACAGGTCTACTGTCGTCATGTTACAGCAAGACAAACAGAAAGATCTACACAACCAGTTCAATGCATAAAATATGACTAATTTTAGTGCTTTGATCACCTGTACTACAGAGATTCAATCCAAGTGATTATTTTCATGTGAGTAATTTTTTGCGCTTGACCGAATAAGACTACAAGAGGAGTTTCTTGTGTTTCTAATTCTGCGAAATGGACTGGAACATATGGCAAGCAAAAATATTCATATATTATGCTTTTATTTAAAGACATTGTGCTAGTTTCTGGTTGTGTGAAATGCGCGATAATTTCAACACCGCGAAAATTTCCCTTTTAACACAACAAAATTTCCCCTTTAACCCATTGAGGACGAGTCCCGAGTATACTCCGGCAAGTGAAAATCATTGTGGGCCAAGTGCTTTGGAACAATGAGAAAAAATGGACATGGTTGAGAAATTCAGTTATGTATGAAATGCACAAGGTTGCCTTTGTATTGTTTTCATACAGGTCATACACTACATATACGCCAAAGTAAATAATCGCCTTCAAAATATCAAATCACATGTACAATTGTACATGCACTAACGAAAAGTCGTGCTTCACACCATGGACGTAGCAAATCTTTAAAACAAGAGGTTGATACAATTCAGGTCACAACGCCCTACACTCATGGCAGGAGACATCTGAAGATGATAAGATGGATCCTTTTTGCATGCCCCTGGGACGGCTCTGTTTCCTACCTCTCCTTCACAAAATCCCCATTAATGCCTCTGATTTGTAAGAATAAGGTTTGGCAATGATTCAAGAATAGCAGCTACATTGTAGGAAACTTCTGTCAGGTTTCTGCATGATTCCCTTAAATGCCTGGACTGTTTCTGACGGAAGAAACCATGGCCACAAGAACTGACGGATCCAAAGTGTCATTAAAAAAAAAGTTGAAAGTCCTGGTATAGGATAAGTAATCGCATCAATGAACCCAACTTGTTTCTGATAATCCCCAGGGACAAGTTGGAAGAGAATGCTATTCAAAAAAAAAAAAAAAAAAAGGTCTACTGAACACTCAACATTAAGAAAATGACTGCTACAGTGTATGTACACTACCAGTAAGTAGATCTGCAGACCTCCATGATAGCTATCATATTGCCCATGACTGGGATGGCTAATCACTTATTCACATACAGCCGTTTGTCAGGCTGCATGGCATCTACTAGGTTGATACGTAATATTCCATACAGTGTGACTTATCAAGACGAGCTTGTTATGGTAGAGAATGGCAAGGCACGGGTGAGCGCACAACCGCAGCTTTTTTATTTTGGACTTGGATCAGCCTCCTATCACTTGATGAATGGATATTATCAAGACAAAATATGATATGATAATCTTCTATGTTCATTAGGCTTTCTGCCAGCTGTGCATAATCAAAATTCACTAACGGTTTCTGAATCGTTCATTATTAAACAAAGTTCCACAGGGGCACAGAGGGATCTTTCAATATTTTCTTGCCTATGTGTCAGGGGATATCTGAGATGTCAACTCACATACGATACTGATGAATCATCTGATATCTCATTGATCACACATGTCATTGCATAGTACACCTATTACAGACTGTGCAAACCAGGCAACCCCCTCCATATATTACAATCTTCCCACATCCAGTGGAAAGACTTGTACCAGGCACATTGAGCTCATAATGTATGATACTGGTTATTTGATGAACAGTCTTCAGTCGTATAACTCTGCATAAACTGTATATGCTGATATTTTCGTGTGCAGATATTTTCGCGAATAACGAGGTCATACACATTTTCACACGGTGTTGTTTTTGTGAATCGGCGCCAACGCTTACATTAATGCTCTATTATTACACAGTGCATGGAGACATTTTCGCGTGTTGTTACAGTACTGTAAATTCGCGATCCAACTATGATTCGCGAAATTCACGAAAATCAAACCCTCGCGAAAAAATAACAGCTTAAACAGTATCGAATGTAAGCTGAGTGAGTAATAGGCTTGCTGATTGGCTGCAAGGACTTCAGTAGAAAAATCACGGAGAAAACAAGGTTACCACAATTAGCGTACTTGGAAATTTAAACCGAATCTGTAAAGACTCTATGGTGGACAGTATCCCCTCTTGCTGTCCATTCTTTCCTGTTTGTTATTCTTGAAAAAGACCCAAACAAAGTGCAGAATATCAACCAGCGCCACAGGGCTTTCACTTAAAGGCTAATGCACATGGGACTAGGGGAACTACAATTACGCATCACAGAACCCTCCCATGTGATTTACTACCTTCATGTTCATCTGTTGTCTCATGAATGAGCATCATTGAAGCACATGAATGCTATACAGGCTAGCACGTATCTGCTCTAGAATTTGTTCTTGCTTCCTTGCAGATCACCAGTTTGACAGTGGCTACAAGTTGTACATTGTACCATGGAGCTACAAACTTCGTTTGCAGCTCCATGATTGTACAAACAACTTGTACATCACACGCCAAAGAGATGGAAAGAACAAACAGCTAACACTTGTTAGAGTCTTGCAACTAGAATGCAGAAGTACCATCTTGTACAGTGTACAATGTGTGCGACTATGAAAACACTTAAAAAGAAAGGAAGACCACTGACGTTAGACTGCAGTGTAGACAAACTTTTCATAACTACAGCTATACAACGTGGATTCAGAAAGACAAAGGATACTAATTACTATCAAGACACATACATATCAAGAAGTGCTTACACTGTCAGTATACTGTAGCTGTTGAATATTTACACACAGATTTATATGAAATACAAGGTGTACAATAGTGTGTACAATTTGTACCTCACAATATTTGTATATTATATGTAGATTCCCTGGTATGAAATATTCTCTATAGGACATTACAAGCAGGTACTAAGTATCAACAGTGTATAATAACAGTGTAAAATCATACAGGTATTTCTGTTATGTGAATGCTTCTGAGTGACCTGAAAGTATGATAAATTAATGCAAAATAGTCGTTCAAATATTAAAAGGCATATTTCTCACCAGTCATGGGTATGACTTGGGTCTGGTGTGTGCTGAACAATCAGACTGTGAGATGGAGAAAAGTTCAGAGCACACATTATTTACACTGACATAAATCACAAAACCACACCCAATGGCTCAATGTTTTCTCAGTAGGCCTACCAATATTTGAACAGCATGTTATGACTTCAATAACAGTATGAGTGTTTCTCTTTTTTTTTTCTCAACCAAAGAAAGGCAGACATTTGTATTTTTCTAACTTCATAACAAATATTTCATAACCTCTGCTTCATCAAGGACGAAGGTCTACTGTGTCTGTCAAGGGTAGGCCTACAGTAACCCTACATACAGTTCGTACCTCTAAATGTTCACACTCATACGATGTACATGTAACACAAACATTATCATTGTATAATAACAGGTGTTACGGCATCACAGAAGATAACATTTTCTGTCACTTGCTCCTACATGCAAGTGTACAGGGATTAACAAAGAGAGTAATAGATTAATTACAATTAAAAGATACAATTAAAAGTACTGTATGTACATGTATTGGTAAGCAATATGAAAAAAAAAGTATCAGTGTTGTAAATAATGCCTCTGGACAGGGAGGTGAGCACCTCCCTGCTCTGGATAACTTTGTGTTCTCCACCTGTACAGTTTGTATGGAAGTGAGGGCATGGTACACTTCTGCCACATTCAGTGGTTCCCTTCCCCCTGTTGCATGGACCAGTAGGGTGTGACCCCCTAAAGAATCCTCTAAGGCTTTTACTACCAGACAATGTCAATATACTGTGGGTGTAATAAAAAGAAAAAAAAAAAGAAATCTATAATGTGTGTATGGGCATGACCCACTGATTTTTAGATATTATTTGGGGTAGGTGTGGCAAAAGGGAAAGAAATCAACATTCCATTCACTTTTGAGAGTGTCAGTTAATTACAACTGATCTGAGATGGCAATTTTGCTTTTTCAACACATGACATAGGCCTACATGTCCCTATACTACAGGCAAAATGTACATACCGGTACATGCCAGCAGTAGAGAAAAAGGGATTTCTACATTGTTCACATTAAATTTATGACACACTATACTTTCCTTTACAGCAATTTCTCATGTCAAACCTACCAAACTGTACTAAACTACAGTATGCACACTAGGTGGTTGCTATATCTAACAAAGCATAGTTCCGACATACCACTGTGAATCAAACGACTTCTATTTAAAGTGGCATAGTTCTTGTGCAGCAGTCCATACAATGATCCTGCCCCCATTCAACCTATTCAGCGTAGTAGGTCAACAATGCTCGCTAACGACAAATCCACTTGTTATTAAAGTGCGCAGCACTTTTAGCAGTCTTGGTTCAAGAACTGGAACATGTCAAAGCACTACATCTTTACACAAACTCTGGACAAAGCACAAGTTCAAATCAAGGCAAAACCATCTATGTAGCCATGGTAACACAATGCTGCCACATGCAGTTTTGATTCATAATGGATTCTGCATATCGTAGAGCTACCAACCAATGAAAGCATGAATTTGTAGTATTCAGTATTTCTGCAATTCTATTTTTCATTCAAAATTCACATTTTTTTTTTCAACCAACCATCTGTTCAAATATTTCCAAACACTACTGTAAACGAGGAATTTTCGCGTGCATTTTAATTTCGCGAATTTCGCGTGCATTTTAATTTCGCGAATTTCGCGATCGCCAAAATTCGCGAAATAAAAATGCACGCGAAAGTTTTTGTCTACACTAAATACATTGAACGCCAGTGGCAATTCGCGAAAATTGCATGCCATGAAAAAGGCTGTCAGCTCCAATTCGCGAAAATTTCATGCCGCGAATATATCATGTTTTACAGTAGGCCTATACATAATTGTATCTCATACTACACTGTATCTCTTCCAACAATTGCAGTGCAGAGGGCAGGCTGGCTTTAACAGTGTACCCATCAACATACTGTCAGGAACCTAATAGGGCAGAATTTAGGAAAGTTTGCTGTGGATTTATGTATTGACTTTTCACAGTGGCTTTAATAGAAAATCATCACATATTTGGTAGGCAGAAAAAACCAAACTCAGATATGTTGGATGCAACACGAAAAAGTGGATGAAATATCCATTTAGGACAAAGTCATGTTTACCATACAATTGTAAGGTCATGCCTGAAATAATCCAAAATCCAACGATCAAACTTGTGTGCCCTTTTCTGCTTTTAAAAGAGGAAGATATGCACCAGATCTAGCTTCAACAATTTCACCACTACCCGCTGCTGACACTGCACGCGAACATTCTTTGTTTTACAGTTACTCGTGGCATGCAGTACTCAGCTCATACAAGTGCGCTTTGAGGTCTACATTGCACATTGTATACGAGGTACAAGTGTACATTACTTCTACATTATATGTGAATGCCTTGATTGTGCATGTATAGTAGTATAGTATGGCTTTGCTTCGCGAACGAAGATTTAAGGAAGTCCACGTCTGCTGCAGGCTCGAAAGTGACTGATGAGTCCGATGCGGGACAGGCAGGCACGGTTATGCACCGTACATGTATAGCAACAACATCTTGCCTTAATCTTTTGTCAATTTATTTTGCCTTCTTTGCTGTTGTGAAAACATATGTTTTGGATGTCCATTCTTATTTCCATATTCCCTTTTATGTAACTTTTGAAACACGTACAATTTTTGTGCAACATTTGGTAGCTCTGCAGTAGAATTGGCAGTCATTTCAGTGACTGGTACCACTGCATGTTTATCTTATCACCCATACACTGAGACACAATTACTAACTGGAGAGGATCACAACGTATGGACCATCTTAATACCCTGATTTTGACAATGAAACAAAAAAATCACACTGGGAATCATGAAGAGAGATTAAAATTTTCTTTAATACATTGTACCAAGCTGAGTTTCTGAACCATATGGCAGGAAAACTTTGTCATTCAATAATTACTTCTTCCTGTGAATACCGGTTAAGTTTTACAGCAGGGCATACAAATGGAAAAAAAAAAAGTACACATAATTAATGCACTTTATATGGATATTTTGGAATCTATCCCAATACAAACTGTATTACCTGTGATGTGCTACAACTTTTGGAATATTTCTGATTAGATCCAAAGCATGTTCAACATCTAATGCGAAGAGAATACCCGAGTTGCTATCTGATGATGAATGTATGAAGTCCTGTACAATAATGCTCAGTTTATCCTCTGACAATATAGCAATAAACACCGAAGTGCAACAATGAACAAAGGGGATTAAAATGCATCAAAAGTATTATATATGTATTGAACATAATTATCCCTTATTTGTAAACTTTACTGTATGCACTTTATTCCTAAATGTCCATGCATATATTGTGTAAAAATTATAAATTCATACAATATCTGCAACAGTCATTTCACGGCACTTCCTAAAAATTTAGGTACAACAATATTTTATAAGGTTTACATATTTAGCCTCATGCTTTTCGAAAAGGAGGTGGCATGAGTTCAAGTGTGCTGCACGTGAAATAACCAGATTATGAGGGGAGCAGTATTTAAATGAATAAATGACTTAGGGCCTAGACATCAATTCAATCAAATGCAGCATGGGTATAATCTGAGTACGTACTCAGTCGCCACGTCTGCACTCAAGCATTGCCGCGCCGCCGCGCCTGGCGACACTCACGCCAGTAATCGCTCGCATTTCAGCATTCGCATGGGTCGTTTGACATCGCATTTAAATCCATGATTTTAGATATGATGCCTCAAACCGATTTTGCTCAAATTTCGTAACTAGGAAACTTGTGAAGCTTTATGGACATAATCAAGCGAATTGCCGCAGTCCTTTCATTTTCGCGTTGCATTGCAAAAAAGCGTGGAGACTCCTTATAAGGGGTGCCCCGGGGGTTACTTATAAGGGGGACGGGGTTACTTATAAGGGGGACGGGTTACTTATAAGGAGGGGCCCCCCTTGTGAGTGGGTTTCCCGAACTGAATTACCCTTGTGCATGTGCATAAATTTACTTGTGCAAAGTCTTCCCGCACCGTACCGACCGACTTACGAATACGATGCAAATTAACAGCTGCACATTTTTTACTTCGCGATGACCATGATGATGTTTTCAATCATACATACCTACAGCAGGCTGTCCTCCACCTCCATTTTCCACGGCCTCAAACCCAATGGGGTTCGACATTCTTGGAAAATCAAAAGGATTCAATCAGTACAATTCAAGGATTTCAATTCTCCCCGCCCAACTTTCTGCCTGGGCTGCCAGGCAGGTGACAACGCAATCTCGCGTACCACTCAGGCTTCAGCTCAGGGACAGGCACACAGCTCCCGAGTCCCAGCAGCAGACGGGCAAAGGCCTGGCAGACCAGGGAGGTGAGGATGGTGCGTTTTCAGGTGGCCGAAGCAGATGACAAAAGAATATGACATTTGATTATAGGATATACAGACGATAAAATCCCAAGGAAGGATCACACCATCTCCCCATCGAGTAGGACGATGAATCCTTGATCCTGTGTAGTAACGTGCGAAAGCTATTTCAGTTCACCTTCTTTCGTTACGTTCTTCGTGTATGTCAGTATGTTACGCTGCGCCTCCGCCACGGTTGTACGTGCGTCCGATCCCACCGCACGACCCCTCCATCCAGTGCTATATCTTTGTGCAGTACACAGATACGAGCGTGCTCTATTATCTTCGTTTTGGTAGTTTGTTATTTTTCCGTAGATACTGTAGCTCCCGACGACTCGCGCGTCCCGCCCTTCGCATCCATGGATGACGTTCCCACAGTGCGCTTGTGTACTGTGCGTGATGCCTCCATAAAAAGGGCGTGGCACGACAACAATTTCACTTCTCTTTGAAGTTTATGAGCAACATTGGCGCAGTTTCAAAAGCTGATTGAACACACAGAGGGAACATGTGTCGTGTCGCATTATTTTATTTAAAAGAATATGCGTTATGATGCAATGCGATTCATCAGCGCCAGCAAGGAGCTTCAAAACAACTCTTTAGTGCCAGTCAACAATACCCCCCCCCCCAAAAAAAAAAAAACACACATACATTTCTTTAAAACACTGTTCGACAGGTAAAGCAATGATGGGGACGGGGGGGGGGGGTGAAAACAGAAAAAACGTGACCCTCATCAGATACTTTTGAAACTTCTCTCGGACTACTACTACTAGGACCCTACTCTCTGATTCATTTAGCAACTTGTTCAATACTCGGCCGAGTAATGATAAAATACAAGCGTGTTTAACTTCAAAAATTGAATAAATAACTTTTGGAAAAAAAAATCTATAAATTAAAAGATGGATAGATAAATAAATATATAAATAAATCATAAATATATAAATAGAAAATAAATATATAAATACATGCACAAATGAATGAATGAGTGAATAAATAAAATTCACTCCTCGTAGACTTTGCACGATTCGATACAAAGACAAAACATTAAATATTGTAATAATAGGAATATTTAAGAAGAATGAAAAAGAAGGAGAAATGGAGAGGACAGTAAAGGCAGACGGGATCTGAAATGTCAGTAAATTAGTAATATCAATGTCAGGCCTTGTGTTTAAATCATTATCTTTCTATCAATAAAGAAAATTCCGTATTTCAAGTTAAAAAAAAATAAGCTTTAAATTATCTAACGGCCGGGAGACAAACAGTGACAATATACAGTGAACAGAAAAAAAAAAGCTGGACTTGGGTTTGTTTGTTTTTTCTTTGTTGAGACTAAATAAGACACTTGTCTGGTACACTCCATAGTAATCACGAGATTGCTGGTTCAAGACTACTGTATTCAGAGTTTGTATGCCCACATGATTTTTTTTAAATCATGCATGGCCAATTTCAAATCTGCATAATCAGAACTTATTATACGTCGACGAAGGACAATCGTCAATCAGTAACTTTTGCAACACCTATGTGTTGTTGCCTCATATTATATCACTTACAAACACAAAACTTGAATAATATTATACACTTTGTATATTATAAATTATTATATAACGTGACAAAGCTTGCATGGGTGCTCTTTTAAATCATTCAAAGATAATTGCCGAGGGCAGTGAGTGACAGACAGTGGCAGAAAATAATCCCCAGCTGCGGCATTGGGCTGATGTGTAGAGGGGAAACAATGCACTTACTGTTGTATGTAGCAACGGACTTCCGGGTCAGAATATTCTTTCCGCTGTCACCGTAAAGCGATTGCGAAAGTAATTTTGACTGTATTGAGTGCAATAACAGGTTGCAACAGAACACAAGGAGAGAGAGAGAAAAAAATCACTACCCTAAGTACCAAAAAAGGGGGAAGAAATCATAATAACAAGGATATAAGACAAATCGCTACATTAGCTATCAGCATCGATGTTAATCTGTGTTTGTGATAGAAGCTGTACTTCCTAAAAAGCACAGCAATAGCAGTAGATACAAGAGCTATATGGTTGTGCTGTTATATGCACTGGTATGGGCAGTAGAAGATGTATGAAAGTGTGGTTGTTTTGTTGTTGTTGTTTTTTTTTACGCTGCTTGTGTGTGTAATTCCGTTAGCATTTTTTTACCAAAGTTAAAGTATAACTCCCTACACGGAGAACATGCAAAGCTGACCCGTCTCATAGCCGAATTTCAATCAAGTTATTACCCGATAACAATGCACACACATACACACAGGCGGAACAGAGAAGCATGATTGTTTACAAAGGAAGCAACGGCTGACTCTATGAGAAACTACACGACTGAATATGCATTTTTGAAATGATATAAAAAGAAAGAGAATCAAAGATATTTTGATGGCAAGTGGAAAGTTAAAATGAAGAGTAAAGAGGAATACTTGAGTAAAATGAAATGTTTATCTTTAACATGTGTGGATGTCTCTGAAAACCATGCAGACCAGTTGGCTGACGAGGGTGTTCCACTCGGGGAATGAGTGGAAATTGAACTGAACTGAATTGAATACGTATACACACACATTATACTGAAATCCATAATAGCCCCATAAAAAGAGTATTTACACATTGAAGACTTAAAGAGCTTTTCCTCATGGCTAACATTATGTTGCACTTAAGATACATTATATGCTATATATATTTTTTAGTACACCAATACTGCTGTCGCATATAAGTTTGTATTCCTATATCATTAAAACTACTTGCTATGCTTCCACAACTTACGAAATACAATTTAAAAATAATTATGTGACAAATATCACATAACACAATATTACATATTATCATAATTACTACAATAAACTAACTTTGCATGCATCGAAGCTCATTGTAACTATGCGCTTTAGGCTGTTCGAAAACTGTGGTTGCGTAGTGAGTGTAGCATCACTCCGAGTTCTACAATTCACTACCATAAAATGTGTGGGATTTTTTTTTTTTTCGTAGCACTTCATGATGATGATATATGCAGGGATCGCATTCTGTTCCATTATGTTGAAGAATGAGCGGTATTCAGTGGAGGATCTTGCTTTGTTTTGGCATAAAAGACAATGGAGTGTTATCCCCAGACATGACAATACACAACGAGGCCGATAATTACTCAAGCTTGTCTTGCCATAGTATAAGACAGCATCGTGGGTGTATTGGGAATGCAGATTTTATACTTAGGGTTAGCTATCAAAAGAGAGAAAAAAACCCAGCAGTTCAGGTTGCTATCGTTCGTAGTTGATTCCCACGTTGTCACTTGATTTTGTCTCCATTTTATGTTATTAGTATCATTTCTACTCATTTACCTATTTCTTTCTGTATTTTTTTTCCAGAGAGGTAATACGACACTGACTGCAACAATACTCTGCTACAGTAATCATAAGAGCGCCAACTATCGTTGACTGTTGGCGCAGTGTACCGACGAGCCGTGGAGAAAATACTGGTAGTTGCACATCGTGCAAATTAAACACTGAACTTTTCTACCCTCTATTTCGATGATAATAATGTATATACGTAATCCAACTTTTAACATATTTGGGCACATCACCTTTTTTTTTCCGGGGGGGGGGGGGTGGTGGTGGTGGTAGAGGACCAAGCATAACGCTTCACCGAACAGTTATTACTTTCTGTGACCTTCTTTTCACTGGCTCAGTGATTGTGTTGCCGATTATTGGCGACTCGACGGCTCACGCTTTGGCCCGCCATGGAAGACTTGCACCCTTGTAACAACAGAATGACCAAGAACTTACTTTCTCTCCTGCACGACAGTCAAGGTCTCGTGCACAGAGATAAAGGACCCACTTGTTAAGTGGATACTCGTGGTCTCACAATTCAATGGACTTGAATCTCTGTCGGCCAGGACGCTCTTTTGTGTCGCTACAATAATCATTCCACAAGGGTGACAATGGCGGCCCATCAAGTCAAATCCAAAGATTTCAGATTATTTCAGACGCTTGACGCGAGACACGAATCGTTCGGCGGAATTCCGTATGAATTCATGATCTGAATGGTTAAATGGTATGAGCGGAGTTGGCTGGGCGGTAAATTCCCTTGGAACAGACTGCTACACTGGTGGTAATCCCCACTAACGGAGCAGGGTATTTCGTTCTTATCTCTGCTGTGATTCCATATAGGGTCATGTTCATGTTGACGTCAATACACTGAGTTACTTCAAACTAACCAGTTACGGTTTTGTGATTTCCGACAATTCATACCTATATCATACCTCCTGCGACGTCCTCACATCATTCTGTATTTCTCCGATTTGAGACATGCATAATACTTCTGATAGGAATTACCCCTCACACTGTGAAAGGAAATGACTGATTCCTGCGTCAAACAAAGCAGTTTTGTTCAATACGATTCAAAATTATATGCAAGGAATGACTGAATAATGAGATAAGTGACAAAATGACTTTCATATTCATGCAAAAAAGAGAATGTCATCTACTATGCACAAGATGAACTTTTGATTGACAATTTAGAATTTAAGCACAAAAATTGTTGCATTCAAACAGTGAACTATGTTAATCATGAAACGCACTATTATTCTACACTGTCTTCTCCTCATCACCATTTCGTATAGCCTATTGTACGAATTAATATCAAAATTTTCGACGAACTTTTAATAATTTCAGTTGCCAAATTGTCAATTGATATCAGTTACTCGGTTGCACATTCAATCAACCGCAAACGCACGACATGAATATCTGTCGATGGAATACATGCTGTTTCTGGGAACAGTGGATTCCTCTTTCCATTGCTAGCATTTAACGTATCTTTTTTTCCCTTTCCTTTTGTAAATATTTCCTTTTTTGACAGGTAGATCAATCCTAATTTGCAAAAGATTTGTGTTTATTGGATACCTCTCATGAACAATAGACAATGATGCACACACACACACACACACACACACACACACACACACACACACACACACGCTATTACCAAGGGGCCCTAGAGCGGGCAGGTCGAAGTGTTTAGAGGTGAATCAGAGACATGATATAAAAGCTCCTAACAATGGCCTATAAACTGGCATTCGTTTAACAGCAGTGTAGAGGTTTTTCTTCCTATCTTCTATACATTATAGGTGTGTGCAAGTGTGTGGGTGTGCGTATGAGTGTGTGTATGTATGTCTGCGGGTGTGTGTCTATCTGTGTATGCTTTATATTGCACCGGCCTCTTGACTGATTATAAAGTTTGTTTACCCGAGCTTTTCTCGCTAACCCTCAAAAGTCGACATTCAAACAAGATGGCATTACTACGTCCAAAGTCTAATCATTGAAATCATTAACTATACCTTAATACATGTATAGATATTGATTGTCAGACACGACTATACTGACGACTAAACGGGAGATTTTTGCTCGACAAATGCCATTGTGAGTCCAACATTAAAGGGATTGTGCAGTTTTGGTTGAGACCTAATTTCAGGTTTCTAACATTTTTTGGTGAGATAATGAGAAACCTCGTATGAAATATGAAAGAGCATGTAATTCTACGAGGAATTCAATGTTTATTTGATGAAAATTGGTTTTGAAATGGCTGACATATCTAAAAAAGAGCGATTCTAATAAAGTGTGGGACCCACACTTTATTACGATCGCTTTGTTTTACTTTGTTTTTGGATGTTTTAGTCATTCCAAACCCAGTTTTCATCAAACAAACTTTGAATTCCTCTTAAAATGGTACGCTCTGTACTACAATATCAGAAGTGTTTTCTTGGTATCTTGCAAAAAGTTAAAAGCCCAGTTCTCATCTCCACCAATACTATACTATCCCTTTAAGTGGGTCATAAACAACGAACAGCCATACAGAGTATATGTACAGAGTTTTTAATATGACTGATATACATTGCACATAATTATTATATACCATCTGTATACAACCTGGGAAGCACTGCGATTAAACTGTCAAATACTTCTCCGGATAAGAATACGAAATGGGAAATTTCTTCAAGCATATTACTATACACTCCTATTTTCTCTTCATGTCTGATATGTCTCTTTGTCCCATTAAGTTTCATGAGTTGTTATTGTTGTCTACTACGGCAAAGGCCATAATGACCACCTGGGCACCATGCGATAAAAGATGGTGGGTGATTGGGTTGAACATAGTGACTACACTACAGAGCTTTCAAACAACATAATTTGCATCACATGACAGGAAATGCCATTCAGAATTCTATTTGGTGTGTCATTTTGAAACTCAGTCACCTTGCCACGGCAAAAGGACGTATATCATGACTGTCATACACAGTTAAAGAGACAGGGCGGTGCACCGACTTATTGCGCATTATGACTGCAAAATTTGAAAGAGAGTATAGAGGGCAACTTTGATTCGTGAACACATACTAGTAGATTGCACTCTACTACGTTCTTACTCTCCCACCATCAATGCTTTGAGATATGAGACACGTGATAATTACGTTTACACTTCATGAAAACTGATATTATAGCCACGAGACCGGTATGATAATCTCCCATGCTCACTGACTTCATGAGGATTTTTAGCACCCATTTTAATCTCGACAACATCGATTTCCTTGTGAAATGTTCCTGTTGAAATCATGGATTATAACATTAATTCAGAGAAATAATGATGGCACACGACATTAGGTTCCAAAGTTTCAGCACAAAAAGTCCTAAAATATCCTCGAGTGCTGCATTGAAAAGAAGAATCCCTAATGTAGGGCATGTAGTACGTGGAAATGTACAAAGCAACAACAATTTGTGATTATGAGCTACAAATTTCTACTGTAGTCCATTCGAGTCGTGACCCATACGCTAATACAATAATCTTACACGCTTGGAGGACAGCGTCGTGCTCACAATTTGAATTACACGTGATAAGCTGAGAAAACTCATTGCGTAAGATGACAATGGGAGTTGCTTTAACGCACATTTAGGTTTTCTGGTTGAGTTACCCACAGGAATTCTTGATTATATCATCTCTTTAAACACAGGAAGGTGGGCCGAAGGGTCTTTGCTTGTGCTTTGTAGAACGGGGAGCCCAATTATCCGTTTACAAAGCAATGCAATCTTTGTGCGTTATACATCTTCAGGTCAGTGCTTACGATGCAGAGAAGGCCTTCAATTCGAAGCAAAAAGAAGCCAAAAACGAACGAGAAAATATTACGAGCTTAGGCACGAAATTAAAATCTGTACGATGATCACTTTAAGAAATAATGTGAATGAATGCAAGTTTATAGCCGAATTCTTTTGTTCATGTTTTGTGATATTCCTTGTCGTACTTGGAGAAAGCTGTGATGCATTTTCGATCGAGTGCGCGTTCATGAGAGGAGATAAAACATTGTTTCCAGGTTTTCTATAGACCAAAGGGATAAAACATACGCTAAGAAATGTAGGGTGTATCAGCTTGTGAGCCCGTAGCTGCAGGAGTACAACCGCCGCGGCAAGCTGCTTAGAGGTGGGCGTGGCACTCCCTACCATGTAAACAAACCGAACACATGGCCTGACCCCGGAAGTTGGCAGCAAGGCGATCCAGGAAGGAAGGAGACCGGAGAGAGAGCGCGGAACGTGTTCCACAGCAACTGCTAGTCTACGAACGGAGACACTCTTAAGGCAGTACTGACCCGGGAACAGTAAGTTTGCGAGTGAGACAATAAATGTTGCGATATCGTGGATGTGTAACTGTAATCGTGAAAACAATAAAGTTATCCTAAATGGTAAGCGCAATAAAAGAAAATTTTAATGTTGTAAGGCTGCACTAATTCTCGAAGTAATAGGCCTCTTACAGGTCAATGTTTCTATAATCAATCATACCTATTCGTGTATGTGTATGTGTATACGTATATGTATGTATGTATGTGTATGTATGTATTACGTACGTGGGTATGTATGAATGTATACGCATACAAATTCACGGATGTATTTTATTTTTGTTTGCCGGTCTGTTTGTCAAATTGTATATTTCTCTGTCCGCCATCAAACTGGAGCCTCCGAAAGATGAGATGACTGATACGCAGTATATGTTCTTTTTTATTATCATCATTATAATTTGATGTTATAAATGCAGTAAGTATTCTCTGTGTATAAAGGTATGGTGTCTTGAAGGGGTCGGGACAAAAATCAGGCAGAAACTTTTTTTGTCATTTCAATGCCTTAAGCTTAAAACAAACAACAAACAAACACACAAATAGACATTCTTTCGGCTAGGCCATTATTGGAACTACTTGGATCTCAGACAGGCAACAGTATTGTCAAAAACATGCTCACATAATTATCTTCTTGAAAGGACTACAGCAAGCAACACACGTCAGATTTGACAGCTCAATGTTATGTGTTTAGCAAGCGAGGAGTACCATAATTCAGTCAAATTTATTTCACCCTTTCTCTAATTCTGAGAGAAACAATACTCGAGTATACCTCGTATTCGGAGTGAAAATAATATACACGTTATTGACAAAAAATGTCTCCGTTTATGCTTGATGATTGCAATCAAGACCAACTCATACGACACGGACATTGGTTTGCTAACTAAAATGCTCAAAGTAGGGTTGGCTCAGATTACGTATAGCTGCATTGTCCTTTAGAGTGTATGTCTGTCACATGAATATCATATTATGATGTATTAATTGAATATCGGTGGACCTCCTGGCAAAAATGATGCCATACAGGGAATAAATAAATCACGTCAAATAAAATCAAATCGAATCGTGTCATATCAGATCAAAATCCCGTGTCTTTAATTTGTGAGTGATGAAATCATCAAAGTCATTATTTGTTTTTTCTTATCATCTTGAGTCTTACGTCATGTCCAGTACTGAGTATTCGAATGTATTTTCTACCTGGTAAATATTGTACCAGGCACGCGATTGATGTTATACACTAGACGGCCAATACTGCAGGGTGTCAATTGGACCATAAAAATGAATTCTTACAGACCATGCAGTGTAAATCTGTGTGAAACTTTGTGAGATTTTATCTCCATCTCCTCTTGTTCCAAGCTGATTTTATGAGTCTGTATATTCTATTATAGTTATTACCAGGGTTGTCAAAGTGTCACAGGAACGAGTCAACTTCTGCTGTAAGCATCAAGAGAGCGTCGCATATACGTAGATACGTTTACTGTCGAAAAATAAAGGTGACTTCTCGAGCGGTGAACATACAAAGTACTATACACTTTACGACGGTCTCGTGATCATCAGGATGTACAATATACAGTCAAACCTGTCTATAGCGGCCACCCAAGGGATACGGAAAAAGCGGCCGTTATAGACAGGTGGCCGCTACAGACAGGTAATCCAACTTTGTGTGCATTGCCTACATGTACATGTATCATCGTTGTATATACATGTATGTACATTTATGTGTGTACGTATGCACACGTGTGTATCATGCATAGAACAATGCCGGTGTTTATGAAATTGTTGCACAGTACACTAGATGTAGCATGTGCACAGTCATGAATTAGTGCATTATTGTGACTGAATAAGTGATGAATGCAACGGTGGCGATCACTGAATGTTGCCCAGAAATGACTGGCACGGTTAAAAAGCAGAAAAACACCCTGAATTATCAGCTCGGCTACGGCTCCATCGGGTTTTTGGCCGCTATAGACAGGTTAAAATCTACCGCGGGAAACAAAATTTGTGGCCGCTGGCCGCGTTAGACAGGTGGCCGCTATACACAGGGTCTTTAACATGGCTTTTCTCTCGGGGGGATTTTTCAGTGGCCGCTGTAGACAGGTGGCCGCTATAGAGAGGTGGCCGCTAAGGCAGGTTTGACTGTAGTATCTAACTGATTAAACCGAATATACTTGACGTAAAGACAGATGGATCATTTCGTATGTGTGACAACGAGAGCAAAAAATGCTTTCCGATAGTCAGTCCAAAAGTGGCCAGTATAAATGTTTAGTGTCCAACTTAACAACAAACAAACGAACAAAATAAATCAGGAGATCCAAAGATTCAAATCCAGCCCAGTACACCCATTGTTTTATCATGGCAATGATTATACTACTAAAACACTCGTGCTTATTTACGTTGATGGAGGCCAATATGTCAATCAATAAATTGAAAAAAAAAGTATATACAATAATATAATGAACTTTGTGGACTCAAATCCAACTTAAAATGACCTTGATCTTCCCTTTAAAGATGAATCATAGAGAAATCGAGCACTGACTTGGCGCTTCACACGACTGTCACCTGCCATGCCATGCAGAATGGGCACCAACCACCGAATGCCAACGGAAGCGATGCC
This sequence comes from Diadema antillarum, assembly GCF_040938485.1. Classification (NCBI taxonomy): domain Eukaryota; kingdom Metazoa; phylum Echinodermata; class Echinoidea; order Diadematoida; family Diadematidae; genus Diadema; species Diadema antillarum. Next base: position 283,718 of record NW_027271209.1, on the reverse strand, counting down.
CCGTTCACATGCATGGAGAGGGTTCAGTCGTGGATTAGGCAACGAGAGTTTGCAATTTAGGCATATTTTCTAATGTGAAGTGCGTGCAATTTAACTGGTAGTTAATTGATGTCCATCGTCGACGGCTGGTTTTAGCGGTAATTGATCTCATATCTGTTTATCTCTCTATATCTATAAATCTATCTATCTCTCTCTCTATCTATCCATCTATCTATCTATCTATCTATCTATCTAACTATCTATCTATCTATCTATCTATCTATCTATCTATCTATCTATCTATCTATCTATCTATCCATCTTTCTATATGTCTCTGTCACTCTCCAATTTTTCCCTCCCTCTGTCTATTTATTAATCTATCTATCTACTGGTAGATCTCTATTGATAGATGTCTCCATCTATCTATTGATAGATCTCTGCACTTTTCTTTTGACCCCTGAATTTTGCACGAATCCATTTCAACTAAAAGTTTTAAGAGAACAGATTTTGAAATGATGATGCGTATATATACCGGCTGATATAGTCGTGAATAATAAACCTATCCTTTGTGTGGTTGCTGTTGACATTGCCGTTGTTGCTGTTGCAGTGCACACTGCTGTTCCTCGTTAAAGGGATGGTACAGTATTGGTGGAGACGAGAATTGGGCTTTTAACTTTTTGCGAGATACCAAGAAAACACTTATGATGTAGTACAGATCATACCACTTTAAGAGGAATTCAAAGATTATTTGATGAAAATCGGGTTTGGAATGACTTAAAAGTCTAAAAACAAAGTAAAACAAAGCGATCATAATAAAGTGTGGGTCCCACACTTTATTACGAACGTTCTTTTTTGGATATCTCAGCCATTTCAAAACCGATTTTCATCAAACAAACGTTGAATTCCTCATAGAATTACATGCTCTTTCATATTTCATAAGAGGTTTCTCATTATCTCACACACAAAAAATGTTAGAAACCTGTAATTAGGTGTCAAGCAAAACTATACGATCCCTTTAATGTGTAGACCTACTAGACCTATAATGACCTACACATCCATCCACGGTGCTATAGAAACTACTGGAGCTCGCGTTTTTAGCACACCGTTGGTGTAAAATGGAGCTACAACGGTAGCTCCATGGTGTAACTTTCACTCAATTTACTGTAACCTCTCACACTTCGGACGATACAATGTATCTTTCGTATTCGCCTTTGTGCGTAATCAAATCATTGCTGCTCAGAGCGGGTATACCATACGACAGCATGGTGAAGGAAAATGAACCAGGGAGGTGGGAAGAGTACCTCCCTGGGTATGTACAGTCTCTTCCCACCTCCCTGGTACAGTCGTAAGATAGGATGTCAAGAGGCTAACAATATACAATATCGACACGGGTATGTAAGCTGAGCCATCCCACGTCCTGGATTTATACCTCGATGGAGCCAATCCTTCCTGTCGGTGGTACACAAGTATCTGGCGGTCCACAGAGTTTGCTGAAAATCCAGCAGAATGTAGTTCAAATCAAAATCGTATTTCACACTCGAGACATTCAGAGCAGTTATATGAGATTGTGTCAAACAGGAGGAATATAGGTACCTACCCGTCGTAATCGGAGAGCACTTTCTGAGATTGTGCTCTGTAAAACATGCACGCATTATTACGTCAATGCATGGGTGCGGGGAGATTTATTATTTGAGCTGTAATCACTTAATTTATTGCTCATTGTCTTGTGGCTATACTTGTAGAATTATCCGCCTACACCTTAACTGATATCAGTAATCACAATGTGTCTATACACGACTGCGACATAAACTACAAAACGTTGGAGTAATTTTCTCTGTGTACTTTAAATTTCTATAGAGACCTTTAATCGTCGTCCTCAGCAAATTCCGCTTGGCAAATGTGGTAGATATGCGGACGACATACCGGGACTTTGGACTTCCGGAACGTCATTCAATTCCCTCGTGGATGGATACAGTTCCACTATCGTCCTTGGCAGGCTCAAGGGAAATCCGTGGACTTTGACTGATGATTATTGTCATAAAAATGAAAAATTTATGAAGTTAAATCCCATATCAATTCTCTTTTCCAATCGTGTTCTTTGTGGCAAAAATTCTCAACCAAGGATAAGACCAAAGTAAATTGGCAATCCTGAAGAGAAAGAAAGTTGAATTACTAAATTTGTATCATTTTTAAAGCACTTTCTTTCACCTACTTTCTGATTTATTGCCATGATTTAGCACAATAAAATGCTACAGAATGGATGATCGCTAACAAAGTTATTATCGTTGAGAATAAGTTTTCCATGAGGTTCTGTAACTGTGCAACATTATCTATATAGTTTACCATTGATATTTACGTAAAGGCATCGTCTGTTGCACGTATTATCTCCTCATATCGCTTCACATTCGTGACTTTTCTATAGGCCTACATGCAAGAGTATCTGCTGAAATCGACGTGTCAACGATAATGTCACCAATAATATCAAGGCATGACATTGAGTTGTGATCTGGTTTACAAGTAAATTATTGTAAAGCTACATTTAGAGGGATAGTTGTAATATTCTCGAAAAGTGCGAATAAAACTCACAATATCATCAACTTCATGCCGAAATGAATCACATAAATTAACCAGGGGAGTGGAGTGTATATTATGAAAGGCATGGAAATTATTTGAAATTAATGCTAAAACTTTCGCAGGGTATCATGGTGGGAGATCATCCTCTCTTAAAGGGATGGTAAAGTATTGGTGGAGATGAGGATTGGGCTTTTAACTTTTTGCGAGATACGAAGAAACCACATATACAAAAATGCAGAGCATGTTATTCTTAGAAGAATTAAAAGTTTATTTGATGAAAATCGGTTTTGGAATGGCTGAGACATCCAATAACAAAGTAAAATAAAGGTATCGTGGGTCCCACCTTTTAATAGGATTGCTCTGTTTTGGTTATCTCTACCATTTCAAAACTAATTTCCGTCAAATAAACGTTGGATTCCTCTTGGGATTACATTCTCTTTCACATTAAGAGGTTTCTCATTATCTCATCAAAAAATGTTAGAAAACCTGAAGTTAGGTCTCAACAAAAACTATACAGCCCCTTTAAGCTCTTGATATCTGGAGATCAGCGAGGTGAAGTAGACGCTTCTTGTAAAATCATCTAAAATTTGAACGTACAATGTATTACGTGTAAAGGAGTATTTGGGACGTGCATTCAGCCTGGATCAAAGTAATGTGTGAATGTGACGGCTGAATGATGGTGTATATAGGCAAGGGTTATGTAACGTCCGCCAGCCAATATCACACAGCTTCAGCACTCCTTGGATCCCATTCTTCACGGACTTTAGAATAACAATTTTCTTTAACCTGACCCTGATTTCATAATCATGGAAGTGTCACGTGCGATGATTGAAGGAGGTATACATTTTCAGGGTCATTTCCTGAAAAGCCCCTCCCCCCCCCCCCCCCCCCCCATCAATCGTTATTGCGTAAATCAAGTGTCTATTTCGGTCAACCAGTCGAGCAGCTATCATGCAACCTGCTGGAAATTCACCGGGAATAACGGAAAAGGCGAAATAACAACCCCCTCCTCCTCCCCTTCCCTCCACCCCCAGCTTTCCATAGCATTCCCTACGCCTCTTCAAATCATATCCTGTACGTGGCTGGCAAAAAGAGCTGAGATCTCCACCTGGTAATCTAGAGAAGGACTGATTCTAATGCGATCTTTAACTCTTTCTATAAATTTTCTATACATTTTGTTAGATGCTTTTATAACAATGTATTAGGTTATTTCCGTGATGCAAAGCTTGTACAAACCATTTCCATATATCTTAATTCACTTCTTATTTAGAAACAAATGTAAGCCACGAGGAAATTCACTTTATATATAGGCCTAGTCGTATATTGTATGATAATATCAAGGGTTTCGATACCTCCGAGGAGAAAATTTCCCTCTTAATAAGAAGAAGAAAAAAAACTAAGAGTGCAAGAACGAAATGAGGTCGGGTATAATAACATTGAGCTCCTGATTCAACGGAAAGCATGAACGGCCCCATCCCAAAATATGAAACAACTAATAGATGAATAAATGAATTAATGAATGGAATAGACCGACAGACAAATGCATACGTTAAAAAGATACGAAGAAGCCTTGTCATATTATATAGAATGCCTGTTGTCTCATGATCTTAAATTATGATTGACTATAATTTAAGATAAGTGTATCCGTTAAGTCTAATTTCTTTCCTGTGGGTGACAATTAATTTTGTCGCATTGCGAGGAAGAATGTTCATGTGCTGAATATCATCTATCACATATTCGAATGTCATGCTCTAATAGGCTTGTATGTTCCTTATGTACTTATTATTACTTGTACATTGTATCGTATATTTTTAGCCAGTGATGTTAATTAGGCGTCTTTTTTTTCCGTTCGAGATCTCTGTGCAGTGGCCTGCGAGAAACGGGGGGAACGACCTTGGTCTCAGGGAAGACTAGTCGTAAGGCTACTTACGTAGGCAGAGACAAATAGTCGTCTGCAGAGCAGCAGCTCGATCGATACAGGAATAATAATCACCCTTTGTCATAAAACCGCCACGCTGTCAACATGCACTTGCAGACTGAAGGCAACTGAATTTACAGTTTATACGCACCAGTTGCAAATTCGGAAACAGTCAACTCACTGATCTACATAATTTCTATCATTTCCAGCATCAGGGTTTTTTGTTTGTGTCAATGTGTTTGCGTATATTATTATAAATATGTGTGTGTGATTCAGAGAGTTTTTTGTGTGCGTTTTGTTTTATCTATTTCCTGCTGTACTGTTCGTATGGAAACACTTAGTACGCACGATTACACCAGTTATTGTCGACGTGCATTCTAAATCTGGGCCTTTGCGACTGACATTGTTTCGGTAATGTCTAATCAGACTGGATTACTTACTATGCCCAACTCCATTGTCTCCGGGACAAAAGATGTTAACACTGACTTTGACGCTGCTTGGAAATGCAGCCAATAGTTAGGTGGCATGGGTTTCAAACCCTTGAATTTCCCAGCCGGACTTCCCCCATAGTTGGAGCATGGACCCCTTGGAGTATATAATACATTCTCGCAAAGATGGACTCATGATAATGCTAACAGGTTACTCTGTATTAATCTCATCAGCAGTGACACTCTTTCACATGACCAACATACACTTGTAACCCTCTCCACATACACGCTCCCATCCCACATGGACGAACCATGGCTACAAAAAGAATACAATCATGTTTCCTTGTGGGTGATCTATCATACTCTAACGAGCATTCATATCATTATAATGGGTATTTTTGCAGAGTATTTTGCTCGACCAGGGGCATGCATTGTATGTCTGCGGCGTGTATTTGTAAGCTGCTTTGTGCATCAATACACCCTTTTTTCGACCACTAAACAGGAACAACAGATTTGATCTTGCTTGCTCGAAACCAGATGCAAACTCGAAACATTGGCACAGAGAGCACTGCCTAGATCATAGCATAGCGGCGTGTTGTTTTTTTCCTCCCTCTCTCTCTCTCTTCCTGTGTTTGTACAGTTTGGCACGACATTTAGACAATGTGGAACCACTATAAGGTGATTTGATGGCGTTAAGTTTGAGTGTTTATCTCCGTACAAAGACCCACGCGTGCTGAGCACATAACGTTTCGCTAGGAGCTGGAAGGTTGCAGACGACACACTGATCACGAATGGTTATAGCTTTACCGTAGTGTTAATGCTTACCGATGGGAGCGGGAGCACCATTGTCTTCTTCGACGGATTCGTAGCCCTTACGATCTGGTCGCGACATGATGGCAGATCACCTTGTCGTCTACCACTTCAGGTGTACCTGGTCACCAGCCACTGGAGTGAAGCGACGTCGGGACTGACCACGAGGAGAGTGGACTCGCTCAGGACTTCGGCCAAGTGTGAAAACTGGTCCACAGTGGTCTTGCGAACAAGCTGAAGCTGGCTTCGTAAAAAACTGTTTGGGCGGACACACGGCACGGTGTGGTGCGGTGGAGCTGTGTCCCTACTGACGCGCGTGGGTGGTGCCGTGCCTACCCACTCTTGACGATTCGTACCCTAACTAAAGCTGCGATCGGTCTTGTTTATGGTGGTTACACCGAGACTGGTTACTCCACGCGTGCTTGGAGCCTCAATGTCAAACACGGAAAGAAAAAAAAAGGACATGGCTTTGCCCTTTTCCTGTGAACTTTAAAATTTCGGCTGTTACTGGCCTCCGCATTTCCTCCATGAGATCATGTACCATTTTAGTCGGAGAAAGATATTATGTACTTTTTTTTAAATCAAAACTGCTCTCCCGCGCTGTTGACTGACACCTGAAACTTTGTGAGTTTTCCTAGGCCCCTATCAGTGTCCGTACCGTTCATCAAAATGTGCGACGAGATATTTCATGGGATTCTCTCTGACACTAAATTTAAATGTTTTGCTACATCCATCACAAATCTCATCATAATACATTAGTGATTTGTCAGGAGTAAGTACTTTTGCACTTTCTCTTCCCACCCCGTTCTCTCCCCTCCCTCTCCGTCCACTCTCCCCTCTTTCTCCATTAACCAAGTTCCATATACCGTAATGTTGCTAAGTCCAGGGTTGAAGGGAAACTCGCAATTTGTTACCATGGAAACATCACCAATATATTGTAATAACATTAATGTTTTCTGCGAGCTGATTCTTAAATGTTCTTCTCGTCCAAGACTGAACATGAATATCGTTCAAAGGATTGTTACGAACTAGTACACAATTGTATAGAATATTAGTACGGTAGTTAGGGGATATTCAACATGATTACATTCTATTAAATAATTCCATTTAAGTCAAATCATTATTTTATTTCATTTCCGACGAAAACATGTTCAAAATTCAAATTCAAAATAGAAATTGAAATAACGGAATTTAGACCGTAAAAACAAGAATAGTATAGATATCAGACGTGAATAGTCAATAGTATAGTGCATGATTCATTATGAAACAGTTATCGAAACTATAGGGCGCGTTTCTTTCTACGTCAATAGTTTGATTTGATTTGATATGATTTTATAAGATATTTAAAACAACTAAAAACGAAAATTCACATTCTTTCATGCATGACATAGATCTGTTACAAAATGTGATCAAGGTGTGGTTGATTCGTGATGCTATTATAGTTACAACAGAAATAACATTATACAGAATAATTATTCTGAATGCCTCCAGACTATTAGCTAAGATATGTTTTAAGCTTGAAAAGAAATCAAAACAAACAACGAAAGAAATAAAGGGTCTTCCACTTATTCTCGTAGTCTCATCATTCCATTTCACAATATTTAATTAGACTGGGCATGAGAAGCTTACTGTTTTCAAATTCTAGGTTCAAGTCATCAAATTTCATTCTTATTCGTTTTTGTCAAGTAAATTTCAAAAACAATTATTTAGATTAGTCAACTATCACTATAGGATTCGTCTCTACCGCTTAACCAGTTAGGAATTCTGGGTTCAAATTCGTCATTTTTAGAACAAAATCATTATTTTGTCATTTGAATTCGTCTCGTCAAGTGTTACACATAGGCCTTTTCGATACTAAAGAAAGGTAAAAAAGATATTCAGCCTTTTCTATATGTCGGTCGAGTGGATAGAAGTAAGTGGGTGGGTGCTTTGAAAGAAAAATGTGTTTTATATGTATGATTAAAGCGAGGTAATGAATAGACCTTATATTCGATCGATCAAGATAAAATATAAATAAAATATAACAGCATCTGGGAAACAATTTCAAGTTAAGCGTTGACGAAATTGAATACTGATACCAACAAAATTGGTTTTACTCCCGCACTCAGCTATTTAAAGATATGACCACCGAATTTGAATTTCTATTGAAGAAAACTGTTGACAAGCGGCATAAAGCAGAATAACAATGTTTCAAAATTGATGGACAAAATACGAAATTGAAATGAACATTAGCACATTCCAGAGTGTCCGGGACGAAATTGAAAGCACATTCCATTTAAAACAAAATTGAATGATTATGATGACGAAAATGGCGGGTCATCCTTTCGAGAACTTTTTCAATAATAATAAAAAAAGTAGGTGTATTTAAATTTGGCATCAGAATATTCTCTGTTTTATATGTTTATTCCATAATGCTTCTTTCACACAGTACTGCTGTTAGTTTTTTGTTTGTTTGTTTGTTTGTTTGTTTGTTTACTTGGTTGCTTGCTTGTTTATTTGATTTGATTTGCTGTTTGAGAGTTTCGCAGTTTTGCCAACGAGGGTTAATGCTCTTAAAACAAAATGTGAGGCTAACCTTGCCTGGACAACGATCCATTCTCATCGGCTCTGAGTTCTATTCTTCTAACCAAGCTCGAAAGACAGGTCAGGCACATATCCTGTATAGTACACGTATGTATAGCGAAACACGTTTTTATGAATCTATAGGTGGGTTTGTATGTCGAATATACCCACGTGACCGAGGTCGGTCGTTGATTTTTCTTGACATGTTCAAGCAGGCTCGCGTTGCCAATTCTTATATGATGCATCAAACATAATGCCATGGTAACGGAAGTCAAACCGGAAGAGGGGCGGAGGCATCTTGTCACGGCATGATAATGTTGTATTGGTGATGGTGTGTGTGTCTGTGTGTGTGTGGGGGGGGGGGGGGTGTGCATGTGTGTGTGGGAGAGAGAGAGTGTGTGTGTGTGTGAAAGGGGGAGATATATACACGTAGATAGAGAAAGGGGAGAGAGTGAGAGTGGGGGTAGTTTACTAGGAGTCTGTGTATTTGTGTGTGAATGGGCTGTTGTGGAATTGAGGCGGGGACGAATTTGGCTACTGATTTATTTTTTTTTCAAACAAATTATCATATTGAAATTTTCACTCGACTCCTTTATATATAAGTGAATATTTCTGATTAATGTAATATTATGCTTGTATTAAAAGAAATCAAATAAAGATCATTGAAAATAAAGGTTTGTCCTAGGATAGCAGGGGGTCATGTTAACCTCCCTGGATTATGTTTCGTTGTTTGTACAGCATTTTCATGAATTATTCTACTTTGTCGTTTTTTGATTTACTATTACCTCGCAGTAATTCTTGTCTTTATTTTATATCTGTCTTTAATTAGGAGACGTAATACGAAATGATCTGCCTCTGTTTAAAAAGTATGTAAGTACGTGAGGAAATGAAATATCTGAATATGAGATGGAGAAGTGTCCGAATAAAAAAAAAGACCCGAACAGACCAGAGTGGAAGACCTTCGTTCCTGCCTCATACAAGCCATGGGGCATAATTAGCAGTTTAAAGTTAAGTATGTAGTTTTCAAAATCATTATAAGCAGATCTTATTCACACGACACATAATTTACGGTTACAGATCGTTATTCCGAAGGTTCGTAATCCCGAAAATTATATAAGGTTTGTAATTCCGAAGATTCATTAGTACTCACCTTTATTTTATTTTATTTATTTTTTTCGGATTAACAAACCTTATTTAACTTCGGACTATCGAATCTTCGGAATAACGAACCTTATTTCATTTTCAGACTAACGAACCTTTGGAATAACAAATCTTCGAAATAACGCCACAAATTTTCGGGTAAACGAATATTTAGGTATACGGAATTTGTGTGTTTCGGAATAATGAACTATCGGATGATAAAAATCATCCTAATTACAGCCAAAAGTTATTTAGGCTTGTATAAAGTGTCTCATCCTGTGGGTATTTTGTACATTTGATATTTTTATATGAAGAATTTATTCTTATTTCCCTAACAGAAATCGCCCATTGAATAGGACAACCTTAGATGTTGCTTTTGATAAAAGCAGGATGTCTTTTATCACTAATGGTTTTATGAATATATTTGATATAATGTTGTTCTATTGATTACACTTGCGTCAATTAGGTAACATCTAATATTTTGATTTGATAAAAATTGGCTGGCAGAAAGCTGATGGTAAAATATCATTTGAATACATTACAGAATCCGACAATGACAAAAATTAATAATTATGCTGATAATACAATGTCTTAACAGGTTCATTATTTTCCTGTGTATATTCTACGCACATCATTAGTCTTCATTGAATACTCTAGCACTTGTGCATCATTTTCTTGCTATACCAAAGGGATATATACAGTAGATGTACTATAGTACCTCCACATTATAATTGTGGTTTTATTTACACTGTCTTTTTGTGCAATGACTGACATCATACACATTTAGGCCTCTATATTCGTAACATGTTCATTGTGAGATGTATATGTAAAGAAATTATAGCGTTTGACGTTCACTCGTGAATGAGGTTTTATGAACGACTTTAAGCGGGGTTCCCACTATCACGATTGGCACCACGATTGAAATCGTGGTCTTAATCGTGCAGCAAGCGTGATGGTCTTATCAGATTGTATTAGATCTTAAGGTCAATCGTGGCAATCGCGTTAATCGTAGGAAAATTTTGGACGGTTCAAAAATTTTCTACGATTAACACGATTAGTTTTTGATCGTGATCATCGCATCAGATCGTCTAGGATCGTATCCAAACGCAGCAAATCTCTTCTAATCGTGCTTCTTAATCGTGTTGATCGGGCTCGACTTTTTCACTTCACTTCCGCTTATAACAATTATCATTTTTTGCCCATTTGCCCTTATTTTACTCATAAATTGATTTATTTTGTATTCTGATAGGTGGTAGCCTGCATCTTTAGATTATTATTTCCAAACGGTAAATTGTATGACGGTGTGGGGTTTAATTGTCTAATTTTTAATGTACATTATCAAAATAATTTTTTTAATGATTTCATAAAATGAAAGCTGTATTACAGATTTTTAGATGTTTTCATACGGTATGTTAATGATGTTTTCATTAATGGGTTGCTATAACCATTATACAGACACACAAAACAGGATATGGGATAACTTTTGTAACGAAAACAAAAAAATGAGCAAAAATAAAATGGCAATTGTATGTCTGCACGTATTGACTAACGTCAGTACAAAGATGAAAATAATTTAATGAATCGTGCTTGAATGGGTACATATCAAAGGCAAATGGTTAATTTTTAAAAGTATATTACAGAGTATTTTTTTTTGGGGGGGGGGGTGCAGTATCCTGATATTTGTGTATAATTAAGAGTTGTTGTTTCATCAGCCATCGTTTGACCCCTTTACATCTATTTTGACACTTTTCAATGTCTTTTTTTTTGTATGTTTGGTAGAGCACAGTTTTAGAGGAAAATGATTATTTTCAACCCTCATTATTACTGCAAATGTAAAAGTGACCATTGTCGTGGATGTGAGATCACTCGTATGATTATGACAATGAAGATCACTCTTATTATTTTTCACAGTTAGTTATTCAATAAGTGTAGCAATATACCCCTGCGAAATAATTTTGCGTAAAACCTCCTTTTTTGTTAAAAAGTGACATCGTTTTGATTAGGGAGTCACTTTTCTGTTATGTGTGTGTATCAGTTATGTTAAACATTGTTAAGTAAAACACTAACTCAAGCCGAATAAACCAAACTTTTGATAACCCATGAGATAACGACATTTTGAAATAAAAAGGCATATGATACATACACTTTGCGAATATGAAATCGAACACATAAGCAATACTATCCATTCGGCCAACTTTGTTATATCGAGCGTATATAACACATAATACTATGTTATATAACATTCAAAATGATCCCATCCTCTTTCTTAGCTTCTATAATTATTTTCTTCATGTATTGGAGAGAAAGGTCATTTTGTCTTACTGTTTTTTTTTCTGGGGAAGAGGGGCAATCATCTGATCTTATGTATTTGGGTTCGTTATTTCATTTTTTTTTTGTGAGGGGGAAGGGTGAGCACATCGTTTTAATAATCTATTAATTTCTTTACGTTTAATATTAGAAGAGGGAATATCTGAGGTTATGGCTGGCCTGGGTGCTGCTTTCTTTCTGATAACATAATCGTCATTAGCAATACTGGAAAGGTTACGTTGTCATCATCGTCAACCTGTCAAGCCTTGCCATCATCAATGGTTGCGGATAAAATTAATAGGCCTAATCACTCTGCATAATTTAAGGGAAACAATGAAATCCATCGTCAGCCGGACTATAATATTCCCATTCGGGTCCAATCGCGCCTTAAATGGGGGTCGCTTCTGATCCCGATCGTAAAAGATATCGTAGCTTATCTCAGCAGCCCGTATTGGTTCGCGGTATTCGTATTGGAACGTATCAGTACGTTGCTGCACGTACCAGATCGGGGATCCTGACCGTAATGGTCATGTTAAATCGGTACCAATCGTGAACTCAATCAGGACAATCCTGTCGGATCGTATTTGAACGGCAGACCAGATCGTGACAGATCGTATTGCTTGAAATAGACCAATCGTGACCATATCGCATTCAAGCGTACCAACACGTATTGTCTCGCATAACCTCGTATCCAAACGTGAAATTTCAGACGAGTTCAACAAATTTTCCACGATCAGTTACGAATGTCCAATCGTGGCGTTCGCAATGGATCGCACGATAGTGGGAACACCGCATCCCACGTCGTAAGTAGCGGTTCCTTCTGTATGATAAAGCAAGAAATTAACGTATTTGTAATGTGGAGGTTTGGGTAGGTCTCGAATCTGTATACCTGCGTTCTCTGGTGTTGGTTTTTGTCGAGCCCACCGGAGGTGTGGGGAGACTAAGGGATCGCCTGCGGCGTCTGTCCGTCCGTCGCGACGACGGACAGACGACGCGTCGTCTGTCCGTAACGCTACAAAAACTTCAATAACTCTTTACTCTGGACTTCAATTGCAATCAAACTTCGAGGGAAGAGGGGTCAGACGAAGTTTCACATTTTACCATACATGAAGGTCACCTCAAGGTCAAAGCTCACAGGCAGGGGTCAATGAACTTTTAGAGCCCAATGTTAAGTTTTTATGGCGCATTTCTATTATGGGTCATAACTTTTGATCCATAACTCCATTTGTGACTAAACTTGGATGGTAGATGTCCCTTGGGGAGTGGATGATCACCACAAGATCAAAGGTCACAAGCAGGGGTCAACGAACTTTAAGAGCCCTATGTTCAGTTTTCATGGCACGTTTCTATTATGGGTCATAACTTTTGATCCATAACTCCATTTGTGACTAAACTTGGATGGTAGATGTCCCTTGGGGAATGGATGGTCACCACAAGGTCAAAGGTCACAAGCATGGGCCAACGAACTTTTAGAGCCCAATGTTAAATTTTTATGGCACGTTTCTATTATGGGTCATAACTTTTGATCCATTGGATGGTAGATGTCCCTCGGGAAGTGGATGGTCACCACAAGGTCGAAGGTCACAGGCAGGGGTCAACGAACTTTAAGGGCCCAATGTTAAGTTTTTATGGCACGTTTCTTTTTTTGCCATAATTTTTTACCCTTTTATATCTCTTTTATCTTTTATATCTCTCTTTTTAATCTGTTATATCCCATTCGCATACAATTTCTTGCACACGAATGGGCGAGACACATTATGGCATTTGCCTTGTTGACTTGATAGCGTGATAATATCCTCGTAAAGATCCTGCCATCGCTACCGTTAAAATAGATGATGTAAGGACTGCCAGTCACACAAGAGCATCACTTACTGCGCGAAGTGAGGAGTTTGCTGGGCTACAATTAGGATAGTAAACTTGGACCATGAAAGGGAGTTCCTTTTTTATGTAGTATTCCTTCTGATGAGAATATACATAATAAGGGCCTACCGCTTTTACTTTGGTGGGTAACTCTTGTCATGACGTCATGGCAACACTCCTGTTTTAGTAATATTATGATAATAATACAGTTTGGCGGATTAATCATATGAACTTTTTTAGCTTGACAATAGGGATGATATTCAAGCTTACAGGGCCTACGGTTCCCTTCGCTTCTTTTTCTTTTTTTTTCTTTTTTTTTTCGTCTTTTGAAGGAGGGAGTTTCAGTCGCTAAATTATAGACGAAAGGATAACTTCAAAATATTTTTAGGGCAGCAAATCAATTAGACAGATGCGAGAAAACATCTTTACCAATCCCGTCTTTGCTCGTATGTGAACGCAACCGACCTTTTTCACGGTTTCAATGAAATATGACAATATCAAACAAAGTGTTACGTCTCCTATAGAGATTTGTCGTTGTTTTTTATTTCATATTTGAATTAAATGATTCGTCTTACATTTTGTTTGTGTGAAATTTATTCAAGTCAGATGATTGGCGTCTCGCTTTAAATCTGGGGTCTAAATTTTTTGAAATTCCCATATACAGGGTCTAGTGTCTGATTTTTTTTTAAATCTCTCTCTCTCTCTCTCCCTCTCTCTCTCTCTCTCTCTCTCTCTCTCTCTTTCTTCTTTTTGTTGGTGATGTATGGTGGGTGATGTGTGGTGTATATGGGTGCAAAAGACACTTACGCATTTGACTTTTAACAGAAGAAAACATACATGTACTTCCATGAGAATTCTCTCTCTTTAATTCCTTTCTGGGTTATTATTACACGGAATGGAGTTTTCCGCTCATAATCCTTATATCAGTGGCAGTACGCTATTAGCAGCAACCGCAACAGCAGCAGCAGTAGAAGTAGTATAATTGCATTACATGTATTGGTAGTAGTAGGAAGTGCCTATAGGGGAGTAGTGGTATTGACGATGTATAGAAAAAGCCATGCTGATATTGCGTTCCCGTTAAGTGTTTCGAAGGATTCCAACCGAACGACAAACTTTTGGTTAAGTCAGAGGTTAAAATACCTCCTGACTCTCGATGACTGTGTATGTTGTAACTTGAACATACCGAAAAAACAACAACAAAAGTTCTTCGTGACTAAGGAGAATAATTCGTCATTATTGTGCCAAGTTCATGTGACATTGTCTCGGCATGTAACCCTGATGCAGCAACAACAACAGTGACAGCAGCAACATGATTGCCGAATGTTCTGGCCTTGAAAGATTGAAGTCTGTTGTCTATGATGGCCCCCTTGTTAATTCATACATTGTCTTGTAGATACATCAACTTCATTATGGAGAGACGATTCCAAAAGTCAGGCTCTGCTACATAATTTTCACACCAGGGATCGACACTAACTTCGGGTTGTTGTTTTTTTTTTTCTCTCTCTCTCTCTTTTCCTTTTTTGTTTGATTTTGTGTTGTTGTTTTTTGTTTGTTTGTTTTCTTGTTTCTTCGTTTATTTGTTTGTTTATTTGTTTGTTTCTTTGTTTGTTTGTTTTGCTTTTCCTCTGGTGGCCTTTATCATGGCCCACTAAAATCTCTGGAATAGAACTTTGTTCGCATGAAAGAAAATGTAGTAGCCTGAAATAAAAGGAAACATGAAACCTACATTTTAAGTTTAGCTGCTCGATCGGACTATTATATGAGAAGGAAACCTTGTTTGGAAATTGGGTGGCCCGACATCAATTTTTAGTGGTTCCGGGCTACCGGGCCATCGTAAATGTCGGGCCCTCCATATCATGTATACCCGACAGGGTGATATTTTGCACAGGAGTTCCTCACTCAACAACCGCGACGGTAGTTCAATAACTTTTCAGACCATTGGGAACAGAGAATGGTAATGTTTGCTTTCTATATGCATCTCTCCATGTATGTATCTGTCAATCTGTCGTAGTCTATAGAGCTGTCTGTCTGGTTGTCTTTGTCCTGATGTCTGTGTCTGTGTATGTCTGTCATTTTGTTTGTCTGCCTGGCTGTCGATCCGTCTGTAGAACACCATCTGTTTCATCTGCATCTCTTCTTTTGCTACTTCGTGGCAGCACGTTGATAAATGGCTCACAGGACCAAGACTGAATCAAGAACTCAGATAAATTGCTAAATGAGTTACGAAAAGGTGAAGCCTCTTTGGGATCCTTCTCATACGGCATTCCTTGAAATGTTCATCTCCAAGAACCAAAGGACAAAGACAAATGACAATTTGATAGATTGGCTATTGTGGGATGCCGACAGCAAACGAGAAAATTGACTCATATCGATTGTCTGAATTTGATGGGTGATAAACAAAATGCATCCGTTGCGGTCGATCAACTCCGTTTTCAGAATACCGCCACCGTGCGAACGCACAAGGGTGAACCGTTTTAAAAAGCCACAACGTCATATGAGCCACATTGTCTTGTTGCGACGTGCAGACGTCGGCTGCATTTAATAAAGGGGAACTCCAGACAATGTTCATGATTTCACATCAGGTAGTACATAAATCAATAGTGCTATGTATAGATCTGTGGAATTTATTGTAATCCTTGACACGGATAAACCAATACTCTGAAAAACCCAGAACAAATTACATTGGACAAGGATGATGAAATGCAAGTAATGTAACGATGTTATCCATTACAAAACCACTTGCTTAAGAACTTCATTATATATGTAGATTTCATGCACGCTTTTCTCTTTTGTTCTGCTTCCACAAACACACAATCCTGCATTCCTATGGTGAAGCTACTGTATGTCATCATCCTTATTCACTGTGATTTGTTTTACACTTTGAAATTATTCTTATTACGTATCCCAACCTCACGTAACTATGTACCATAACCAATTTAAAGATGTTCAAGTGCAAAAGTTATTATCTGTAGTTCTCATTTATAGTATAAACATACGTATCTATAGGCTCATTTTGATTGGTCCGCTTCATCATTGATCGTAAAGATTACTAGCATACCTGTTTAAGTTGATTTATGATCTATCAAAGCAGTTCTTTAGGGTGACACGACATTAATTTTGCTCCTGCCACAATTGCTCCGGTCTTATTTTCTCCAAGAACTTATGGTTAGGATTGTGACAGGGTTTTGGGTTTAGTTTGATGTGAGGATTAGGATTAGGATTAGGATTAGGATTAGGATTAGGATTAGGTTTATGGCAGGGAAGTGAGAGAAATTTTTCTCACCTCCCTGGATATGGTTTTGTAGTTTGTGGGTATAGAAATTACATTTGGCTTAACGTGCAGATATTCCGTGTGATCAGTATTGTCGCGGCAGCAAATGTCAGGGAGCCAGTATTATGTAGACAAATAAATGACAGGTACACTACACTGTGTAACAAATTCTAAAAATAATTCATAGGTTTGATTAGTTGCCACAGGTTTTGTACAATAGCCTGGTTTTGTACAATACTGCCAAGGTCATCGCGTACGTCGAAACTGGAACATTTTTATTTGCACACGAGATTTATTGTGAAAGCAATTTGTTTGCACGGCAAGAGATTTTAAAAAAAAATCATTGGAGGAAATCCTGCTAATTATCATTTACTGATTCCGAGGTTCTTCCAGGCCCAACCAGAACAACAATTATTGTTGTCAGGGGAGAAAGCACAGGAAAGGGGTGAAACAGCTGAAGAAGGGAATACAAAATGGGATAATAGAATAAGTATACGGTATACTCATGAATGATGAATGACAGAACGACAGTTTTCAGCGAAACCGTTCGATTGGAACGCGTTATAGACTGCACTTTCAAATCTCCCTAACAGTGTCTTTTTTTCAATTTCAATTTCAATTTATATTTCATATTTCTCAATGAAAAAAAATACATCAAATGAAACAAAATTGAACAATACATGATATCCAGCTAGGAGGCATAATATTACAAAATGAAATAGGACACATGATATCCAGCTAGGAGACATACATAGAATATTGCAAACATATAAAACATAGTGGTCGATCTATGGAAGTCGGAAGATGAGAATGAATGCTAAAGAAATATGAAGGAACCTACTTAAAAGCAAGCTTGTAAAGAATGTCTTTTCTCTCCTGCCAAAAAAGAATTTCAAGAATGGGTAAACATTTTTCTGTAGCGTTTGCATAACACTATTATGCATCTCAAACATACAATTTGTATACACCTCGTAATTATATGAAGAATGTGAAATAAAAACGCGTAATTTTCTGCTTGATATCAATCTGCAGAAGTGAAATGTACACCACTTGCATACTTTTGATAGCACACATCAACTCGCTTAATATCACCATATTTCTAATATTGATAAAGGCATTATTTAACAATGTTTGACAAAGATGAGATACAAGACCCTATACTGGTTACCAGCGAGTGTCTGTACACTGTCTAAAGACGAAGCAAAGAAAAGAAAAGAAAAATCGAAGTTATCCTGTAAATGCTTCAGAATGTGACAAGTTTGTGAGTAACCGACTTTACCACACGCAGTTATTCCGTTGACAGTATAGTGTCAGAATAGACAATTTCGAAACGAATTACTGGCATGCTGATAATTATGTTTATGAATGCCTTGGAGGTGACAACATGATATCTATCATGTATATTGTAAAGACTTTACTTTATTTTATTGTTTCATCATTCGTTTCAAAACCGTTGCACAGCTGAATTTGTCTTTTCTTTTTAAGACCATCACCACAAAGTAAAATTGCATACAGAATAAGGGGTTGACAATGGTTGTCGATATCCTGTATAATGAATATGGTTTCAGTCTCTTTATAATTGAATTCTCCATTAAGTTACAAGGTAAATTTTAGCTTGTTCCTATCTAAATTGTATTGACTTTTCACTGTCATAGCATCTTGGACTTGGCATGCTATTTTCGTGCCCACGCACACTTCACGCACAGGCAGTGTAGTGTTGAACGTCGAATAGTCACACATTAATGACTCGAATTGTACCAGGGCTTGGGAGCGGAAAGTGGAAAGAGAAAATTGTCGCGTTTCGGGTCGCCTACGCCAATCTGGACTTGCTCAGGGGTAGACGAACTATCTTATAAACTCTGAGAAATTCGAGAAGGTCTTAGAGAACTCACGAACTTTGGCTCCTGGTACCTAATTATGTACTTGGCATTATGTCTCAACTTGATCAAAGCTAAAAATACACTCTATTTTTCTTTTATATAAAATTTCACTCTTTCTTGTAATTTGAAACTCTAAACTATCGATGACATGAATGATAAAGTTTCGGCCTACCAGACATAGGTGATTGGGTAATTCCGTTCTCATTGAAATAACAAGTTGCGTGATTCGATGCAACCTGTGGAAGTTCGACGCACATATCACTCGGTCATGTGTAATGATAATAATATGTGCTGTCAGGATGCATGGTTTCACTGTGTAGTTTTGCTGCATACTGGCTCTGAAATGAAGCTCATCGTTTCGAAAGTTGGCCGTCACTAAAATAATTGCGCAATGGATGCAAACAAATGGTCGGGCTTTGTTCTGATTTCAAGCGTTCGGTAGCGGGGGTGGAGTGGGAGGCTGCCACAGTGGGGAGGGACTACGTGGCGCGCCTGTTTACGGCAGTTTGTCTGGATGCTGTACAATAATATGAGTGGGTCGGGAACGAGGGATTTGCGCTTTTGTGTATTTTATATAAGACTTGTGTCATGATGGTGTGTATACATTATAAATTACGGTTCTGTAGTACGTTACCCTCTATAAAGTTCTCTTTTAATCACACAAAAGCAGACAAAATAATGATAATGTATAATCGTCACCAAACCGAAGTTAAACAGACAGAGATACAGATGCCGATAGATGTCTATGTATGTATGGATCGATAGATAGATAGATAGATAGATAGATAGATAGATAGATAGATAGATAGATAGATTGATATAATCATGATAGATAGATAGATAGATAGATAGATAGATAGATAGATAGACAGATAGATAGATTGATATAATTATGATAGATAGATAGATAGATATAATTATGATAGATAGATAGATAGATAGATAGATAGATAGATAGATAGATTGATTGATATAATCATGATAGATAGATAGATAGATAGATAGATAGATAGATGGATAGATTGATAGATAGATAGATAGATACTACACAAAGCTAAGTCACACACAAATAACTCAAGGAGAAGGATATGCCTACGTCTCATTCAGAAAATATAGAACAATTGCATTAACTGCACTTTATTTACATCACTGTACAAGCGTTTGGTTAACAACACGCATAAGCTAACGGATGCATTTTCCTCGTCTGGACAACTGAGTGCGCACTCCACATACCTTGAGCTTTTTGCACGTTATCAAGTTGTACATGTATTACATGTATCATAGTTGAAGATACATGTATTGGCGGACACACGGTGTATAATATACAGTATGTCCCAAAAATTACAATTGGATTTTTGCATTGATAACACCCAATATGATTAAACCGTCTAAATGCTACTTCAAGGTCTTAAAATATGACATCTTAGCTCTATTTTGCAGAAAACCCCATTCAATTTGGTTAAGGGGTCACAGAGAAATTGGGCAAAGAGTTATAGTTTCATACCCTGAAATTGTGTTTGGATTGATTCACTATTTTTAAAGTTATCGTTGTAGAGGGTACCGTTGTATTTTTTTTTTGGGGGGGGGGGGGGATATACGGTAGTATACCGCTATCAATAATGCAATAGACATAGACATGCGTCATAGTAGAAAAAGGAGGAGGGAATCGGAGAAGAGGAGTGAGAGGCGAAGGGGGGGGGGGGGTGAAGTGAGGGAGAGACGTTTCACAAATATGGCTGCTTATTGATAAAAAATAACACTAAAACCGAGGTGCTTTAAAATAAAATTGGCTTGCCCTCGAATTTGATCTACAGCGCAACCTGAAATCAATCAAGTATTCAAACAAGGATGGTCGACCTTCGCAAAGACAATCAACTCTAGTTTGATTCGCGAATCAACTCGAATCCCGAGTGCTGCGGACAGCCGTCTCAGTTTACCAAAGCCCGCCCTTGCATAGTGTTATACCTATGTAAAGAATAAGCCAGTTCGGAGATGCTCATGTGCACATGGGTACAAATGACCTTTCATTTTTCTCAGTTGGTTAGGCACTTCACTCAATTCAGAGCGATATAATGCATCAGCTTGCCCAACATAGCAATTTATGGAACTCGTATTCAAACAAAGAATGAACCTCCGTAGATGAAGTGACCAGAATGGTTCGTCAATCAACACTTTGGAAAGCATCCATTTCAATGTTCTGTTTTGAATACCTTAATTTTTTTTCTGTTAACATTGCCAAATACCAGGCTTGCTGTCAGGTGGATGTACTGGCAGGCACCATTTTATAAGGATTACATGAATAATCATAGTATTACAGATGCTTATCTCAGTGAATTTAAAAACCAACCTGTCTCTCAGTACAAAATGACCTTTTTCTGCTCATGGGCAAACCGGGGCCTGCTGAGTAAACTTGAAACACAGATTACTCATCGCAGTAGTATCAGGCGTACACCATGTGATAAAGCGTATCAAACTTTGTATATTATGTGACAATCTATTCCAAATTTCGTATATGTGACAATCTATTCCAAACATTGTATATGTGACAATCTATTCCAAACTTTGTATATCACAATCTATTTGACTCCGAGAGCACATTTACTTCCATGACTGTCATAGCTGCTCGCCAGAATTAGGGACCATTCCTATCACGATGACAAGATCATCACGTAGTGGAAGTAGTCAGTGAGTGAGGCTTGTACAGCGCCATCACTCGTCAGAAAACTAGCTAGTTATGTTTGAAACGAATACTAGTACAACTGTATTACACTATCGGAGTTGAAAGCTTTGTCATGGGGTATAGGGCGGGTGTAACACATACGTAATAGACACATGCACACATACTTTCTACGTACAAGTTACACTGTAATTGTTTTTTTCTTCACTTTTCAATGTATTTTGATGGGGATGGTTCAAGAAACGATGTTCACGAAATTCCGCAAGTTGTTTATAACCAAATTATACATTTCGGAGGCACGAAAAGTATCAAAAGTATCAATACACTAAGAACTCACATGAACACCAATATAAGGCAAAGGCAAGGCAAATGAATTAAATCTGTACCAGGGCCCCATTTCATACAAAGTTGCTATGATAGCAGCTCTTGCTGTCAACGACAAGTGTCATGGTAACGCTAAGAATCCTGCTCCCTTATTGGCTGTTGCTGCGAGAAGTGGCTGATCCAGTACCAGCTGCTAATTCTAGCATCTTTTATGAAACGAGACACTGGTTATTCCTGAGAAACAGCACAGTCACGAAATAACAACATAAAAAAGGCGTCAAAAGAACACTGTGGATTTCCGATAACACCGTATATCCATTACACTGGAACAAGCTGTTCTCTACCTTCTCAGTTAATAATATAACAACCACAAAATATAGTAAGGGAGCACACATTTTGGTCAGTGGGCTCGCGGAAAATAAAAAGTTACTC
This sequence comes from Diadema antillarum, assembly GCF_040938485.1. Taxonomy (NCBI): domain Eukaryota; kingdom Metazoa; phylum Echinodermata; class Echinoidea; order Diadematoida; family Diadematidae; genus Diadema; species Diadema antillarum. The sequence goes on along the minus strand of NW_027271209.1, from coordinate 261,556 downwards.
TATCTTTTGCTCAGCTACACGAACAACTTATTCTCTGCATCGTCATCACACGAAACATCTAGTGAATATCGAGTGCTGTCTTCTTTAAACATGTTTCTGCTTCAATTTGCAAAGAGTAAGACCAGCGAAGAAAACATAATGAACTGCCAGATAAACAACCATAGTTACATGCTTCCGGCGCGTATTAGATACGAGTGGTTTGTAAACACGTCTTATAACAATGAATCAAGTAAGTGCGGTATCGAAATCAGTTACAACGCTCTTAGAATGTCTTCATTGAGTCATGACGAAACGCGGTTAATGGAGCACAACCTTTGCATTCTTTCATATTGCATTCATACACTATGTGCAAACTTTCGTGTCGCATAAAATGGTATGTACATACATGAGGCTCCTCCATAATAGTGCCGGTGTAACATGCGTATTTTTACGTGCTCACAGAATGTTGGCGAAAACAAAATGCACAGTACATGATAAAATGGGAATTTCCATGTTTTTCCTGTTTGTGACACCGGAAAGCAGTACTAATCGACTGTTTCGGTAGCATGGACGATAAAAGGCAATGTCGTCACTCAAACATGGAGTATGACCAATAATAGACCGAATTCCACTCATGTTATGTTCAGCCAACTTACTGTAAGACGGATTCAGACAGTCGTCTTATGGTTTTGTAAAACAATACTTCTCCAAATTGAAATCACAACCAACCATTGTAACCTCTGTGTTTGTCTGTGTGTGTCTATAATTATGTACATGTGTGTACTATTGTGTGTGTATGTGTGCGTATGTGTGTTTTCTCTCAAGTAGTGCTATGCCTTTTTTTCAGCTTCAAGAATGGAGACAGGATTGAGAGTATATTGACAGTACATGTATTGAATTGAGAGAACAGACCGGTTTGGTGACGATGTACGTTAAAAAGGTTGTTCCCGACAACGAAATACAATATGTAGCTTGACCGCCAACTAACGCACGAAAACTGGAATGAAAATATTGTAATAGAAGAGCATTTGTCAATGCAGGAGATGGAACAGCATGTCACTCAATGTAGCTTGATATAGGAAAAGCTGGCGTAATGCACTGAACCACTACAGCCCTAAACTCTTGTAGGTACGGCATTGACTGCGATTTCTATCTCAGACCCCCATAGAGAGCTACATGATATTGATGAAAACAAGTCGTCTTGTCCGTCCCCCTCAATTTACCGCAGCTTTGTATTGATCAGCGCCTTATGGCGTACTTAGTTGATCTGCAAAAAGGACAGCACACCATAGCACATGCAGAGAAAAATTTTGCTCCCACGCCAAAGACACTGCCTTTGTGTTTGAAATAAAGTGGATCTTGATATAAAATGGAGATGATTTTAGATCCCCCTCATAAGTACCTTTACTTTTGTAAACGAGAGATTGGCCATCTAGGCCTACTACCATGTGATTATGATTGAGAGTGAAAGTCAACATCAACGTAAACATCTTAATCATTTCTATTCGCATGATCGTCGCGGGAGAGAAGTTTTGTTTGTTTTTGTTTTCCAGCTAGATCACGTACACCACTTCATGTACTCCAGAGAAGGAGCTTAACATTTATAGCACCAACGAAAACACGTTGTTCCTTCCCCTTTACAAGTGAAACCAGATCGGTATCTAAACGCGAAGGCAACAACAACAATGAAAACAGACTGAACCCAAACACTAGGAAAAAAAAAAGAGAAAAAAAAAATCCGCAAAAGATGTCCAGATCATGTCAATAGAGGGCAGTCTATCATAAAGTCATCTTGGCTTGACTGCAACGTCGTGTTGTATTTCCGCCGCAATCGCTTGCACAACTGGGAGATGCTCTCTCGCGATGTCTTCCAGATGACCTCAAACTCGATCTGACTACAGCGGGCGCCATACTTCCGGTACAGGAGTTCTATGGACGGGGGAAAAGGGATCAAAATGTGAATACAATGGGGCAAAACAAGAGTAACTCCTTCCAAAAAAAAAAAAAAGAGACAAAGCTAAACCTCTCTGATTCAATCTATCTGAGTTTTTCCTTTCGACAAGTTCGGGAGGAAATGAAATGAAAACGGATAAACTTGTCTTGTTTCGAATCAGAAGGTCGTCTTCTCCTTTGTTCCTGTTAAAGAGTTCACCACTTCGGGCAAACACTAACTGCTTCCACGAACGGTGGTCTTTGGCTAACATGGAAAAACCACATCAAGCAGCAGCACGAAAAGATTCAAACAGAAAAAAAAATGTTTCTTCTCCTTTTCATTTCTCTATTTTTTTAAGGTACATTAATCAATCTACGTCCGCAATATGAGTAAACAACGCTCAAGCAGACAGGATGTTAAACTTTTTTTAAATCGTTTTTGCGGATCAAGACGATTACATTTCGACAGAAAAACATCACAGTCCTTCGAGCACGACTTCGTACCCACCACATAAATTCTTATGGTTTGTAAGAAATAGCAGCACACATTGTAAAGTTACTTCATAATATTAAGTACATGCGACTGATATCTACTTATAGTCATGATTATATTGCATTGCTATCTAATGGTTTCAAAGAGAGAAAAAAGCAATGTTTACCCTTAATCCTCTAGCGAAAACACATCGACAAATACGGCAAACGAAAGGCTCACTGCCCTAAGAATATTGCTCCTACTCAATCTGGGAGAAAACTGACTGATTTATTGGACAAGTGAAAAAGATATATAGGCAAAAAAAAAAGTATTTAATTTGTTCCTCATATGTTTAAGTTCTTTCAACCAATTCAATACTGAGACTTACTACTACGTTTTCGCAGTTGCATTGGGTTTGCACTGTGACTCTACAGAATCTACTCGTTCAGTTGGAGAACACTCAGTCATTGATTAATATGGGATTAATATGCACCGCGGATCTACGTTGATATCAGAAATAACTCAAATTGCATCACCATGATATGGACGTTGAGTTCTGAAGATTTGTATTCATATCACACGCGTACGATGCAGCTGCATGGTTTATAGGTCCTCAAGCGAAGTCTAACACACGGAGTATCACAGAGCGTAGCAATCGGTTATGGTCCTGCGTGCTGCATTCTGATTGGTCAGTTGTAAATGGGTTTTCTCAATTTTGGTTACCACCTGACAGACTTTCACAGACAGTATCAGAAACAGCAGCAGCAGCAACAACAACGACAACAACACACTTTGTAACTATAAGCTCTCCGCAAACACAAATTCCCTATTCTTTAAGTATCAAGCTGCTAACAAAGGCATGAATGCAGCAAAGAAATGAGTTCCAATTATTTCTGAATTCTAGGGAGGCTACTAACGTTTGATTTTCCTCATCCCGGAAAAGTCCAGTGGGTTCTTTCTATTCCGGCCCGTGACCGAAGACTGGACGAGCACTTTGGTGCCAAAGATGCAGTAGCGGGCGAGAGCGATCGCGAGACGGGGAGCTCCGGCGTACGGCATCATCTCGTCCCATCGTGTGTCCTGCATGACCATCTCTATACGAGCTGAGGAAGAAACACAAGACATCGCCTTTGCAGTCACAGGTTTCCAGTGATTTCTGCTCAAAGTCATGAAATGTTAAATCTGTCGGGGTACATTCCCTTTGTATTGAAAACTGTGACAATGCTTGATTCCGATCATCCCTCTCTCGTCTGGATTCTTATCTCATTCATGGCATAATACAGTTGATAATTAATCAAGCTGTCGATAATGAGTCACTTACATAACATTTATCTCCTTTCAATGTATGCAGACGTTCACGTCTGGTAAGTGATTGCGTCCGAATATCGGGAATAAGGTATTTAAAAATGAGCGATTCTACCCAGCACAAGACATTGCATTGGTACGATACAAGCAGCAAGTCACAATCTGATAAACTTGTGGGACAGTAAAGATAAAAGACAATTTTGAAGTATCTTAACCCATATCCGCCGATCTACGGGATTTCCCGTAGAAGCCGCGAACGCTGCAATCACCGAAGTACAGAAAATTCCGTAGTAGAGCTTGCCGCTGAAATGACGTCATTTTGAACGTCATTTTAACGTCATTTTTACGTCATTTTTACATTTGTAATTATGACATTTGAATACATGCATTTGTGTGATATTTTGGTCACAAATTAATATTATTTCTCTTGAAATGATATGCATTGATTGGGATGGATGTGGTATCGCATTTCAGAGAAGGTTGTAAAGAACAGTCTCTTTACATCAGTCATTGATGTTTTTACATGGAAAATACCCATTTGTCATAAACAGAGCGATTGCATTATATTTTTACTTCTCCAATTATTCCTACTTAGAAGATCACGATATGCATGTATCATATATCACTGTAAAGCTCTTGCTTTGAATATTTCGAAAATGATATTCAAATCTACATGCAAAGGAAGAAAGTATTTTTGATTTTTTGAATAAATATCAAATATGATATTCATTATTCATATTTTCATAAATCATGTTTGACTTCTGTCAACTGGTATATTTTTCTGATTGGTCAAAATGCATGGAAATTTATATCATAATAAAGGAAATTTTATGATCTTTCTTTTGATACATAATTTGTCAACTTTCCTTTATCATTTTGTGCCTTTGAAAGAGATGTGAAGTTGAAAATGCTTTGAGTGCAAATATTTATCTGGAGTGGCTCGGTACGAATGGTTTTTACATAGTATAACGCAGTAGGCGGATATGGGTTAAAGATTTACCCTCTGTCTGACTGTTGCTCGACAGATCTCCGTAGTCCGACAGGTCGTCGTCGAATCTCCCCTTGTCGTCGACCACCATACAGTCGTCCTCTTCAACATGGCTCGAAGTACTTTTGCCTCCGCCGCTGCGGTACCCGCTACTTCTCGAGTCATCCATCATGGAAGAAACGGACGGCATGCGAGTGCCTCCTCCTCCTCCTCCTGCTCTTCTTCTCCCTTCATCGTCGGCATCCTTCATCCTCGAAGTTTCACCTCCACTTCTCACACCTTTCTCCCTTCCACCCTCTCTGCCATTACAGCCCCCTCTGTCGTCGCCTCCGCCGCCCGACTCCGACCCCGCCCGCTCTCCGGAGCCACCTCTTCCGGCCTTGTCTGAGTCCTCTTTACCATCACCCTTCTCCCCTCCCTCCCCTTCCCCTCCTCCTCCTCCTCCTCTGCCTCCTCCATCTCCGCCTCCCCTACTCCCCGATGTTCCCCCATCTCCCCTACCGTCGCTGCTGCCGCTACGACCCGCAACGCTGTCCTCCTGGAGCCCGGAATCCACCTCGCTCCCGCCCCCTCCTCCAGGATCCGAGGAGACGCTCTGCATCTCGGCCCCGCCCATGTAGGGCAGGTGGTCCAGGATGACTTGCAGTTGACCTTCAATGACCTCTAGCCGCTGAGAGATATCCCCCATCTGGATGTAGACAAGACAAACACAAGCGATTTCGTAATAAACGATACGGCATAGACACCGACTGTAATTCAAGTGAGCTCTGGACAATTTCCAACATGGCAATCAGCCTTGGTCTTGGCAACAATCAAGTGCGAATATATGAAATCAGATCTATTCCCATACAGGTAATTTCGGTCATTTATGTAATTTCTTGTTATTGTTGTACTTTGCAATATGACCCTGCCTGAGCACAGAATCGAGAATAGGTCAGGGTGATTACTTGGACCATGGTATCATGCAAAAACATGCAGTGCATGCAAACATAAATAATCTTTTACATGTCTTTTAAACGCGAGATAGTGCAAATGCATAAAGAAAAGATATTATTGGAGCAGAAAAAAAAAAAGGAAATGGACCTTCTTTGTCGTAGGGTAACTTTGGGTATCTTCACAACGTGAAGCTTTGTTTTGGGAAGTCTCACCCATTTTCTGACTTCAGAGTTGCCAGCTCCCTGCTCCTGCTGCCTTGGGGCCCGATTTGAGGCGAAGATCCTCTCTGCAAATTCGCCGTACGTTTCCGGTGGATCGATCTCCAGTTCGGGCGACACTTCGTCCGAGCTGAAGTGAGGCGCAGCCGCCTGGGCCGCCTCGTGTGCGACGGCGAAGTGTCTATTACGCAAATGTCGATTGGGGTGGTTGCCGTAAAATCGGCGGCCACCGCTGCCTCCCCCTCCTCCGTATGCGTGGTGGTGGATCCCGCGCATGGCCTTGCCCATGGCGTGGTGCATGCGCATCATCTTATGGAGCTTATGATGAGGAATCCCCTGCGGTGCACCAGAACCGCCAGCCGTCATCCTCTGCACATGGCGCGGCACCCCTCCTGCAACCGGCTGTCGCATGCCGATGAGGTTCCTCTGGTATTTGCTCATAAAAGGCTGCTTAACCCCACCTCTTCCTGCTGAAAGCGGCAGTCGACGCTGTCCGACGTGGAAAGCTTGTCCGATGTCGTGGGTGAATGCATGAGATGCAGCTAAACGGCTGGCCATCGTCGCCGCATTGCACATCTGCGATCGGTGGAGGGTCAGCGGGAAACCATGCTGGCGCATGCCCAGAGGGCCGCCGCCGAATGGTCCTGGCGACATTTGAGGTGCACCGAGGTGCTTGCCGTACATGTCTATGCCGCCGCTGCCACCTGAGCTGCCGCTCTGCGACGTCATCGTGCTGCTGCTCCGGCCCGACTTCACCGCGGCATCGCCTACGGCGTGCTGGCCACGCGAGGAATGGGAGCCGTGGGAGCCAGCACTGTGAATCGACCCAGCTGACGATCTCCCCAGAGATCCTGGTCGCTTGGGATGCTCCATGACTTCCGACTCAGAATCCATGTCATCATCTGAGCCGAGCATGACCTGGTCACGTGGGTTAGATAATCGACGCTGGGAGATAGCCCTTGCTTCCATGATGGCAGCCTCTTCGTCCTCGTTATCGCATGTCCGCTCGATCCACGGTAGCACCACGTTGGAAATCCTTTCACTCCCTCCACATTCGCCTCTTCTACCATTGCGACTTCGTCGGGGGTCATTGATGCTATCATCATCATCCTCGTTTTCCGGCGTTAGCCGTCTGGTCTCGTGGTCGTCACTGGCCTCGTCGATCTTTATCTCGTAATCTTCGTCGACAACTTCTTTTTTCACATTGGCGACGCTGACTTTGGCCGGTGACTCACTTCTGGGCAAATCCTGGAAACGAAGATCCAGAAAACCAGTGTTGATTTAGTCACATTGTATCATCGATTGTCACATTGTATCATCAAATGTCAACTCAATAGTGACTAAAAAAAAATAATCACCATCATCACCATTAGTATCATCGTTATTGTTATTGTTGTTGCTATTGTTATTGTTATTGTTGTTGTTATTGTTATAGTTATCAGCAGCAGCAGCATCATTTTGAAAGAATCGGCTACATTGCAATAGCATGAAATAACACTGTTACATATTTCGTGACAGTTACAATACTTTTTAAGATACTTCCTTTTCCGCCCATAAATTATGAAAGACATTGACCAGTACTTTTCAGCGGAACATCTTCCAGCTTCGAGATTCAAACCTCTGTTGTACCTGAACATGTAGGTTCGCCAAACTTTAACAAAGCAGCAGCCAAACATATCAGATATCTTGATATAGATTTATTGTGCAATTCCACATCATGTTCAAGCAGGTTGCAGTAAATAGTTTTAAATAGTTTTGTTATCATAGATAGTTTAGCGAAATTAAGACAGCTATGGAATTTCATAGTTTCCCATGTCTTTACCCGACATGTGATATTATTCGCAACCACATATTCATATTGGCAGTATTTATAATAATGATAATTTATGGTCTTCTTTATATATGGTAGCCTCTTCAGTGTTGGCACTGTTCTATCAGAGGACCCTAACATCATTATTAGGAAACCCTAGCGTTGCGTTGCAAGGTACCCATTTTTACACCTGGGTCAAGAGGGCGGGTAAAAACATTTTGTCCAAGGACGTAAACACTGGATTGGATCCGAACTCGGGTCCTCTGAGTGGGAGTTAGGAGTCTTATCCACTATGCCACAGAAGTGATGATCGAGGTGATGATAAAATCACCTCACAAGCCTCCCAGTACACAAATATTTACTAAATTTCCTCTGTTACATCATTGTCCCTCTTCAATATTGCTGATAGCTACTTGCAGCAGCAGAAACAAGTAAATACTTTGCCATGATTATGCGGTACACAATATGAAATACATGCAATACACACTCCGAACAAATTAGATCGCAGGAGGTTCTCTATATAGCTTGTATACGTACACAGTACATCTGACTGCCGTTGTTGTTAATGCTACCCATGTGGCACGAGGATTTCCACCAATCACAATTACTGCAATTGTTGTTCCTCATTGCTCAGTTGTGAGACTGTTTCACAATCAGTGAACTCGTTCAGGATTAAACGGCATTACATTGCCGTCTGCAGCTGACATGATGCTTCACCATTGTGAAATCGTGCCCTGGATGAAATAACTAGGTCCCTGGGAAACAGAGTTAGATGCCTTGGACAATGAGAAGTAGGAGTCTTAGAAAATAGAACAAGAGTCTTGGAAAGCAGATCTTGATGCCTTGGGAAAAAAAAAAACCCAGAGCCTCGACAAAAAAAGAACAAGAGCCTTACAGGAGAAGAGCGTTGGTTCCCTTGCAGTAGACAGTTAAATGTCTTTGAACGTATAATTACAGCTGTCTTTAGAGAGAACCATAACTTTGAATAAAGAGAGCTACAGACGCTGTGGAATAGAGAATTTAATCATTGAAACACAGAAATACATGATTACAGACGAGAAACTGAGCCATGGAAAAGAAACTATACAGTCATGGCAAACAGATCTATATGCCTATAAAAGGAAAAGCGGAGCTGCGAAAAAGAGACCATAACTTTGATACAGAGTGCTACAGTGCCTTGGACTACGGAAAATAAGGCATAAGCTAAACTCGTGCTTAAGAAATAAGAAACAGTGAGCTGTGGATAACATTACTAGAACCTTTGTACAGAGAGCTCAATGCGGATCTAGCGAGCTAGACTCTTGGAGGAAAAAAAAAAACAAGATTACTTACCAGATTACTACAGATGTGGAAAAGACAATCAGAACATTTAGAGGAATGTTAGATATCTTTGGAAAGAGGGGTATGGCAGCTGTGGAAAAGAGAACTATGCACTTGAAAAAGAGAGCTGCATACATTTGGAAAAAAGAAAAATCTCAGCTGTGGAAAGAAGACACAAAGCCTAAAAGAAGAGCGTAGATGCTCTTCAAGAGACAGTTAGATGCCCTGGGAAACTGAATTTAAAGAGAACTATAGAGCCCTGAAAAGAAGAGCTACATGCCTTGGATAAGAAAGCTATGATACTGTCTTTAATGTTTAGTGTGTCTTTCACGTGCATGCAGTTAGGATAGCGCGCGCAGAACAAGGAAGATGAAACCGCTCTCGTCAACATGGACGAAACTGAAAACTTGCGTTGTGAATGCGATTTGAACAAAAAACAGAGACAAGAGATTCCCATGATAAACCTTGCAATACATAAATATGTGCGTGTGTTTGTGTGTGGTGTGTATGTGTGTCTTTCTTTGATACCTGAAATCTATTACCGGACAGAACGTGAAGTATACATAAAATCAAAAGCGAGAGTTAATTTATAACGGTTATTACAACTTTTTCTTTATACTAGAAGAATTTTATTTTCGGTCATCATCACCCCGATAACAAGATAAATGGTTTCAGTTTCGCTCCAAGAGTATGTTTGCAAAAAAACATGTGTAAGATGATAGAGCGAGGTTTCGCAATTGGACTGCCTTTGCTGTCTTTCTCAGCTTTAAAGGAGTTGTGTGATACTATGAGAGATTGAAATCTGAAGAAAAAAAAAAGTTGGTCCACATTGCAGATGACTGACGTCGATTCTCGTGCGAAGTGCAAGAATCTGCAACGCATCTTTGCTACCGTGTCATACATCAGTGTCTTGCTGTTGTTATTGTAAATACATAAAAGAGTGAGATAGTTTCTCGCTTTCCAACTAGTACAATATTGTCAGATACTACTATCTTGCACTCACTTTACAAGATGTGTGTCTTTTTTCTGTCAGACTCATTGCGACTAATCATTACTCCTGTCAGACAACGGAGTGCCAAAAGTTGTCGAGTCCTGGAAAAAAACAAAGCTGGAAGCCCGTGTCTCTAGTCCTCCGTAACTCTGATGCGTCACATCAGGCAAGTCACGGGGATGATACGAAATAACAACCAATAACCTAATCCTCTCAGGATCGATGTGTGAAAATACCCTTGACATGTCGTGCATTGTAGTCAGCAGTGGTAGTGGCAGGCTTAAACGACGCTAAAAAAAAATCAGCTGGAAAAAAAGGAACAAAAGAGAGAATAAGGAAACTTTAAAAAAGGAATATAAATCGGACAAATATTGAAGTAAACGCAAGCATGGTCCTTCCCCAGGCAGAGTTCTTCGACAGACAGTTCTAGCAAACGTGTGGTTGTTGGTGTAAGTCCAGTCTTTCAATGTGCACCATCTTCTTTTCTTGCGGTGTCTGTATCGAATACAGACACCGCATCGAAATAAATGCCTCGCAAATTGGCATAAGTGAGAAAGCGGAGTTTGCGTCCACCCACCAAGCATGCAAACCACAAGACCTCGACACCGCTTCCTCATGTCTTCTAAGTGCTCTGTGCGCACTCTCTCGGGCTTTGAGAGGGAAAGCGCGCGCGAGAGAAAGACAGACCGACAGACAGGGACAGAAAGACAACAGAAAGAAATAGACAAAGCGAGAGATGGAGAGAAGAGGGGCGAAATGCGACTTTAAATACTGGAAATACCTTCAAAACCAAAGATGGCTATACGTTCGAAACCATAAACTGGCAATGTGATAAGAAATAATAGCAAGTGAGATATGAGATAGCAGTCGTCTCGATGTCATCGAGCCACTTCAAGCTTCTGCCAGAAACAAGGTCAGGAGGTCTGAACAACTGCGAGCATCTGAAGAAAGGCTCTGAAGACACGTAGAAGTTGGCTAGATGGCAAGCAGAAACGTTGTAGGTGTTCCTCTTTTAGTGTGCAGCTTTCAGGAGAGGGACAGAATGCTGTCCCTGATTTTTTGAGGTCAGTTCTCATTTGGAGATGCTTATAGGCATCACAAAAACTTCCATAGTTTCGGATGTAGCACGCATAACAATGTTACAGCCGCCGTGCACGGACGTATACGAGAAGGGAGTGTTCAAGAGCGAACATAGAAAGATGTTAGTATCAGTGCACGCTGTACGCAACATCCGAAGATGCCTGTGTTCTCCCATTTCAAGCTTCCAATTTCCAATCTCCGATTTCAATTTTTTTTTTATTCAAACTAGCATGCATTCATCTTTAGCTAAAGGTGAATATCTTGAAGGATTGCAATCTCTGTCTTTCTGAGAACACATCGTTATGGAGAAAAGGGAACGACGACAATTATCTCAAAAAGATTGAGGGAGGGAGGCACGGATGTGAAATTGCCTGCAATATTGCTGCCACTCTCAAGAACTTCCAGCAACATCATAACCCCCACCACCACCACCAACAACAACAACAACAACAACAACAACAACAACACAACAACAATGCCGAGGTATCATTAGTAGCTCAAGTCCCCGATTAAGGACATAATCATAACTCTCTTCTGTCTTTGGAGTTTAAAAGTAACTCAAACAGCTTATGATTAATGTTCTCCCTGAAATTCATATGAAACAAATTAGAATAGCTCTAGGACTTGGGAATCTTAACCCAGGCAGGACAAGAATCATAATTATCGAGAAAAGGGACAAGAGAGTTTATTGTACAAGTGAACAACCGTAAATTAACCACTTATGCGATGGTGAACAGTGCAGTCTCTCCTGCGATGTTTCTGATTGTAAACGGAAAGTAATCTCAAGCTAAGGACCACTGTGACGCGAGTATCGAAACCAGCGACGCCTGGAATAATGTGCATGCTAACAAAAATATACCGCGCATGAGAGCGCACTGAGCATAAATCATGTTTTTGCTTCCTCGTTTGTTCATTTTTCCCCTGCTGTCAAAAAAGAAAATAATAATTGCGAAATCGGAATGTTGCAACTGGCAGTTGCACCTTACACCGTATCAGGTACACCAGGCAACATGGATTTCTATGTTTGCTTTCTTTGCGCGGTCCCGAGAAAATCCTGAAAAAAAAAACCGGTTGGTTGAAAGAAGAGAAACAAAGACAGAAAGATCCGGGATGAATATGTATTCGACTGTCATCCTTTGGTGGCTAGCGAAGCTTTTTTTGTTTTGTTTTATTTTTGTTGTTTATTTCCTCCGTAATCCATGAGCTCTATTGGTTGTTGATTTTGTGAGTGAATTTTTTTGTGTGTGTTTTTTGTGTTTGTGTTTATTTATGTGTGCGCGCGTGCCTGTATGTGTGTGTGTCAAGAAAAACAAATAGTGTTTTCTTTCCTGTCCCTGCAGAGAAGTAACAAGTTCATTTATTGTTTATAAGGTAATCAAATGCCATTCTGACTGACTGACTGACTGACTGGCTGTCTGTTTGTCTGTCTGTCCGTTTTCCTTCTTCGACAAGTCACGGTTCTCACTAACTGCAAAGGAGGCGGGGAACGAGAGCGATGCTCCGAGGGGATTCTCTGTACAGGAATAGAGATTTTAGCTTGGAGGAAGAGACTGTCAAAGTGAGCTGGCGTGGGATATTGCTCCTGACACTTGGCAGAGTTTTGCATCTTAATCTTTTACGGGGACGCAGGTCGAGATATTGCGAGAGGGGGACTCGGCCGGCGAGTGTGTGTCATCGGCAATGAGACAAAAAGGCGCACGTCTCACTTTCAAATTGAGGCCGCGTTTTCCTCAGGGGCATCGGCAGGCCAATTAGTGACTAAACTAATAGTTTCTTTTATCGCGTCAATGTTGGCATTCGCATTGTAGTAAAGAAAAAAAAAGACACACAAAAAAAGATGGATAGCATTGTATGAGTAGGATTTCCCCCTACTGTTGTCAATTCAAATAAATCTGTAAAAATCAAACCATACATTCTGACACCATTATTATTACTTCATCGAAAATGAAACATGGAGCTCGTCTTCCATAGGTCATTCTCACACCCACGACAATGTGTGAAATGGGAATGTATAATTGAGCCAGTTCTTGGCCAGTCTATAGCGGGAGGTTATCGGGAGGTTCAGCTCCAGCATGTTGCTCTCTGAATGTCATCTCCATTATTTTGTTCTTTCATCGCAAATGTAAAGGATTTTCTTTTCAGGTTTATCATATGAGTTTGCGTTTACACATTGCGCTATGCTTTTTCTCCCTTCTTCTTCTTCTTCGCCAGTTCGTCGAAGTGATGACGACCGTGGTGCAAGTGGGATTTTGTTTGTTTGTTTGCTTGCTTTTCTTTCTTTCTTAAAGCTCGAGAGAAAGGCTCGTGGGTCATCAGGCCTACTAAGGTCAAGAGTGTGTGCGTTCTTGAAGAAGATAATCTTAGCGATCTTTAGATCTGCGAAGCGAACGCTAAGACGACGCAGCCACCCGGGTTGGACAACGAGAACAGCTGTCTCGTGCATGTGCAAAACACTATAATAGTATGATTTTATCACATTTTTATCATATAATTATTGTAATATTGTATGGGGTAATTGCGCAATGTATTTAACGCAGAAACTTTTTAAACTCCAAAAACGTGCAATACGTACAATAACTACATCACAATATTTGGCACACACTAAAGAGTTATTTTTAAAGTTGCAATTATTGGATATTTACAGTATCAATGAATTTCAAATTCCTTCTTTTATGTATTTCTTCACCAAAGAGTTATTACCTTATGCTTTTAATGATTATTTCATTTATAATTTTGATGTGAATATGTTTGTTACTAGAAATTCCCATAAAATGTATATTCCCTTTTATAGATATAAATTCTCGAGAACAGTGATTTCTTATAAAGGTCCTGTACTTTGGAGTTTAGATAAGTTTAAACAGTGTTCCACTTTAAGTGATTTAAAAAGGAAGTATAAATTTTATTTATTACAGAAAGAATAATATGCGATATGTTATGATGTATCTTTATATACATGTTAAGTTTTATTGATTGCCTGTTGTTTGTTCATGTATTGTTTGTTATTGTTGTTGTAGCTCATTAGCTTGTTTGTATTTGTCTTCTGAGTTTATTGCCTGTAAATCTTGTCAGTGCTTCTTTTTATCTTATTCTTGCCACGTTCTTTACTGTCTTTCTTCTTGTCTCCGTTTATGTTCTGTAACTTAAGAAACACAGTTTTTAAAATGCAAGTTTGTAAGATGCAGTCCATCAAGGGTTCGACCTTTGACAGGCCAATGGCCTTTTGTCATTCCCACACATCTGCAGTTCTTACCGTTTTTATTGTGTTTATATTTTACTGTAACTGTCCTTGTACTGCTTGTGTTTTGATTTGTGTATATTTCTGTGTTCTGTTCTGTACATTTTATACATATGTCTATTTTGTGGTGTTTTTTTTTTTTGAAAGATGTGAAATAAATTGAATTGAATTGAATTGAATTGAATATTTTTGGCCTACCGGTAATTAGCGTCGTCTTAGCGTTCGCGTCGCAGATGCGCGCGCGGCCCCTCTTGGGCGTTGGCTCGGTCGGTAGCACGTCTGCCTCCAGATCCAGAGGACCTGGGTTCGATTCCCGAATCCACCTGAGCAATGTTGTGTGTAACCATACCGCCCCCTCTCGTAAGAGGCAAAACACTCTGTCTCTGGGATAGGACATGTATTGGAGGTCCCGTGTGTGAGAGAGTCACAACTCGTAGTCGTACACGTTAAAAATCTTGCTTCATCCATTCATTGCAAATAGCAGGGTGCATAACCCGGTAAAAAAGTCCTGCTGAAGTGGCCCCGCCTTACATCCAACTGGACTCGATGGAAGACCAGCTGTAGAGCAGCTGAATGTGGGCTATCCAGCCATTAAAAATTGAAATTTAATTAAATTAGATTAAACACAAAAACACGGGTATTCTAAAATATTACCTGGCGATATCCATTGATGGTAGGACAGAAAGGATGAACCATGATAATATACCATAGTAGAAAGGCTAGGACGGCATCCTTACAATACATTATCTTTCCATGTCGTGTGCAACATGTACAAGATCGAAGGAATGTTTCCATGACTAATACATTTCGCAAACACTTATGGGGAGAAGTCTCGTTGATGTTATGCTAAAGCTCAAAGTAGTTCCGTTCCATGCCTACGAGTTAGCTTCAAGATATTAGGGGTAATAACAAACATACCACTGGTAGTTAAATCAAGATTGAATACTAGTATAACATACAAAGTCGGAATACTGCAAAATCTATCGTGTTTTTCTTTTTCACGAAAAGGGGTACTGTTTTAGTCGTAATCTTTTGAGAACACTAGTTGAGGTTGTTGTTTTTTAATACTTGATTACGACCTTTTCTCCATATTTCCCTCACTATGAAATAATCAAAATGTAATGCTATCATATTCCACTGAAATTTCTATTGAAAAAAAAAATCCTTCATCTCGTCTTGTTATCTTTGTGTCTGACTCTCACTTCCTTCTTCCTATACTCCGTTTCAGTCTTATTGTTTTCTGTGATTGAAACACGCATCTGGTATAGCATTACATCTTTCACTACTTCTCCGTCTGGTATTGACAAACTTGAGCACAGGGTTGCTATTTTATTTCATTTGTACACTCAGTAATAGGATGTGAGATGTCATATTTACAGACGGTACATCCTTATGAGTGTATTTATCGGCAAGATTCATGTCACCGAATGTAGGTGAAATGTTCCTCAACGGCGTCATAGATAATTCTTTGTTGGGGAGTTGAAGACACGATAGCTCTCACCAGCAAAACGCTCCACCTGCATGGTATATAACACGAATGTCATTTATGGGCGTGAGAGTCAACACATTATGAGAGACATAACATCGCAATATCATCACTCAGATACTACATCATATAGTAAAAGCTGGTACGATTGGACAGATCATTAATACAAACACACCATTGCAATTTCCCATGACTTTATTGAAGCTAATTTGAACATGATATGGAATTGCACTTAAAGGTGATAAATCATACAACCAGGTCCTTAATGTGATTGCTCTACTCACTCTGACGAAGAAAACAAGGGGGAAAAAGTTGAGTGGGTAGTAACTGAGTGATAGAGACTCGGTAGTGAGTTCCATGGAAGACACATTTTTGTTTCTATCAAAGCTCACTTTCAACACTCTCTTGTGAAAAGTTTGTCCATCCACAGCGACAAACCCTGCAGAGACGCGGCATTTTCAACCAGGGGACACTTTGGGACGACTGTGTGGCTACAGAGCAGCAGATCACAGGCGAGAAGTCGAGATCCGTTATCTCGTCATTTCGACTTCTTAAGGTGGGAAAGGCGAGAAGTCGAGGATCCAATATCTTGTCATCTCGGCTTCTTAAGGTGGAAAAGGCAAGAAGGCGAGGATCCAGCATCTCGTCATTTCGACTTCTTAAAGGTGGAAAAGGCGAGAAGTCGAGATCCAATATCTTGTCATCTCGACTTCTTAGAGTTGGAAAAGGCGAAGTGAGGACCCAATATCTCGTCACTTCGACTTCTTAAGGTGAAACAGGTGAGATATTGGATCCAATATCTCGTCATTTCGACTTTCAAAGATGGAAAAGGCGAGAAGGCGCGCGATCTGAGACGTAGTCATCTCGACTTCTTGGTCCCTAGAAGGTGAGAAGGCGACATCCGACATCTCTTCCTATCGACGTATTGGACCCGAGATCTTTTCATATCGACTTTTGGGATCCGAGATGTCTTCGTTTCAACCTTTTGGGTCCGACGAGGCTGGAAGGCGAAATATGAGATTTCGTCTCTTTGGACCAAAGAAGTAGAGAAGACAAGAAGTCGGGAAGACGAGAAATCGAAAACTCACAACTTGCCTTCTCGCCCTTTGGGACCCCCCCCCCCCCCCCCCTCCCTAAAAAAAGTCGAGATGAATTAAATAAGAGATCTTGGATCTCGCCTTCACGGACCCTGAAGTCGAAATGAAGAGATCTCGGATCTCACCTTCTAGGATTCAAAGACGTCGAGACGACAAAATCTCAAAATCTTGCCTTCTGGTGCTGAAAAGTGCCGAGGAGAGGATTTATCTCGTGCTCTCCATGGCACTTTCATTAAGTGAGCGAAGAGCCAAAGCGCGGATGCTTATCAAGGCGCGTGGGGGTCTCACTCTCGCTGGTTGCTTGCCTAGACTAGCGTAACGACCCTCTGCTTGCCCTTCTTGCAATCACTACAACAAGAGGGCCTTTGACGCAGACTAGGGATATCCGGAGCCTGCTTCGATATAGTATTTTGAGGCAAAATGAGTTGCAAAAAACATGAAATGTAGTGATTATTTACGATATGACAGGATTCCATTTCAATTTCTCATGGGCGAGAAACTTTTGAGAACGGCACCATATTGCAGGTGGAATCTCATATCATTCCGAAAATTAGTATTTAATTTGTACGTGAAAGAGCCGTTTCCCTCCCATGTATGAAATCACGTAAACTTCCACAATAGTTCATTCACCTGATTGCGCTATGAAAATTTCACCATCCAGGAACATTGTAGACCAGCTGCTACATGATTTGGAGATGAGAATATAAGAGTGCAGTGACCTTGGTACAGATGAAACGATAAGAACTTGTGCGTAAGTTTAATTTCTCCATTTTCTAGCGATTAGTCAATAATAGCGTGACACTTTTGATCGAAAGTAGTCACACTGAGATGAAAATAATTGATTTCGTTTTCCTTTTTGGGGTACATTAACTCTGCCAGTGTAGCCCTCAACAAAATAATACTTTAGTCCGGGAAGGAGAAGATGCAATAAGTAAAGAGACTCGGGACAAGGCTCTGGGTTCCACGTTACTTCCAAACCGGGAGAAGGGAAGCAAAATCATTGTTGCGATGCGACTTAACAACGTTGTCAACTAAAAACAGGCCTGAAATAAAAACAAAAACTTTAAAAAAGAACAGAAGCCTGGTGCATTAGTTTGACGAGTGATGACTTAACAAATTGTGGAAATCTGGTTGCAATTTGGTCCACGAAAGGCGCTGCTATGTAAGGCTCGCATGAGAGCAGGCCTGGCGCTAATCTCTCCGAGGATTCCCGGGACACAACAAACCCTTCCCCTGCCCTCGTTCTCGCCCCGCTAACTCGGCCGGCGTACCCCCGTGCCTCGATGTGTCATTGCTTCTCGGCGCTGATGCATGTCAGCCCCCCCCCCCCCCCCCCCCCAACCCCACCCCCCCCCCCCCCCCCCCCCCCCCCCTCTCCCGACTTATTATCAGTTTTTGTTTCATATAATTTAAAATATTTTGAATGGTCTTAATCTCCCTGTTTGGGTGTTTAGATAACAAATTTTCTCGTCTTGAATTACGTGAGAGATTCTTCGTATCATCCGCTTCTTGCTGTGTGGTCTGCAAGAAATGTCCACTAAAATCAACTGATTTCATCGATCCAATTTATTACATTGATTTACCCTCCGCCTCAGGTTGGATGAATACCGTTTCGACATAATACTATAGTTTGGGACGTATCGACTAAAGATGATAAACAAAGCTTGGATTCCATGTCTTACATTCCCTTTTACTTTGGCTGGAAAGCCAGAGTAAACTGTTACTGTTAGACCAGGAAGTGGGAGCTCCCTAGTTAGACCGTAGTCGAAAACGATTACGAGGACGACGAGGACAACGAAGGAGATAATGGAGATGATGAAGTACAAGAAGAAAAGGACGAAATATGAGAAGAATAATATTGATCAAGGAATAATGAGTGACATGTAAACAAGAAGAGAGAGAGAGAAAAAAAAGAAGATATAGAAGCAGGAGTAGAAGATTGAAAAAAAAGAAAGAAATGGGAGAAGCGAATTACGAGAAGAGAAGATAGATAAGTAAAAGAAGGGTTAGAAGGAGAAGGAGGAGGAGGAGGAAGGGAAGAGGATGATTATACACAAGAAACACAAAGGAAGAGGACGAATAGTAGTTGTGAACAGACCAGACTGTCTCATAGTGCATGTACTAGACCTTGTACGTTGTAGACCAAATAATGATGAGCAGGCGGGGCAAAACAAATAAAACGGATGATTTAATAACAGCCATCTCGGGTTGCATGAGGTTTAAATTTACAACTATATATGGATGTTTTTTGTTTCTAATGTCGATGGGATGTTTAGACACTGTACGGTACAACAACCAACATAGAACAAAGGTAATTACCTATAGGTTCAGTGTAGGTCGTTGTTACAATTCCTTGGTTATTTCAACTGCGTGACAGTGGTTTTGTGAAAATTGCATCCATGTCATTGACGAAAGTTTACGAGTGTATGGTATTCTTGAGTGGATGTTATTTTTGCGTCTCCATTTTACACGAACGCCTGACAAACTATTCATATGCCACGGTTTGGTGGGGTGGGGGGTTGCCCTATGCACTCACAAATATCGCGAATTGGTGTCGTCAGTCATGAAAATAGACGTGGTTGCTAGGTGGAGCAGGCAGTTGCCATGTGAAATCTTTAGCCATCACGTACGCGTTATTATCTAAGCTGGTTTACTGTACTCAAATCCGTGAATATTTTTCTATTTATTAGGTGGGCCAGTGAGGCTCTCGTAACATGCTGTTCGGTTCGCCTGTTCTAATAATCAGATGCATTTCAACAATTTAGAGTTCACTTTGTATGCACTACTTGTTGCCATGTCGGGCAACCTGGCGCGGACTAACTCGCTGTAAGGAACAAACTTTGTATACAGCTTTACGTCAAATTGAAACAAATAAGTAAATAGGCCTATCGTTGCATTGTGCAGTCAACGCAAAAACTGTCGGACTCCATAACAATTATTGAGCTACTGAATTTTATTTGTGTAAATTGTTCTTAAAAGGAATTAATCAGTAGTATCGCCCTGATAGTAATTCAGAAGTGTGCACGCTATGTACATGTCTTGTCGATTTAGACCAGGGAGGTGGGACTCCCAGCTCCCTGTTTAGACTGATGAAAATGACTGCTGCTCGTATAGGCGGGTAAGGGGTGTACAATATACATGACCAAAGACTGGCACTGACATGGCTACAAGACAGTAATGCCGTACGTCCTAACGCATCTTTGAAATTATTAAACGTGATTGCTGATTGACAACTTAACTCGGGATTAGTAATCAGAATCGGTTGCTCACAATGGACAAGTCCTGCGAGATAAAGAGAGACCAAACAATGGCTTCCTCTGCTTAGGGCAATCTCTCTAGCCGGCGCGCTCGGCCGCCATTTTCGATGATGTGTCATCAACATCCAGAAGAATTTTCCAAATGAATGTTTCTGTTTTAGTTTCTAGACGTGGCCTGATCACATATCCCTGGAGTGTGTTCTCGGTCTCTCCTCATATCAAAGTTGAAGCCCGTCGAAACCAGAGGTTTCACCACGAGGCCGCGCTGTGGCGGGATCGGGCCGTCTGCCGTTGGGGGCGGAGTTCACCCTTGCGACAGCGCTCTTCTTTCTTTATTATTATTATTATGCTGGGTTTAATCCTGCCAGAATGATGACAGTTTCATTTGATGGCCGCTGCCAAGGGAGTGTGGGTGGTAGTGCGTGTATTTGTAATAGTTCTGGTTGCTCTTTGTTAACCCATTCACGCCCAAAACGAAATTACATTATTATGAATACATGGCTCGTCAGTCAAAAGGAGAAAGGCGCTGTATATGAAGGAGAGTATTCTCGACTTACATGATAACTGACATGAGAGTAAATACTTCGTTCATCGTTAACCGCGCAGTGGAGATGGCATTATAACATTTTCCCGCCTCTCACAGTGATCAATCGACATGAATGTGTATTTATAAATCGTGTACTTTTTATGCTCACGCATGGAAATGAGTGTCTTGCACAGCTAGGAGCTCTTTTTCGAATAACAATGATTGCAGTACGTAATCTTTGTTCACAAAATATTCGGCGGGAATTTAAAAAAAAAAATCCTTTTTGGGATTATTTATCTTTTGCGCCTTACGGCAAATTTTACAAATTCATTTATTCATTCATTTTTCCATTTCCCAAACATATAATAACATAAAAATATAGAAACATATAGATATTTTTTTCAGAAATTGAATACATAGATTACATCACAATACATGATAAAAGACAAGGTCACAGAATATCTTAAGTATACGGAAATGTTGGGAATGGGGAGGAATGCTTAAAAGCAATACTTGAAGGGTGCATTCCCCCCAAACGTAATACATGTACAACAAGTACATTAAAGTACATAAAAAAGCGGAAATACAAAAGAAACTAAGATATGGAAACCTAACTAACCCGAAACAAAGACCCTGGACAAATCCCGACACTCAAAGAGAAATCCCTACATTTAAAAAGAAAAAAAAAAGTAAGGTTCCTCAAAGAGAAATGGTAACCTTGAATGAAATTGGCGAAATGGAAGCGAAAAATATGTGCCAAGGTTTAAGCAAAATCGGAAGAATACAAAGAAAGCGAAAAACAGAAGGGACATGATGACCTTACGGATACCTTTGGACATGAAATAACATGGCAAAATCGACACATACATTGCTGACATAATTACTAACACTCCATTACGCTAAAACAGACTGAAGTAGCTTACTTGTTACCATTTTTTACTGATCTGAGGCAAAACCAATTTTCCGCAATCATGCAGCTTAAATTTCCGAAGGTGAAATTTGTCGTCATACCAGTGGAATCATTTTCATCACTAGCAACCTAAATTATCTTAACAGACGCCCTCTTAGTCAGCTATCGTGTGCATTACTATCCCTCAATTGAAAATTCTCGTTGAGCCGCCAATCACAAGAAGCGTATTCGAATTGCTTTTTGCATCGATGAAGAAGGTCTAAAATACAGCTACGTGGAGGGGAAAAAATAAAATAAAAGAGAATGCGTGAAAGCCGTTTAAACGTCTTAAAAATCTTTCTGTTTTGATGACCGAGCTGTGAATATCCACACACTCACGACGCGCGATCGCTTGAACCTAAACACTCACAATTTTACATCCGAAGCAGGGTTTTCAGGGGCTGGTATATTTCGTTGTTAATTACAATCTTTAGCGTTACTGAAGAGGAGGTAAAAATCGTCGGAAACTTTGTATTTTATTTTCAGATCCATATATAGGTACGGAATAGACGAAGGGCATCGATTCCGAGCGCGTTGACTGTTATAATTCACGTTACCATCAATCTCAGCCTTTGCAGAATTACATTGGTGTTTATAAATGTTTCTGTTTTCAAGATCTTATTTTATCCAACGTCATTTTTATCCCCAAACATGCCGATACAGTAGATGTATGAAGATTTTTTTTTCCTCAGCTAACTGTACGTAACGATAATCATGTTACAAGATATACACTTGTACAGATTGGGTCATCGTTAGATTTGACATACCGTTACCATAAAAAGATGCATGGCTATCATACTTCAATTAGCTACATTTACTGGTATGGTATCTCTGAAGGAAAGAAAGACTGTAAGCAGCACATTTCCTGTACCTTTATTTTACCACTATACGCGATGCGATGAGTTTGATTATCAGCGCATGCGCATTTTTCTGTTTAGCGGCTGGCCGCAGAAAGTGGCGGAAAGCAGAATGTACGAGCCACTGTTTTTGCCCTCCCCCCTCCCCCCACCATGTCATAACTGGATGCCAGTCAGTGTCACATTGCGACATATTGTCTCACTTGATTTGAAAAAGGAAGTTGAGTGGTAATATACTGAAGTGATTATGAATATCATGATCTGTTTGTATACTGAACTTGACTTCTTTATGATATGAACAATGTCACACCATATTCACATGTGCCCCTCATTCCTGCTTCCTACTCAGTCACTCCACAAAACCAAGGCCTAATCATGCAAATCTTTTGGCACGTCAGTTTAAAGGACAAGTTCACCTTCATAAACATAAGGATTGAGAGAATGCAACAATATTAGTAGAAGACATCAGTGAAAGTTTGAGGAAAATTGGACAATCGATGCAAAAGTTATGAATTTTTAAAATTTTTGTGTTGGAACCGCTGGATGAGGAGACTACTACAGCCTGTGAGTCATATGCGTACAACAGTATAAAGAAAATGTAAAGAAAATTCAACATATTTTCACTTTTTTCGCGTAATAAAAGAGCACTTGACTTGCCTCTTTCTAAAGGCAGGGGGAATAATATTACACATAACATTTGTCGGTAACGAGTAGGGGGAATGTGTACTTTTTTCAAAAGATGAAATTTTGTGAAATTCTCTTTATATTTTCCTTATATTGTTGTACGCATGTGACATCTAAGTTATTCACACACTGCAGTAGTCTTCTCATCCAGCGGTTACTGCACAAAAACTTCAAATATTCGTAACTTTTGAACGGATTGTCCGATTTTCCTCAAACTTTCAATGATGTGTTCTACTAATATTGCTACATTCTCTCAATCCTTATGTTTATGAAGGTGAACTTGTCCTTTAAAGAGTAAAGCAAAACGTCAAGCAAACGTCAAGCAAAATCAAAAGTCATGTAAAGCAGTTATTCCTTCCATATAGTAAATACTCAACAATTACTGAATCTTAAACTTGCGGTGAGAACGCTACCTTGGTGCATTGATGAAAACGAAAATTGCAACACACGTTGGTAAACACTTGCCCATAAGCAGTGCGGATCTACGGGAAGGGGGGGGGGGGGGGAACGGGTGGTAAACCCTCCCATTTGGGCTGCCAAGTGAAGATGTGGTGTGCATAGAAAACGTCCTCATGTGTGCAGGCCACATCACAGAATGTTTGTTGCGCTCTTGTTCTCAGGCTCAAAGACTGCTTTTTTTTTTCTTGTCAGCCGATTTGTGAAGAGAAATATGTGAAGATTTTTTTTTCTCCTTTTGCTTGTCATGACCCATCGTCATTGCTCCCCCCCCCCCCTTAGCAAAAAGCTACATGTAGATCCACCCCTGATATGTAAGTGCCTTGTTTAGTATAGAAGATGCCTTAGCAACTTGACGAGTTTAACAAGTCCCATTCTTGTCTTCTTAGCTTCAACAAGGCCACTATAGGCGAGTTTCAACAAGTCTTCTTGTCTTCTCGTCCCTAACAAGGTACCTACGCGAGTTTGAACTAGGTAGTCGTTTTTATAACCTTCTCGTCGCGAACAAGGTACCTACGCGAGCTTTAACTAGGTGGCCGTTTTTATAACTTTCTCGTCCCGAACAAGGTACCTACGCGAGCTTTAACTAGGTAGCTGTTTTTATAACTTTCTCGTCCCGAACAAGGTACCTACGCGAGTTTTAATTAGGTAGTCGATTTTATAACCTTCTCGTCCCGAACAAGGTACCTACGCGAGCTTTAACTAGGTAGGCGTTTTTATAACTCTCTCGTCCCGAACAAGGTACCTACGCGAGTTTTAATAAGGTAGTCGTTTCTATAACTTTCTCGTCCCGAACAAGGAACTTACGCGAGTTTTAACTAGTAGTCGTTTTCTAACCTTCTCGTCCCGAACAAAGCGCTGGTAGTGGGAGAGTTTCAATGAGCGGCCATCTCGCGTGCACGTTTGCGCTTCCGTTCATAATCACCTAAAGCTCCTTGTTCCTTTCCAGATTTTTTGTCTTCTCTGACTTGCTGTGGTTTGGAGAGGAAGGCGAGGGAGGGATTCGAGATACCAGTCAGGTCATCTGCTCAACAGATGGAGCGTAAATCTGTTTTGTTTAGCGATGATGCCCTTTGGATCATCTCATTTCTGCTCGAGACAAATTGGGATTTCGAGTTGTTAATTTGCCGCACATGATGTGTGTTGACGTGCATGCATGGAAGATCGAGTCGAGATACTCGTATGGAGTTCTCGGTGTTAGCAGGACAGGATGCATGGTATATAAATGGGAGGGATTGACGTCCACGACGCCTGGTCGACGGAAATGGACAGGAAATCGGTAGTATACAGCAGGGGAAGTGCAATGGGGTGAAAGGATGCAAAGGGATGTCAGCACATCATCGCAACATTCGCATATACCGAGGCGACACAAACCGCTGGACGTATGGTGTTAAAGGGATGGTACAGTATTGGTGGAGTGGAAAATTGGGCTTTTAACTTTTTGTGAGATACCAAGAAAACACATATGAAATAATACAGAGCATACCATTTTACGAGGAATTCAAAGTTTACTTGATGAAAATTGGGTTTGGAATGACTGAAACATCCAAAAACAAAGTAAAACAAAGCGATCGTAATAAAGTGTGGGTCCCATGCTTATTAGAATCGCTCTGTTTTGAATATCTCAGCCATTTCAAAACCAATTTTCATCAAATAAATGTTGAATTCCTTATGAAATTACATGCTCTTTCATATTTCATAAGAGGTTTCTGATTAGCTCACCAAAATATGTTAGAAACCTGAAATTAGGTCTCAACCAAAACTATACAATCCCTTTAAGAAAGGCGGTTAACAGGACACAGCACTAGCATCCGAGCTTTTCATAATAAATTTTGACAGAACGTTGTTTCAATGATTTGCAGTGTACGCGTGGTAATGGAAGATTATAATGCTTTTTAACGTCGAGTATATAGGGTGTTGAGTTATGATAGTTGTTTACTTATTCATTGATTACGTTTTAATCTTCCATGGCCTTTTCTTTTTCAGAGCGGTTTTGGTTAGTGTTGGGATGGTAGGGGGGAGGCTTTGTCTGTGGTACACTAAAGAATTGTTTAGATTGGAAAGTAGTACCAGTACGTTCACTGACGTACGCGGACCAGACTTGTCCTATAAGAAGTATCAAAAGTATAATCTCCTTTGACGTTGTCGATTTCATTACACCTTATGATTACAATCTGTTTTCATATGATGGCTGTGTTGCTCTTTTGATGGCGATAGAGTTCTTTAAATACTCAGTACTTACGCAAAGAAAGAAAGAAAGAAAGAAAAAAGGTCATCATACGACGGAATCTGCCTATGGCCTTCAAGCCAACCACTACTCACGTACCGCAGACTGGCTCTAGTGTAGAGGACCGACTGCACGCAGTTAGAAGCGATACTAGTCGATTTCCTTGACTTGGGATCAATTCGTAACAAGCGGATTAACCGGGCAGAAATCGAAACTGTTTTCAAAGGATATGATTGGTTTATGTAGTTTGAAAATGGCACCCCAATTCCTGTCCGATACTCGACTCTGATAATGTTTCTCTTTGTCCGCGTGATCGGTGCAGAATTGAAATGATCCGTTTGAAAAGTCAGGGAGACCATAAACTCGGCTTAGATCTCAAGACAGTAACATTTTGTCAGCAGAAGAAGAGAGAAAAAAAAAGATAAAAAGATGTATCAACGCGCACGCGTCTGTACTGAATCCCGCATATCCGTTTGTAAAGTTAGCAAATAAATGTCTACTGTAATTAGCCACAACACAGATAGATGGAGATAGCAACGTGCGATACATTAATCGCACTGAAAACACATTCGCCTATTGTCAAATCCGAAACCAGAGAAGTTAGAGCGATGCCAAAATGCTCTGAAGGCGGGTGACAACGCTAATATTCGTGGACAAACACTGCGACATAAATCTGCCGTATTTGGTGGTCCATTTTCACTGTATCATTTTTTTTAACTGATAAATTGTTTGTTATTGATACCGCAATGGTAGGAAATAGTGACTTATCGATAATGACATCAACTCGCTTGATTCATGATCTTTTCTCGTACAGAAATCGTGGGGGGGGGGGGTAGTGCTCGAGGGGGAGAGACTGAATACGCAATCACCTACTTGCGGACATTATGTACGAATAATTTAGACTATTTTATCTGAAATATCAAGCATGTACCATTTTTCCACATTTGCGATCGAGGAGCAACAACTCAATTGCCAAAGAGAGGGAAATTCCACCCGAACTTTGAAACATTCCAGTATTTTTGACGCCAGTTGCCAATACTTATGAACTTTCGTGAAAAATCTATAGTAGACTTTTGAACCCTGTATGAGCATGCAGGATCATAACTTTGCTCTTTGGCGCTGTCTACCAATTATACTTGATCAAACCAGTCAAATGTAAAAATCCTGTGAAATATTTCTCTGTAGTCATCGGCATTGAATGAAAAAGAAATGCTTCTCCATTATATAAATGCATAACCACATAATTCTTTTTTTTTAAAGATTTCATAAGTTTTCGACAAGGTCTATACCCAATGAAAAATATATTTAAGCATTGTTCACAAAATAATTGTGTGCTGGATATCTGAACCGAAGACACCACTACCCCATCCAAACCTCAATCTCAAATCTTTTCCAAATAGCACATGCACATACTTCGGTTTTATGAGAACCTTGTTTTCGAAGTGATTAAACTGATTTTTAACATAATTATCGCTTTGAGAAATGACCCCTGTCAAGTCCTGATGAGATGTGTGTAAATCGTAGTCCACGTAAAGTAATATTGTTGAAGTAGGTTATGTTGCTATAGACGTAAGAACACTGCTCTAAGTAGGCCTACTTTATAGCTGGTTCAGCTGATACCTGCACTTACTATATGCACTCATTTCAAGTATATGTCTGCAAATCACGAATGTTTTTAAGCTTCATTGCCCTGATGAGCTCCCATGCTTTAACATTCAAATAAGTTTCGACTTGGCAAATCGTACAAAAGCGGTGATGACAACAGGCCCCACGGGCATGCATAGTTCATAAGGTTTTATCCACAATTACCATGTTTTGAAAACTCAATTGATGTACTTCTCCTCCGGCACATTTGCAATAATGAGAAGGCAAAAAGCAAGGAACACTGAAGACCGTGCTATATGAGGCGGACTTCAAGCTGACTGTAACCGGAAATCAGATTGTGGTAGTCACGGTGTGTTTATGTTCTGTCCTCGTGAAAAAATAAATAGATGAATAAATCATCACGTCTTCTTTCTATAGATACCGCTCACACACCTTGTAAGACCAGTGAGCGCCAGAACATAAACAGGTTGTTTTATCCTCTTCACGCACAGGGGGAAGTGGTCAAGAATATGTACGTGACTCGGATGTGTTTTGTAAACAGCGGCGATCTTACTTATTATTAGCCTAGGGTAGTCAAGTTTAGCGCGACACTTGTGTACGTCAGTTGGAGTGGCACGCGTGGAGCTCGTATCCGTGTCCTTGTTTATATATATATATATATATATATATATATATATATATATATATATATATATATATATACCCATTATTATTAACGGACGTACACAGGCTTTGACATTTCGTGATTCAAGATGCATGAATAAACCATCAAATTTGCTTTGAGATTCAAATCATCGCAATGAGTGTGGACTAACATCTCCTGATAATGTTACGTAAAAGTCGCATCATATCTTTTTTTTTTCTGCGGCAGCTGTATAGTGACTCTGCAGTTTCTTCTTCGTCTTCCTCCTCCTCCTCCTCCTCTTTTTCTCCGATTTTTTCTTCCATTATGATTTAAACAGTTTGCATTCTCCAAAGTTCTTAGACTCACTGCTCATATATCACGTGCAACTTCTTCGACATTAAGGGACACCTGAATATCTTATACTTGGAGCTAGAAAAAAAAAAGACGTGTAAAATTCCGTTTAAAAGGGCGATTATGTGAAAGCACGCGGGAGCATCAAGGACCTGTAATAAGTTTCGCATGCGGCCGACGGGCTTCACGCAGTAATCTCATCGCACAAAGGAAGGCTCATTTTGTGCAGGATGAGACAGAAAACATGATATTACCTCCAGAATTCTCGCAGCGATGTGCGGCCATCCCAGTGTGCGTTTTTGCTGTCTTGTTGTCGGCTTCTTTTTTGTTTTGGAAGAGGCAACAAAAAGAAGACAGGAACCGTGATAGAAAATAAAAAAGAACAAAAAAGGGAACAAAAGGGAAGGGTGGCAGGAAATTAAACGATGATGAAGGGGGGGGGGGGGAGGGGGCTTTATAATAAAATACAATCACTACGCTATATTATAGAGCAGGGAGGTGGGAAAAGATAATAATTGATACACGGGAAGATTTGCAGATATGGACAATGCATTTTCTCACTTCTTGTTTCTTAGTAATCTAAGACATTTTGTAGAAGCAGCACTATAAGACTGGAAATTATTTGACAAGCGTATACTGGAGAAGAAGAAAATTGAATCAAAGATGTTTTAAGTAAATGTCGAAAAAAAAGATACTCGTCCTGTCAGAGTAGGTGTATAGTATACGTTACTGACTGTCTGCGTCCGAGACATGGGAGAACGTAGATGGTCACGAGTTGTTACGCGATTCACAAAGAGAATTTCAGTGACATTTATATACAGTATACACTCCATCTTTCAGTTGAATTTAAGACACGTGAGTGAAATCGGACAAACATTAAGGGAGACGTCTGATTAGAAAATGGAAAGAAAGTGAGAAAGTTACGTATTTTCACGAAACAGCGATCTACGCAGCACACGTTCAAATCGGACAAGGTGTTGATTTTATCGCTACACAACTTTTCCATCTGGTTTGTTCATGAAGATTAATCATGACATAATTTTCGTGATTTTTTCTTCAATACTCGGCACATGACTCCCTATACCCTTCTCTGAATAAATCGACGGTTGTCGCGTCAACAAAAAGATTTGAGGTATAAAGGATGAAATTTCTTCTAATTGCATTTATTCATTAATAAAAATGAAATTTGGTGAGGATTGAAGTGCAAGCAAAGCTTGTGTGGACACAATCATTACCAGGTCTATGATTTGATACGTATACTTGTCGTTGATGGTAATGAACTGCTCTATAGGGAAACACCTGCAACTATAAAACCTAAATATAGCTTTCTTAATTCCGTCGAACTTTAATGAAACGTGTTCTGCCATATTTCGTATAGCTTCACTCTATTCACTACATAATGCTACATAATGAACTTGAAGTCTGAGCTGTTTCCCCACGTCAAGTGTCTAAAGAAGATCACTCATTTTCCCTACATGGGCGTTTGTATTTATCATATCAGATAATAACACAGGGTTTGTATATTGAGTTCTAGTAACTCACTAAATGCGAATTGGTGTATAGAGACTACCTCTCCCTCTCTCTCTCTCCCCTTGCGGAAACCGTTAGCGTCTCAGTATTTTTTCTTGCACGATTACCATGACGACGAGAAATTCTCGTTCAGCCCCAAATCTTCTGACATTCGGTAAAGGGATCGCTACGTAAAACTATAGGGGGAAAAGAGGCTTGACAAGCAAACCTATATTTTACCATCTCACAGCATGCATTGAAATGGCAGGGTCATGCCACTTTGGCATGTCAATCTGTGTTGGGTGCCAAAAACACACAGAAACTTGAGTTTTAAAAAATAGAAGAATAGAATGTTTCACACAATATGATATCCATGTATGTACATTATACACTTATACTTCATATACTAAGTTCTGATAAGCTTTAGGCCTACTATTTCTGACGCTTTCAGATTAAGCTTCATGACATTTACGACTACGAATTTCGTTTCCTCGTATACATAATTGGGGATACGTGAAAATGAATTAAGTTTGATGGACGGCCAGTTACTATCGAAGTCAGTCCGTTCAGATCCAGTAAAGGAGCATCAACGATTTACAATCAGTGACGGTTATAGTGGTCTATTACTTCCGCATCCACTTTGTTTTGCTGTGAACATAAAAATCGTTCCATATTAATAGCCGAGGTTTAAATAACACTCCACACGCTCCAATTATATTTGGGATATTATTATTCACTAAAATCACCGTTATCATTGCCATTGGTTCCATATTGAAATCATTATTATCATTATCATCGTTGTCATGCATATTATATAGACAATAAATTGTCATTACTGCGTCACTCAAATACAGAGAGAGAGAGAGAGAGAGAGAGAGAGAGAGAGAGAGAAACTGGAATTATTATTATTTTCCATCTTAGTTGACGATGTACCTAAATAGTTTCATAAAACCATTTTTTTTTTTTTTTGGGAGGGGGCGGGAGTGGGTGAGCATGGATATTAGTTGACCGTTTCACCTCGCCCTCCCAATTTGTGGAGTATGCCCCTTTCATGGAACAAACGCTATAAATTTTTAGAAATAAAGTAGAATTTGAACAATATCTGTCTTGTATTTTGATAATATACTTCAAACAAAGAAAATGTGGCATTACAGAGAAGTAAAAGTATATGGGGACATAAGATAATATTGAGTACCTTTGCTCCTCTTCCCCCCCCCCCCCCCAACAATATTCTGTGTACGACTTGACTGAACTGTGTTGAGAAGCTAAAGTTTAGATACACATGTATTTTGTATGCAGGAATTTGCGGGGAAAATCGGGTCAGCTTGGACAAACTGGTTTCTCCAATTCTCTCGGTAAGTGGAGCTGTTTGCTGAAACCAACCAATTCGGACCGATCGAATGATGATACTGAGAGTAAATAAACGACCAACACTTGAAAGTCCACTCCCATGAGAAGTGATTGAGAAGCCAAGTTAGATTTAGCACAGCGCATTTCCAACATGATACAAATACTGAGAATAGTGCCCTACAATCCACCACAGCAATATTATGTCGACAGAAGTGGGTGTGCTGACTGAGAACCTTGCAACATTTGGACTTTAGGGTATTCCCCGAGACATATTTACAGCGTCCAGATTACTGCACATCTCGTCGACAGCCGCATGGTGCTTGGAATTATTTGACACGCACTCAAGATAATGTAATCATCTACCGCCCTGCGTGCTTTTTATAAGTCAATGTCACTCATCACTGACATACATATCCTAAACTCTGAGAAAGGTGCGGTAATGCCTTCCTGTCAATGTCAAACTTTAAAACTTTTATTTTCATATTGCACATGGATGGCATGACCAGACTGCATGATTTTCATTTTCATTGAAGCCGAGGCCTCCTAGCCTATATGGGGAAATGCCGTTCAATTTAATATTTTCATTTCCATGCTTACAGATCCGTAGCTTTCATAAGGAAACTCATACATTACTTCATACGCTCACTTTATCAATTATCATACGATGGGCTGCCACATGAGCTATATATGGAGTCTTCAAACTCGCCCAGAACCGTCAGAAGTGGAGGATGTTCGTTGCTGCCCTACATGCCAATAGAGGCATAATGGGCAGTAAGTAAGTAATAGTCATTACTGAAAAGAATGATGCATGAATTTTCGTTCTAGACACCCCTTCCCTAACCACCCCCACTCACCATTAGCTTTTTATGGGCGTTTTCTCATAATGATGATGATGATGATGATTATGATAATATAAATAATATATGATATAATGTACAGCCTACTAGCAACAGTAATGATTACAATATCAATAATAAAATGATGATAATGATAACGATAACAATAATAATAATAATGATAATAACAATAATAGATAAACCTAATTATTGACGGTTCACCTTGAGTTTATAACCATATGAATCCAGTGAATAAACATTAATTTGATTCAGTGAAATTCCAACTTATTTGGATTCTTTCGATTCTCTCAAACTTCATTGAAGCACTTTATTCAATTTTGATCCTTTCCCATCTTTTACATATCATGAACAGGGAATGTTTTTGTTAACATATCACAACCATGAAATGTTAATTCTTATGTTTATTCTGTTAAAGAGAATGATGCTGACATACATTGCATGACAATATCAAGCAGAACGATAATAACATCACTGTTGTTAATATTATCATTATTATTCATCAGTGCATGTTATTTATAAAAACAATGAAAACGACAAAAGTAATTGAAGTGTTAAACATGTAAGTGGTGATGAAAGAATAAATTTTCACCTGGAAAAAAAAAATCATATTCTCGCCAGTAATTTTTGATTAATTGGTTGACCTTTTACCGCAATGTTCTAACATTTCAGGAGGTTATCGAAAAGATGACTTGATTTTGCTCAGTGATATTATGATTAGAAATACTGATTAGCATCGTCATGTCATGGTCAAATTATATTTGTCATTATACCAAACCAAGATTAATATTGCTCACAATGAGGAAATGCATAAAAGTTGGCTGACCTGCATCAAAGTGAGGTCATGAATTCTCAACTTACGTTCGAATCGGCTTTTTCGGATGACGAAGGCCGTGGCTCGTCGACGTCCGGCTCACGGTCATCATCCCGCATCTCGCTGTCGAGTGGTGCCGAAGTGTAGCTCGTGATCCCTCCTTGTCCTAGGACCAGGTTCAGCGAGGCGGCTGACACGGCCTTCTTGGGCGGTAGGACCAGGCCTTGGCTTGGAAGACTCGACTGCGAGTCCATGCGACTCGTCCCTGTCGCCCTCCCAACGACGCGCTCTCGCACGGCGGTCTCAGGCCTGCTCGCCGATGCTGGGATAGCGGTCGACGCGGCAATGCTTGGCTGGTCGACCTGATCGCCACGCGCTTGCGACCCTTCAGCTTCCATTTCGCGTATCGTCAGTGAGCGCTGGCGTCTCTTCGTTGCGCCACTGCCCATGCGTGGGGCAAAGTGGGGATCGTTCCGCAAATTCACGGGCAAATCTATTCTATTGGCGTAGTTCATCTTTTTCACGACAATACTTCTTCCAATCTTCTCCAGGGCTCTGAATGTGGTAGTTTTCGATATTTTCACCCCCTTGGTGAGAAGGGCAGCTTGGAGGGCTGCAAGAGAGTAAATATTTCGATCACTATCGAGTATTTCTTCGATTAGTTCAAGAACATCTGGTGTTAGTTTGGTGCGGCGGTTGAGCGGAACGGCCTGGTTGTAATCTCTTCCCTTGCTCCTCTTTACGTTGAGCCGAGTTACAGACAGGGAATCCGCTACCGTACTGGAATCGCCTGCGGGGAATCCTAAAACGCCCTCCCCATCGTTCCGGCTGTTCTGCTCACAGCGTTCCGTTGGCGTTCCAGCCGCTTCTTCGTCCGACTGCCCGCACTGCATGAGAGCCTGCACTGTATTCAAGTCAACAACGAAACCCTCGTCTTTCAGCCGACTCCAGATTATTTTCGGTCTGTCTCCCAATTCCGACCAATGGTACAAAATTCGGTCGCGTATCTCGTCAGAAAATTCTGCGTCTGCCATCATGGGTGTATGATATTGCTTATGGAACAGAAATTTTCACAAAACTGCCACCCGAAACGCTATTTCTCTAAGTGGAATGGTGGAATTCCACTCAAGTGAAATGCAGGCTGAGGGCTGTTCCGTATCGCGCGTGTCGATCGCAAGTGAACATAATGAACGGTTCACTATCATGCCCACACACTGACTCCGCTCCGTACTAAACACGTACGTCTGCCCTACCGCCTCGCGATATCATTACACACACGTCCGGTTTGTTATTCCAGTGGCTTTACGACAGGAATCGTGCTCAGGAAACTGCATAAACTGCATAATCAGTTTCAAGTGACCTTTCAACTGCCTCGGTGATACGAGTAGTTAGCATCTGTTCCGCCGCTGTCGAGTGTGTTTCACCATATGACAGGAAATTCATATACATGTTGCTGGATTATGTATACAGGCATGCTGGTACCGCTTTGTTGTCTAGGTTGGATTTAATGCAGCGTGTCTATCAATAATGCCTGATCGTTCCACGACTTCGTTATGTACATGCACAGGTAATCTCTCCTTTGTGAACTGATCACGTAACAATGTCGTTTCAATATATTGCTCTTCTTTTGCGGAATCACGAACTACAAAAAACAAAAACAAAAACATGAACGTTCATACATCAAAAATATCAGTGCGGTTTGCCTCCTGTCATTACCGTTCCATAGTTCTGAAATCGCTTGGACTTAATGCATAAGGAACGAGTTAATTTCCTCCTTCTATTGCGATAAAACATTTTAGATGAGCGTCATCAGCATGATATAGAACTGTCTATACAACAAATACATAATTATGCAAAAACCAAGTCGGGTGTGGTAGTGAGCCACGGGGAGATTATTTCTAGCTCCCTGGTGACACTGGTACAAGCAAGAATAATCTTCAGATACCCATGGGGAAAAACATAATGATCTTAAAATGGACATGGAATAATGCAATACGGGTCACTTTAAGAAGACTGTTGCCAGAAGAATATTTACATATTTATATATGCCACGCCCTATTATTGCGCAAAAAAAAAGAATATACAGATATATATATATATATATATATATATATATATATATATTATATATATGTATATATTTCCCTCTGTATACGTATATATAACATAATTAACATGTATAACAAACAAACACACATATATTATATATAACATAGACATATAGGCCCTATACAATATACATTGTATATAAGATACACGTACACATATACCTCATTTTGATGAATCCTCGATTCTGATCGAACAAAAATGTGCAGTCACTAGATTTCGCTACACTGCCCGACAGTCAGCCAGTAAATAGTTTTTGAAGATGTGCATAAGTATCTCTTGCGCTCGTATATATATTTGCGGGTTGTGAAATTATACCTGATGTAGTTTCTGTGACCTTAGTTTGGTACTAATATCTTTGTGGGACGCGGTATGTAAACAGTATATGTATAGCTTTCTTTTTCGGGTCACGGTTAAAACTATCAAAATTGCCCTTAGACATTTCTTGATGCCTTTGATGAGACGAACTCGAAGGGCACTATTGAGAAAACACCTCTGAGTAACAAGGTTTACCGTGCCCCTCCAACACAGCAGTCGATATTTGAATATCTATCTATCAATCAGTCTTTCTACTAGTATCTTTCTATTAAATTCAATTGATTTTTTTTTTCGGCACAAGAAATAAGAAGTACATTATTGTACACAATAAAACAAAGAACAAAGACAATGCGTATGCATGCACATGTTTAACAATCAACGCCGCCGGGACCCATTTGAAGCAACTAGAGCATGTTATCTATCTGTATAATGTGTGTGTGTGTGTGTGTGTGTGTGTGTGTGTGTGTGTGTTTGTGTGTGCAGTATTGGTAGGATGGATTATAATCGGCGGGTTTAAACTGGTCATGCTATTATGCTATTATGGAACGAAAGCTCATTTATATATCAAACAGGATTACTACACAGTGTTCATTGTTGTTGGTGCTTTTGGCGGTGATGTTCGGGATTTTTGGCATCCGATTTGTGTGCCGAATATTGACGCCACCAACGTGTGGGTTTCTGTAGCTTTTAACTGTTTTGGTTACTTTTGGTTATACTTTTCATGAACGATCCTCAGGTCCGGTGTCAATGAACGGTCCTACCACTTAATTCTTTTTTTTTTTAATGGGTATGCGTCTTGTGGACAATCCGGCTCTGTGCATCGAACAGATTTCTTCAAGAGACCTAGTCCACACCGATGCGTGAGAGGAGTTAACGCAGCACCACAGTGTGAACTCTGCCAATCCGATATATTTATGAGTTTCAAAACAGTTGCTGTTATTAAAGGACAAGTTCACCTTCATAAACATAAGGATTGAGAGAATGTAGCAATATTAGTAGAACACATCATTGAAAATTTGAGGAAAATCAGACAATCCGTTCAAAAGTTATGAATTTTTGAAGTTTTTGTGCAGTACCCGCTGGATGAGAAGACTACTGCAGTGTATGAACATAAACTTAGATGTCACATGCGTACAACAATATAAGGAAAATATAAAGAGAATTTCACAAAATTCCATCTTTTGAAAAAAGTACACATTCCCCTGACTCGTTACCGATAAATGTTATGGGTAATATTATTCCCCCTGCCTTTAGAAAGAGGCAAGTCAATTGCTCTTTTATTATGCGAAAAAAGTGAAAATATGTTGAATTTTCTTTTATATTTTCTTTATACTGTTGTACGCATATGACTCACAAGCTGTAGTAGTCTCCTCATCCAGCGGTTCCAACACAAAAATTTAAAAAATTCATAACTTTTGCATCGATTGTCCAATTTTCCTCAAACTTTCACTGATGTGTTCTACTAATATTGTTGCATTTTCTCAATCCTTGTGTTTATGAAGGTGAACTTGTCCTTTAAATGCTATATTCCAGTTGCTAAAAGACGCATGATTCCAGTTATACGGTAGACGTATTTTCTATACAGGTCCGTTTCATTTCTGCCCGTGCAGCATCCCAAAGATTTCGTCGTAGAAGATTATATTACAGACTTTTCTAGTATATCAAATCTTTTTCAGATGCATATACTCAGTACTATGTTCCATATATGTTTTCCAGAAATGTAGTCAGTCCCATCCATTTTTGGCTTGAATATGTTACGCCACCGTCCAATTAGCTGTATAAGTATCTAACTAAGTGGAAAAGAAGAGAATATTTTGCTTATAATAAAGAACGTTATCATGCAGTCAAGGGCCTGCATTGGCAACAATTGACTCTATTATTTACTACAATGCTTATGCTGATTAACAATTTGTAGAAATGTGCGGTTTTCATGCCTTATCACTTTCATGGATTAAATGATCTGTAATCAGTGATACTGGCAAACGAGTGTACCGTTTCAGTCACATGATTAATTTTGATAGACCCAAAGCGGTATCCAGCAAGGATTGATGGATATTGTTGTGTTCAAGATATTTTTGATATCATATGTACATGACATCATCAAATCATCTCCACTCGCTAGCTACGTCAGTCACTAAACGCCGAACGTTTACATATCCAAAATATTGATTGTACATAGCTTTGATTATACAATAGTTTTTTTTTCAATGTTATTCACATCTAATGCGCATGCATCCGACTGCGGCATTTATTGTGATTCGAAATCAATTGTTCGACAAGTCATTCTAATTCCTGTTGTCATCTGGAAAACCTTTAACATCTCCCAAATATTACTACGTATGTGAACTGGAGATTTGAAATCTCCCGCCCTGTAAGATTAAAAAGGAAAAGAAAAGAAAGACAGACAGACAGACAGACAGACAGACAGACAGACAAACAAACACACAAACAGAAAGATCCCACACACAGAGATTGAATAATGTGACACTCAATATAAATTCACCTTGTGAAGACTATGTCTATAGAGCTATAAAGATTTCGTAGCTTTACCTAGTTTATACTTCAAATTGGTCCTGTCATTAAGACGAATTTAGAATATAACTTCAGTAATGATTTCAGTTGATTTGATTTGATTTCTTTATTTGTCCAAGTTATGTATAAAAAGTATAGAGATTTGATTTAGTCACATGTTCACTATGGACACATCTTAACAGCATTTGAAAAAGAATTACATTACATCGAACGGATACGTAAAATGTTACAAGGAACTAAACATTCAATCAAAACACAAACTATATCATCGTCTCATGGTGAGCATGTGCACTCAAAATATAAAAAAAAAATCAGCTATTTCCAAACAAATATTGATAACTACAAATTTTAAAACACCTTTCGTTACAGAATATTTCATACATAGATCCGTAATCCGTAATTAACCATAATCCGTAATTTATTACATTATTGCTCATTATTGTCTCCCCCCCCCCCCCCCCCCACCACCACCACAAGCATTGACTGAGCTGCAGCTCGTTATACGGAAAACCATGCATATAGCTGTTGGTACAACATTTCAGAAACCATAATTATTATTTCTGCTTGACCGCAGGAGTACAAAATAAACTCTCTTATCATAACAAAGGTATACATACAACAACAACAACAACAACAACAACAACAAAAGTAAAAAAAACTGTATCACATGCGCACACTTACCACTGAGCGTATTTGCACACATCATAATCACAAAGAGTTGGTCTCATTGGGTAAAGACTTACTTGAGAAGTGCTCCTAATTTACAGGACTAAAATGGTTGATTCTTGTCAGACAGCATGTCGGAACACGACAATATGACATTACAACTTGACCTGTGAAACAAATTTCGCTCTAAGCACACACCGAAAGACGATAATGTACAGTGACCCATAATGCACACCCACACGTTCATCTTTTATTACAATGTATACAAACACAGTCATGTGCACCGTATAAATATATAGCTGCCTACTCACAAGCGCCCATACAACATTGATACGCCTATGTGTACCTAATCATTCTTGTCACACAAGTTATACATTGAGAGGGTGAGTCTTGTTTATTTTCATTTTCCTCCATTCTTTCATTCAGTATGTTTACAATGGTGGTTTGATTCACGCAATTTCCCTTGGATCCGTCTCACACAGTGTTATTGATACGAACTGTCCCAAGAATCCCATCTAATGATGTACAGTTTGTTTTCCTTACAATTATCACTCCGAAACTAAAGGAATATTTTTATAGTGCGTAATCTCGTATAGTTCTCATAGATAATATGTTGGAATAGATGCATATGATTATGATATCCCTTAAGTTATATATTTTTACATGATTTATCTTAAATAAAAGCAGCAGTATCATTTTACTCCTCCCTCTATCATTCTATCCCTTCTGTCTGTCTGTCTGTCTCTGTCTCTCTCTCTCTCTCTCTCTCTCTCTCTCTCTCTCTCTCTCTTAAAGGGATGGTGGTTGTTTGAGACGGGGGATTCAAATTCTAACTTTTTGCGAGATAAAGAGAAACCTCTTGTGAAATGTTAAAGAGCATACAATGAAAAGAGCAAGTCAAGGTTTATTTGATGAAAATCTATTTTGAAATGGCTGAGATATCAAAAAAGTAAAACAAAGTGGTTCTAATTAAAGATTTATTTAACTGTTTATTATAGCAATTATATCCAAAATTATATTTTTGGATATCTCAGCCACTTCCACCAATGTTCATCAAATGAACTTTGAATTTCTCTTAGAATTGTGTAATTGCTCTTTAATACTTCATAAGAGGTTTCTCATCATCTCACACACACACACACACACACACACACACACACACACACACACACACACACACAAATTGGAAATCTGAAGTCCCATCTCAACCAAAACTATACCAGTCCTTTAATACGTAAGTCTCTCAACCCCTCCTTTTCTGTATTTGATTCTGCTATTTCTGTTCCTTTCACAACACCCCTCTCTGTTCTAAAATCCCCAATATCTTGTGTTTGTTTTTGATAGGACATACATCCATATGTCTCGTCCGTCTTCGTGACTGTGTTTCCCCGTAACTCTGACAATTTGTTCTCTCGATATATATACGCCCACTATAAACTACATAATAGTTACTGCACCAGAGCCAGAAGATCTAACACCCTAGTTTCAAAACATCATCTCATCCTTTCGCATTTTATTTTGGTCCTGGTAGTACCACGAAAGCCTGCTGACCCTGCTGACTATCAATTCTCATCAATATCCTCTTAGAAAATTCACGTTGTTCACTGGGGGAAAAATCTGAAAATAAGCTTATGTCAAAAAAAAAAAAGTACAGCGAGCAGGTATGACCGAGTGATTGCCATTGTAAGTTTATGGCAACGACTGTTTATACATCATCGGACCATTAAATATCAATTACCAACCACGATAACCGATCGAAAAGTCCGTCACCATTAACCTCGAGAGAGTATTATGATTAAGTGGATATTAACTGCAGAACGCGGGTAGGAGGTAAGCCTATACTGCCAGATGAAAGGCGTGGAAGTACGCATGCTCAGTACCACAAATAAGCTGTATTGATTTTGATGTACTACTTAATTGCTTGCGGTTGATCCGTCTGTCTGTATGTGTGTTCGTGGGTGTCAGTCTCGCGGTATATTTGTAGGAAGTTCTTGACTACCTGTGTATACCATTGGTCTGTCTGTCTGTGCGTGTGCAATTTGAGGGATTTCGAATTTGTCTCTGTATTTGAATGCGTTGTTGATTGCCCATGATATTTGTATCTCTCAGTGCATAACATTATAATACTTAGTAATATTACACATTAGCGCATTCGTGTATGCGGTGTGTATATAATAGCGAGCTTTAGATTTGCGACGCGAACGCTAGGACGACGCTAATTAGGCAAAAATAGTGTTCTGCAAATGCGCGAGACAGCCGTCCAACCCGGGAGGCTGCGGCGTCATAGCGCTCGCGCCGCAAATGTAAAACTCGCTAATATTTTGAGTGAGTATTATGTGCATTATATATGCTACGCATATTTTTCCGGCATTCCTCTCTTTTCCAAACCTCACTTAATACCCTTTGTATTGCTACGTATGCATGCAGCACAGCAACGGCACGTTTTTGTTTTGTTTTGTTTTGTTTCGTGTTTGTTGTTGATTTTTTTTAATCAACCACTTCCTTCAGTGACGAATAAATCAACGAGGTGGGCTCATAAAGACAGGAAGTGAATCCAAATAGAAGTAACCAGTATAATCTGATACACGTATTCTCGACTTTCGCTATACGTTGTGAACTGATTGGGCCCTATTTCTTGTGCAATGGATGAATTACCAGACTGATTACAGTCAAACCTGTCTATGATCACCCTAAGAGAGAGGTGAATAGTAGCCATTATTGACAGGTTGCCGTTGTAGACAGGTTATCCGATATTTTGTGTGCATTGCCTGTTGTAGGCTACATGTATCATCGTTGTATACTTCCAGAAGTTGGCCCTGTAAACATTGTGTGTATGTGTGTTATATACGTATATGTACACGTGTGCTTCATGCATTCACTTGGCAATTCCAGAATTGATCAATTAGTTCTTGCACAAAACGCACACACACACATACACACAATCACACACACAAAAACAAAACAAAACAAAACAAAACACGGTGAATTATCGGCCAGGCTGAGGCTTCGTATTGGTCTGTGGCCGTTATAACAAGGCTAAAATGTACCGTGGGAGACAAATTTGGTGGCTGTTATATAGAGGATGTTTAGCATGGATCTTCGGGGGGGGGGGGGGGGGGGGGGGGGGTCAGCAGCCGGCTAGCCGCACACACCACGTGGCCGCTATAGACAGGCGGCCGCTAGGGCAGGTTTGACTGTATGTCTAATCTGCACATGCGTGCGTGAGCATGTGCCTCAGTGTCCGTCGAAACGAGATGGCTACCTACCCCATGTTAAAGGAACGCATATAGGGGCTTCATCATTTTCTCTTCTTCCCACAAGGACGAATATAGCGCGTATAAGGGTTGTCTTCATTGAGCAAGACTTCAAACAAAGAGAGTCTACGTGCATGTGCATTTTTTTTATTATTTCATCAGTGTGGGTTTTTTTTTAATAATTTTTCAAATGACAATGTTCTAGTAGAGATGTTCGCCGCAGCAACGAATGTGGGCGTGCTTCTATTGGCAGTCATTGCTGGATTCTGTGATTCTGGAGATGGGCAGCATGGCGGAATGGTTGCTCACAGTCTGATCAGATGCCCTTTTGTATACTCCAGTAGTACCTTTTAACAACACTTCTACTCTGTGACGCTTCCCTGCGATCCTGCAAAGCTAGCTCCCTGATGTGACTGGCTTGCTGTTCAGTTGTGATCTTCGGACTTCCGCTCCTGGGTCGGTCCTTGACATCTCCGATTACTGGGAATTTTTGTTTCCATATTTTGGTGATGGTCCCATGCAGGACTTACACGTAGACTCTCAGCAACATCTTTTTGAAGCATCGTAGTTTTGATTTGACCTTTTCCCGGGCCTTTTGAACAGTGGTTACACGTCGTATGAAAGAACACCCAGAAACAACATGAGATATCAACCTTCCTTGGCAGGGCACCACTACAAGCTAGAATGTTAAATTCCAAATTCTAATGAAATCGGCAATCATATCTGACCAGCTAAGAACAAAAGACGTAACTCAATACAAAAGAATGTAATATATATGTAAATAAACCAAATTTTTCGATAAATAAATAAATATCTATTTGAATAAATGTTCACTTTGAAACTTTTCAATTTAGGCCAAATCGCATATTTTGAAATATTTCCTTCCCATAACCAAACAAGGAGAGAAAAAAAAAACTTTTTGACGGTACCATGCACATCGATCATTCCTACGAAAATGGAGGAATAATAGCTAAAGCTAAGATTTCCCGGTTTTTTGCGGAGTTTACTTTGTTTTTAAGTGATGCTTACATCTTGGGCTTCGGTCATATTGTAAGGTCTGACAATATTCCACAAGCATTGACTACTCTTCTCGAACACATCTTTGTGATTTTCATTTGGTTGCATTATGTGTGGGTATGCTATATTCTGTGGTTCACAAATCTTTGTGAAATGCGACATGATTTCCGCGTACAATCCTTCATTATTGTGCTCAGTACACTTCGGAAATTGTTCTGAAATGAAACGAACTGCGGATCTAAAAATCAATACAGGAGTTTCATTCATCCATGCTGGATATGCCTGGATAAGACGGCTCACTGCATTTACGGTACACTATTCTATATAAGATCGGCATTGGTATGAAAAGCTAGGTGTGCAGCAAGTCAGCACGAGGGTATTTTTTTCTCAAGTGTTAGTACGAAAGCAAGCCAGAATGGATCCGATGAAAGTGCAAAATACGTAATAAAAATCGCACCAATCCAATAGCTATACACCAGTACACTGTAAAAACATCGGTGTTAGATTTAACACCACGGGTGTTAAATCTAACACCGATCAAACTTCAATAAAGGACCACACCCACAGGTGTTAAAAATGCACTGTGATGGTGTTGAAAAGTGTTCACCTGACACTTCGTGGTGTTAATTTGACACTGTACCTGGTGTTATTTTGACACTGTACTGGTGTTAATTAAAAAAATGACACCACATGATGTTGATTTGATATTTGCTGGTGTTAATATCAATGGTTTAACACCCGTCCAGCTTCAATAAGAGACCACACCAGCTGGTGTTACTTTGGTGTAAATTTATTTTCAAATTTTTTCAAAAATCTAGTATCGTAATGTAAAATTCTTGATCGTCTTATTTAAATTAAAAATCAACAAGAAGTGTAGTTACTAAGAAACTCTTCAAAAAACAGTTTAAAATTGGGAAATGACACCCGGAGGTGTTAATTTAACACCATAAATGAGCACCGAAAATTTAACACCAGCTCGGTGTTCACTTTTTAACACCGGAATTTTTGCAGTGTAATATGCATTGTCACTTCTTCTAAGACGATAAGATGAATGTTTCATGTTGATACAATCATAATTTTTCCCAAGTCAAGCTGTTATGACTAACTTCGGTCATTGAATTCGATTCCAATTAGCACTTACTGTAATCACATCGTTTGGCACTATATACGAAACGCCTGAAACAAGTTTGACGGCCAACCCTGACACTTAAAGAAAAGAACTTGAATATTAAACGAGGCTTCGTAGAGTGCATGTAGTTACATTACTATGTACAATATAAACGAAACCAATTGTCCCGCCACGCATTCAGGTATCTTTCGTCAACCATCTACTCAAAATGTAATTGCTTATAGACTGTATCTCAGTTTCTGTCTTATCTCTATTTCGCCCCCCCCCCCCATATCCCTCTTTTTCCACCCAATTTTGTTCCTCTTTATAGGCCTATGCTTAGGTGGAAAGATCCTCGCCTGTTTGCTGTCCATATTAATGTTAAATGATGGGGCAGCGTTTGCATAATGGTGTTAGGCACACTACCGGAGGACTCCGTCGGACGCACATTATTGTCTTCCATTGTTTAACGCCGGACGAACATTATTGTCTGCTATTGTTAAAGCAGGTTAGGAGTGGAAAGAGCGCTTAATGAGTACTTTATTAGAAAGGT
Source organism: Diadema antillarum (assembly GCF_040938485.1). NCBI lineage: Eukaryota > Metazoa > Echinodermata > Echinoidea > Diadematoida > Diadematidae > Diadema > Diadema antillarum. Next base: position 217,089 of record NW_027271209.1, on the reverse strand, counting down.
TTTTATCGCGACATCGGTGACGGACATTGGTAACGGATAGGAACTCTATGCCGTGAGTAATTGCTGCTTCTATGGTTTATGTTGGTCACCCTGAAGACATATTGCTGAACTAAGAATAACAATGTGTTAGTTCTAAAGTCTAAAGAAAGGATGAAATTAACATGATGATTTTTGCTGGCTTATAACGTGCAAACTTACATCAGACCTATACAGCAATGCTGATATTGTAACCTCTTATAAGTCTACTTTCGTGCCCGTTAACTGTTAGGCCTATAAGCATTACTCGACTGCGGGACCTTGTTCTGAACTTCAGACACACAGTGAGCTCGACCCATCATCTCGTAGAGCTGTAACGCCTCAAGTTCTGAAAATCCAGCCATTTATTATTGGTAAAGGTTGGTTTCATCCCGTCCAATAGCAACGGAGAACTGCGAGGACTGTTGGTAAGTCGATACAATGTCTACGAACTCGTCTCAGCAAATAAGCCCCTTTGTATTAGTGAGATATCAAATAGGTGTTCAGGTAACAGGCGTGGCTCTGTTCAGTCTGTCCGAAATATTGATTCTCACCTTCAATGTCTTCACATTTTATGTGTTGCGCTCCTGTGACGGAATGGCGTTTCCCGACAACACGCGGCTCTTTTACCAGGCCCTAGCGGTGGTGGATGTGATTGGTGGTACCATTGGATTTTGCATGGACATAAGCGTGCTGACGCCTATAGATCTATCCTACGGGGTGGGCGGCCTTTTCTGCATGTTGTTCCCGATGATCTACTATTCTTTCTTCGGTCAAACGCTCTTCATTCTCTGTTGTATTAACGTCGACAGGCTTCTCACCATCACAAGACCGATGAAATATCTTCGATTCGCTACCCTCAAGCGAGCCGCCTTGGCCCTTGTCTTCGCTCTCGTTATCCCGATCCTCCTGACGTGTGGTCTCTGGCCCTTGCCGAGTTTCCCGGGCACAAACCTTCTGAGAAGCACTTGCGGATTAGAGACCTCCGACGATGATCTCGCCGATGACGTGTTCTTCTGGATCTTTCTCCCCATCATCTTGTTCTGCAGTCTCACCATGGCAATAGTCACCATCTCGAATTTGGGACTCATTATCATAGCGTGCCGTCAAGCTCGAAGTCTTGGACGCATCACCCCTCGATCAGATAATGACGCATCCATGAACGCATCACCGTCCCCCGATATGACGAGGGGAGTCCGGACCGTTATCGTCATCACTGGCTGCTCCTACCTAGGAATGTGCACTTGGCTCTTCGGCACTTTGGTCATCTATCCCAGATTGGCATCCTCGCCATACCGTGAGCTCTTCATAGTGTCTGGGTTCATTGAACTCTCGACGAGATGGTGGAACGGCGCCATCTATTTGTTGACCAACAAGGGTTTCAGGACTCAAGCCAAAAACACCTTTCGCAAATTACGCCTGTGTGCCAGAGTTTGAAGCGATTACAAACGTCGATAATATTCACGTTTTGTTTGTAATTAAAATAGATTGGTTATCATGAACTCTTTCTGTGAAATTCACATGATCTCCAGATGAACAGTTACGTTTAGGAGTACTCTCTGTTCAAATGTTTTAATACTTTGTATGCCTCTGTTGTCTCAATAACGTAAAAAAGTACTTTCTTGTCACCCCACGTCTATTATTTTGCTGATTTCCGGGGAAGACTTCATCCAATACTAAAGTAGTAGTTGCATCCGTCTGCAAAGAAAGAAACTGTGTCATTAATTATTATTGTGCTACAATGTCAGTGATAGTCAAGACGTGAGTGTTATCGGAATAAAAAGATTCAATGGCTACTGCATTGTTATAAAGATTGTCTCCAAGAAAAAAAAAACAGGGATAGAAGACTTATCGGTCGAGCCATTTCTGCGCATGATTTTGCCACGCAACCTAAACATATTCATATGGTCGATAATTCATCGTTCAAAGGAAACAATGCTACAAACAGAGATCGATTGGTTTACAGGAACAGCATCAGATTTGGGGGTTAAAGTATATCACCACTTTGCTTTTTTTCCCCGAAATGAAAAAAAAAAGGAAAGAAGAACAGTAATAATGTTAATGAAGGTTTTAAATCATATATACGTTTTATCTTGATTCGTCTGCACCCCCATCCATCCATACATAAAAGAGTTTTGTTCTATTATGGGATTATGCATAGAAATCATACAGCAAGATATGCCAACTCGACAGGGTTCATGGCTGGAGAGTGAAGATAGCTTCATATGCAAATGGGGAAATTGTATTTAATTTCAAAGCCAATAAGTGCATCTCAAGTGATGTAAAGTCAAGCTTCTGTCTATGCAAACCGATCCGGTATAATTTCTTTTCTTGATTACAATAGCAATTAATCAGTGATTCAGCGACTGAATCTATATCTCTTGATCAATCAATCAAAATCTCACGTGTTAGGAGTAATTACCTTACTTTTATTACTCTAATTTCGGTTTTAAAGGTTTCATCTCAGTGCAATAATGTAAAAAATGTTGACACGTCCGTTATTGAACAATGCAGTCACGAGACTGGAGTCGTTATTCAGAAAATCGCTTGATATTACTTATTATCTAATAGGTACCGTATAAGATCGTCATTGGTTATGGAAAACTAGGTTTGCAGCGAGTCAACACGAGGATATTTTTTCGCAAGTGTTAGTACAAAAGCAAAAAAGCTGTAATGGATCCGATGAAAGTGCAAAATACGAAATAAAAATCATACCAATCCAATAGCTATGCACCAGTAATATGCATTGTCACTTCTTCTAAGAAAATAAGATGGATCTTTTGTGTTGATACAATCATCATTTTGCGCAAGTCAAGCTGTTATGCAACTTCGGTCATTGACTTCGAAGCAAATATTCCAATTAGCACTCACGGTAATCACAAAGTTTGGCACTTTATACGGAACGCCTGAAACAAGTTTGACGGCCAACCCTGATACTTGAAGAAAAGAACTTGAATACTAAACAGGGATTCATATAGAGTGCATGTATTATACATTACAATGTACAATAAACGAAACAAATTGTACCGCCATGCGTTAAGGTATCTTTCGTCAACCATCTATGCAATATGTAACCCTGTGCTTAGAGACTGTAGCTCAGTTTCTGTCATATCTCTATTTCTCTTCCCCTTCTCCCCTCTTTTTCCATCAAATTTTTTCCTCTATATAGGCCTATGCTTAGGTGGAAAGATCCTGGCTTGTTTGCTGTCCTTATTAATTTTAAATGATGGCAGCAGCGTTTGCTTTATGGTGTTAGGCACCCTAAGGGAACGGACTCCGTCGGACGCACATTATTGTCTGCCGCGGCCATTGTCAAAGTCGGATGGGAGTGGAAAAAGCGCTTAATGAGTACTTTATTAGAAAAGCTTTTATCGCGACACCGGTGACGGACATTGGTAACGGACAGTAACTCTTTGCCGTCAGTAAGAATGATTTATTGATGGATCTATGATTTAGATAGGTCACCTGCACACATATTGCTGAACGAAGAAAAGCATTGTGCTAGTTCTAAAATCTAAAGAAGGGATCAAATGAACATGATGATTTTTGCTGGCTTAGAACGTTCAAACTTACATCAGGCCTGTACAGCAGTGCTGATATTGTAAACTTTTATAAGTCCACTTTCGTACCCGTTAGCTAGATCGACTACGGGACCTTGTTCTGAACTTCAGACACACAGTGATCTCGACACATCATCTCGTAGAGCTGTAACGCCTATGTTCCATTGTGTTGTTATCGCAGGGTAGCTGAAGTGGAATGTGATGTTCGTCAAACACAACCTGGAGCAGAGAATGCTGCGTCTGATCAAAGACACTTCATATCCCGACGGCAAATTAAGACAGCAGAACCATGTCATGTACTACATACTGGCTGATGGATGATACAGACTGAAAATCCAACCATTGATTATTGGTAAAGGTTGGTTTCATCCCGTCCAATAATAGCAACAGAGAACTTGGAGGACTGCTGGTAAGACAATACAATGTCTACGAACTCGTCTCAGCAAATAAGCCCTTTCCTAGTGAGATACCCCATAGGTGTTCAGGTAACAGGCATGACTTTGTACAGTCTGTCCGAAATATTGATTCTCACTTTTAATTTCTTCACATTCTACGTGCTGCGGGCCTGTGACGAAATGGCGTTTCCCGGCAACACGCGGCTCTTTTACCAGGCTCTTGCGGTGGTGGATGGGATAGGTGGTACTATTGGATTTTGCATGGACATAAGCATGCTGGCGCCTACAGAACTATCCTTCGGGGTGGGCGGTCCTTTTTGCATGCTGTTCCCGATGATCTACTATTGTTTCTTCGGTCAAACCCTCTTCGTTCTCTGTTGTATCAACGTCGACAGGCTTCTCACCATCTTAAGACCAATAAAATATCTTCAATTCGCTACCGTCAAGCTAGCCTCCTGGGCCCTGGGCTTCGCTCTCGTCATTCCACTCGTCCTAACGTGTGGTCTCTGGCCCTTGCCGAGTTTCCCGGGCACAAACCTTCTGAGAGGCACTTGCGGATTAGAGACCTCCGACGATGATCTTGCCGATGACGTGTTCTTCTGGATCTTTCTCCCCATCATCTTGTCCTACAGTCTCACCATGGCGATAGTCACCATCTCGAATTTGGGACTCATTATCATAGCTTGTCGTCAAGCTCGAAGTCTTGGACGCATCACCCCTCGATCCCATAATGACCCATCCCTGAACGCATCACCGTCCCCCGATATGACGAGAGGAGTCCGGACCGTTATCGTCATCACTGGCTGCTCCTATCTAGGAATGTGCACTTGGCTCTTCGGCACTTTGGTCATCTATCCCAGATTGGCATCTTCGCCTTACCGGGAGCTCTTCATAGTGTCTGGGTTTATTGAACTCTCGACGAGATGGTGGAACGGCGCCATCTATTTGTTAACCAACAAGGGTTTCAGGACTCAAGCCAAAAACACCTTTCGCAAATTACGCCTGTGTGCCAGAGTTTGAAGCGATTACAAACGTCGACAATATTCACAGTTTTGTTTGTAATTGCAATAGATTGGTTATCATGAACTCTTTCTGTGAAATTCACATGATCTCCAGATGAACAGTTACGTTTAGGAGTACTCTCTGTTCAAATGTTTTAATACTTTGTATGCCTCTGTTGTCTCAATAACGTAAAAAAGTACTTTCTTGTCACCCCACGTCTATTATTTTGCTGATTTCCGGGGAAGACTTCATCCAATACTAAAGTAGTAGTTGCATCCGTCTGCAAAGAAAGAAACTGTGTCATTAATTATTATTGTGCTACAATGTCAGTGATAGTCAAGACGTGAGTGTTATCGGAATAAAAAGATTCAATGGCTACTGCATTGTTATAAAGATTGTCTCCAAGAAAAAAAAAACAGGGATAGAAGACTTATCGGTCGAGCCATTTCTGCGCATGATTTTGCCACGAAACCTAAACATATTCATATGGTCGATAATTCATCGTTCAAAGGAAACAATGCTACAAACAGAGATCGATTGGTTTACAGGAACAGCATCAGATTTGGGGGTTAAAGTATATCACCACTTTGCTTTTTTCCCCCGAAATGAAAAAAAAAAGGAAAGAAGAACAGTAATAATGTTAATGAAGGTTTTAAATCATATATACGTTTTATCTTGATTCGTCTGCACCCCCATCCATCCATACATAAAAGAGTTTTGTTCTATTATGGGATTATGCATAGAAATCATACAGCAAGATATGCCAACTCGACAGGGTTCATGGCTGGAGAGTGAAGATAGCTTCATATGCAAATGGGGAAATTGTATTTAATTTCAAAGCCAATAAGTGCATCTCAAGTGATGTAAAGTCAAGCTTCTGTCTATGCAAACCGATCCGGTATAATTTCTTTTCTTAATTACAATAGCAATTAATCAGTGATTCAGCGACTGAATCTATATCTCTTGATCAATCAATCAAAATCTCACGTGATAGGAGTAATTACCTTACTTTTATTACTCTAATTTCGGTTTTAAAGGTTTCATCTCTGTGCAATAATGTAAAAAATGTTGACACGTCCGTTATTGCACAATGCAGTCACGAGACTGGAGTCGTTATTCAGAAAATCGCTTGATATTACTTATTATCTAATAGGTACCGTATAAGATCGTCATTGGTTATGGAAAACTAGGTTTGCAGCGAGTCAACACGAGGATATTTTTTCGCAAGTGTTAGTACAAAAGCAAAAAAGCTGTAATGGATCCGATGAAAGTGCAAAATACGAAATAAAAATCATACCAATCCAATAGCTATGCACCAGTAATATGCATTGTCACTTCTTCTAAGAAAATAAGATGGATCTTTTGTGTTGATACAATCATCATTTTGCGCAAGTCAAGCTGTTATGCAACTTCGGTCATTGACTTCGAAGCAAATATTCCAATTAGCACTCACGGTAATCACAAAGTTTGGCACTTTATACGGAACGCCTGAAACAAGTTTGACGACCAACCCTGATACTTGAAGAAAAGAACTTGAATACTAAACAGGGATTCATATAGAGTGCATGTATTATACATTACAATGTACAATAAATGAAATAAATTGTACCGCCATGCGTTAAGGTATCTTTCGTCAACCATCTATGCAATATGTAACCCTGTGCTTAGAGACTGTAGCTCAGTTTCTGTCATATCTCTATTTCTCTTCCCCTTCTCCCCTCTTTTTCCATCAAATCTTTTCCTCTATATAGGCCTATGCTTAGGTGGAAAGATCCTGGCTTGTTTGCTGTCCTTATTAATTTTAAATGATGGCAGCAGCGTTTGCTTTATGGTGTTAGGCACCCTAAGGGAACGGACTCCGTCGGACGCACATTATTGTCTGCCGCGGCCATTGTCAAAGTCGGATGGGAGTGGAAAAAGCGCTTAATGAGTACTTTATTAGAAAAGCTTTTATCGCGACACCGGTGACGGACATTGGTAACGGACAGTAACTCTTTGCCGTCAGTTAGAATGATTTATTGATGGATCTATGATTTAGATAGGTCACCTGCACACATATTGCTGAACGAAGAAAAGCATTGTGTTAGTTCTAAAATCTAAAGAAGGGATCAAATGAACATGATGATTTTTGCTGGCTTAGAACGTGCAAACTTACATCAGGCCTGTACAGCAGTGCTGATATTGTAAACTTTTATAAGTCCACTTTCGTACCCGTTAGCTAGATCGACTACGGGACCTTGTTCTGAACTTCAGACACACAGTGATCTCGACACATCATCTCGTAGAGCTGTAACGCCTATGTTCCATTGTGTTGTTATCGCAGGGTAGCTGAAGTGGAATGTGATGTTCGTCAAACACAACCTGGAGCAGAGAATGCTGCGTCTGATCAAAGACACTTCATATCCCGACGGCAAATTAAGACAGCAGAACCATGTCATGTACTACATACTGGCTGATGGATGATACAGACTGAAAATCCAACCATTGATTATTGGTAAAGGTTAGTTTCATCCCGTCCAATAATAGCAACAGAGAACTTGGAGGACTGCTGGTAAGACAATACAATGTCTACGAACTCGTCTCAGCAAATAAGCCCCTTCCTAGTGAGATACCCCATAGGTGTTCAGGTAACAGGCATGACTTTGTACAGTCTGTCCGAAATATTGATTCTCACTTTTAATTTCTTCACATTCTACGTGCTGCGGGCCTGTGACGAAATGGCGTTTCCCGGCAACACGCGGCTCTTTTACCAGGCTCTTGCGGTGGTGGATGGGATAGGTGGTACTATTGGATTTTGCATGGACATAAGCATGCTGGCGCCTACAGAACTATCCTTCGGGGTGGGCGGTCCTTTTTGCATGCTGTTCCCGATGATCTACTATTGTTTCTTCGGTCAAACCCTCTTCGTTCTCTGTTGTATTAACGTCGACAGGCTTCTCACCATCTTAAGACCAATAAAATATCTTCAATTCGCTACCGTCAAGCTAGCCTCCTGGGCCCTGGGCTTCGCTCTCGTCATTCCACTCGTCCTAACGTGTGGTCTCTGGCCCTTGCCGAGTTTCCCGGGCACAAACCTTCTGAGAGGCACTTGCGGATTAGAGACCTCCGACGATGATCTTGCCGATGACGTGTTCTTCTGGATCTTTCTCCCCATCATCTTGTCCTACAGTCTCACCATGGCGATAGTCACCATCTCGAATTTGGGACTCATTATCATAGCTTGTCGTCAAGCTCGAAGTCTTGGACGCATCACCCCTCGATCCCATAATGACCCATCCCTGAACGCATCACCGTCCCCCGATATGACGAGAGGAGTCCGGACCGTTATCGTCATCACTGGCTGCTCCTATCTAGGAATGTGCACTTGGCTCTTCGGCACTTTGGTCATCTATCCCAGATTGGCATCTTCGCCTTACCGGGAGCTCTTCATAGTGTCTGGGTTTATTGAACTCTCGACGAGATGGTGGAACGGCGCCATCTATTTGTTGACCAACAAGGGTTTCAGGACTCAAGCCAAAAACACCTTTCGCAAATTACGCCTGTGTGCCAGAGTTTGAAGCGATTACAAACGTCGATAATATTCACGTTTTGTTTGTAATTGAAATAGATCGGTTATCATGAACTCTTTCTGTGAAATTCACATGATCTCCAGATGAACAGTTACGTTTGGGATAACTCTCTGTTCAAATGTTTTAATACTTTGTATGCCTCTGTTGTCTCAATAACGTTAAAAAAAAAAATTCTTGTCATCCCAAGTCCTATTATTTTGCTGATTTCCGGTGAAGACTTCATCCGATACTAAAGTAGTAGTTGCATCCATCTGCAAAGAAAGAAACCGTGTTTTTAATGATTATTTTGCTACAATATCAGTGATAGTCAAGACGTGAATGTTATCGGAATAAAAGATTCAATAGCTACTGCATTGTTATAAAACAAAAACCAGGGATAGAAGACTTATCGGCCGAGTCCCATACAGTATTTCTGCGCTTGATTTTGCCACGCAACCTAAACATATTTATATGGTCGATAATTCATCGGTCAAAGGAAACAATGCTACAAACAGAGATCGATTGGTTTACAGGAACAGCATCAGATTTGGGGGTTAAAGTATATCACCACTTTGCTTTTTTCCCCCGAAATGAAAAAAAAAAAAGGAAAGAAGAACAGTAATAATGTTAATGAAGGTTTTAAATCATATTGATAAGTTTTATCTTGATTCGTCTCTACCCCCCCTTCCATATATACATAAAAGAGTTTTGTTTTATTATGTGACTATACATACAAATCATATAGCAAAATATGCCAACTCCACAGGGTCCATTGGCTGTATGGTGTAGGTAGTTTCATATGCAAATGGGGAAATTGTATTTATTTTCAAAGCCAAATCCAGTGCATCTCAAGTGATGTAAAGTCAAGCTTCTGTCTATGCAAACAGATCCGGTATAATTTCTTTTCTTAATTACAATAGATATCTATCGGTGATACAGCGACTGAATCTATATCACTTGATCAATCAATCAAAATCTCACGTGATAGGAGTAATTACCTTACTTTTATTACTCTAATTTCGGTTTTTACGGTTTCATCTCGGTGCAATAATGTAAAAAATGTTGACACGTCTGTTATTGAGCAATGCAGTCACGAGACAGGAGTCGTTATTCAGAAAACCACTTATTACTTATTATCTTATAAGTACCCTATAAGATCGTCATTGGCTATGAAAAACTAGGTTTGCAGCGAGTCAAAACGAGGGTATTTTTTCCGCAAGTGTTAGTACAAAAGCGAAAAAGCTGGAATGGGTCCTATGGAAGTTCAAAATAGGTAATAAAAATCGTACCAATCTAATAGTAATTCACCAGTAGTATGCATTGTCACTTCCTCTAAGATAATAAGATGAATCTTTTATGTTGATACAATCATCATTTTGCGCAAGTCAAGCTGTTATGTAACTTCGGCCATTGATTTCGTAGCAAATATTCCAATAAGCACTCACTGTAATTCCACCGTTTGTCTCTCTATACGGAACGCCTGAAACAAGTTTGACGGCCAACCCTGATATTTAAAGAAAAGAACTTGAATACTTAGCAAGGCTTCGTATAGAGTGCATGTATTATAAAATTTAGATTAGAATGTACATTAAACGAAACAAATTGTCCCAAAAAATTGTCCCGCCGTGCATTCAATTATCTTTCGTCAACCATCTTTCAATATGTAATTGCTTATAGACTGTAGCTCAGTTTCTGTCTTATCTCCTTATTTCTCCTCCCTTTCTTCCCTCTTTTTCCATCCAATTTTGCTCCTCTACTTATTCCTATACTTAGGTGAAAAGATCCTCGCCTGTTTGCTGTCCCTATGAATTTTAAATGATGTCAGCAGCGTTTGCATAATGGTGTTAGGCACACTAACGGAACTGACTCCCTCGGACGCACATTATTGTCTGCCGCGATCATTGTCAAAGTAGGATAGGAGTGGAAAGAGCGCTTAATGAGTACTTTATTAGAAAGGTTTTTATCGCGACATCGGTGACGGACATTGGTACCGGACAGTAATTCTATGCCGTGAGTAAGAATGATTTATTGTTGTATCTATGGCTTAGATTGGTCACCTGTAGCCATATTGCTGAACTAAGAATAGCAATGTGTTAGTCCTAAAATCTAAAAAAGACATCAAATTAAAATGATGGTTTTTGCTGGCTTAGAAGGTGCAAGCTTATATCAGGCCTGTACAGCAGTGCTAATATTGTAACCATTTATAAGTCTTTTGGACCTGCTGGATAGATCGACTGCGGGATCTTTTTCTGAACTTAAGACACACAGTGATCTCGACACATCTTTTCGTACAGCTGTTAGGCCTCATGTTCCATTGTGTTGTTATCGCAGGGTAGCTGAAGTGGAATGTGATGCTTGTAAAATACAACTTGGAGCAGAGAACGCTGCATCTGATGAAAGACACCTCGTATCGTGACGGCAAACCAAGACAGGAGAACCATGCCATGTACTATACATGTAGATGATGCAGAGTTAATATCCAACCATTGATTATTGGTAAAGGTTGGTTTCATCCCGTCCAATAGCAACGGAGAACTTGAAAGACTGCTGGTAAGTCAATACAATGTCAACGAACTCGTCTCAGCAATCAAGCCCCTTCCTAGTGAGATATCCAATAAGTGTTCAGGTAACAGGCATGACTCTGTACAGTCTCTCCGAAATATTGATTCTCACCTTCAATGTCTTCACATTCTATGTGTTGCGCTCCTGTGACGGAAGGACGCTTCCCGACAACACACGGCTCTTTTACCAGGCTCTAGCGGTGGTGGATGTAATTGGTGGTTCCATTGGTTTTTGCATTTACATAAGCCTGCTGACGCCTACAGAACTATCCTACAGGGTGGGCGGCCATTTCTGCACGTTGGTCCCGATGATCTACTATTCTTTCTTCGGTCAAACGCTCTTCGTTCTCTGTTGTATAAACGTCGACAGGCTTCTCACCATCTTAAAACCGATGAAATATCTTCAATTCGCTACCGTCAAGCGAGCCTCCTGGGCCCTGGGCTTCGCTCTCGTCATTCCGCTCGTCCTAACGTGTGGTCTCTGGCCCTTGCCGAGTTTCCCGGCCACTAACCTACTTAGAAGCACTTGCGGATTAGATATCTCCGACGATGATCTTGCCGATGACATGTTCTTCTGGAGCTTTCTTCCCATCATCTTGTCCTGCAGTCTCACCATGGCGACAGTCACCATCTCGAATTTGGGACTCATTACCATAGCTTGTCGTCAAGTTCGAAGTCTTGGACGCATCATCCCTCAGTCCCAGAATGACGCATCCCTGAACGCATCGCCGTCCCCCGATATGACGAGGGGAGTCCGGACCGTTATCGTCATCACTGGCTGCTCCTACCTAGGAATTTTCACTTGGCTTTTTGGCACTTTGCTCATCTATCCCAGATTGGAATCTTCGCCTTACCGGGAGCTCTTCATAGTGTCTGGGTTTATTGAACTCTCGACGAGATGGTGGAACGGCGCCATCTATTTATTGACCAACAAGGGTTTCAGGACTCAAGCCAAAAGCACCTTTCGCAAATTACGCCTGTGTGCCAGAGTTTGATGCGATTACAAACGTCGACAATATGCACGTTTTTGTTTGTAATTGAAATAGATTGGTTAGCATGAACTCTTTATGTGCAATATACATGATCTCCAGATGAACAGTTACGTTTAGGAGAAGAACTTTCAGTTCATATGTTTTAATACAATGTTGTGGTATGTATACACCTTTGTATACCTCTGTTGTCTCAATAACGTATACAAGTAATTTCTTGTCACCACAAGTCTATCATTTTGCTGATTTCCGGTGAAGACTTGATCCCATACTAAAGCAGTAGTTGCATACATCCTGCAAAGAAAGCCACTGTGTTGTTCATGATTAATGTACTGCAATGGCAGTGATAGTCAGACATGAGTGTCATCGGAATAAACAATTTAATGGCTACTGCCTTTTTATAAAGATTGTTTCCAAGAAGAGGACTGGAATGAAAGACAATAGGTCCAATCTCATCATGGGCGTAAATCCCGGGGGATGGGGGATATATCCCCCCCCCCCACTTTTGAAGGAGGGGGGGGGGGGGATGGCCTGTACAAATATCCCCCCTGAAATTCTCCCAAGAAAAAGATGTAGGAACAAAAAAAAACAAACAAAAAGAAATGTGGTGATATTGATTTCAGCATGATGGATTATTGCATAGCCTATAATCTAGGCGGAGAATGCAGTTATTGTCTTTGTAATTTGCTAAACGAATGATGCAGCGAGATAATTGTCTTTGCCAAGCGATTCATCTGATGCGGTGGACGCATCTACCGCGTTAGTCTGGGCTCCGTCCCCTTTTCCTCGGTGCGATAAACCAAGAGAGGGCGCAAATTTTCTTATTGCGATAATCGAGAGACTGCGCGCCCAACGAAAAAGGGTCCGGGAAGAAAGTTTCAGTTTTACGACTTTCCGATCGGATTTTGACTGAACGCGATAAATCATTCGCTCTGACAGGTCCCGCCCACAGAACTCTAGAGTTCTGTGGTCCCGCCCACCGAGAATGGTACTAGTCTGTTGAGCCAGTCTCAGTAAATGGAATTCGCATCTATCTGATTTCGTATGTGATCTATATTAATGACATGTAGATTCATATAGGTCACAAATTGGTTTCAGAGTATTCAATTCTTCTGTAGAAAAGATAAAGTACCTTTTTCTTCACAGTAGGCCTAATACGAACACATGATACTGAATTTTACTGCTGAATTTGGATTAGACTAGTCATCGACTGTTATAGGTATTACACAGTTCAGTACCTGTCTCCAGGGAGGCCTCTCACCTCCCTGCTTTCTCCCAACACCCTGCAGATCTTCTCACCATGGGCGGATGGAGTACTGCATGCATGCATTGCATATTTATGTAACTTACCCAATATAAGTGTTTAGTTTGGCCATGGAGCTAAAAACGAATGGCGATCTACGATCGTTTATCTCTAATACAGAATCCAGTGATTTCTCTCTAATGTTTTTTTTTTTCAACTTTGTACAAAAAAATAGGGCCCAACAGTAGCCATGACTGTTTCTATCATAATTAGAAATGTTCATGATTTTGCGATCTTTCAGTCGGCTGCACTGTGTCCGAGTGAATCCATAAACACTTTGAAGATCGAGGCACTGAGTCTAAATATCAAATTGTTCATGATATTATATGCAAATTGACTGGGTATACTACGACTGCAGTCGACTGTATGTTACTTGTGGGACAATCCTATAAGATGATGCCTTGAACTTCTGGAATCCTTTTTTTAGCCAAGTATAGGCCTAAACGTATAAAGTAGGTTTACAATTGAATTTCTATGTCTGCAGAACAATAATTCACAACACAACCACAATACTATCAGCATAGGCCTAAATACCACGCAATTTCAAATAAAAACATCCACAAATCTTTCTGAGTGTGGCTCTGACGATGAAATTACTAGTAATAATTAGTGATTTCATTTATGAAATATGTAGCCATCAAAGCTTTATATGTTATAAAATGTGTTATAAAATATAACAGGTTAGAATACAAAAACACGCTTTGATTACGCGAGCATAAAAGGTTTACCGCGTTGAGCTTCACAAGGAATAGTATTTTATCAGTTTTGATTAAAAAAACTAGTAAGCTGGTATTTTCTTCAGACCTAATTTACCAAAAGAAGATAAAGATATCACATGTTTGATGGAGAATTTACGTGGCAATTAAACCTACACGCTATAGCTATTTATCCAAAAATTGAATAGGCATTGTTTTTCCGAAGGTTCGTTGATCTGAAAATAAGAGAAACTTTATCATTTTGAAGGTTTGATAGCCCCCCCCAAAAAAAAAACAAAGACAAAAACAAAAACAAAAACAAACAAGCAAACATCAAACAAACAAACAAACATATGAAACAAGGTTCGTAAATCCACAAATGGAAAAATTGCATACTTTGTCTTATAACAAATATTCGGAATTACTAACCAATATCGTTTTAAATTAACGAACCAACGGGATTGCAAACTTTTTTTCTTAATTTTTCTTTTAGGGGCTATACAAACAAACATTCGGAAGACCAATCCTTTAGTATTTTAAACGAACCTTATTTCGTTTTGGATTACCGAACCATCGTAACAATAAACCCTGAAAATGAACCTCCAGAAAAACAAACTGTAACCAGAAATAAGAAATTTCTGACTCCAGAATTATTCAGCATTTAACAATCCCAGCGGATATTATACAATTCTGATATTCACCTTGCATTATAATGATGATGCCATGTAACCATCAGGAGGTAAACTATAATCATCGAGAAGGCGAGAGAGCCTCCTTGATAAACAGGCAAACTCCACAACACCATGCTGAAGGGCATAGATCGACACTTGCTTATGAATATATCGTAGTGCATCGTATTGATTATTCATTTAAACTTTATGATACCACAGTCTCCGGGGTTCACCCCTCAGAACAATACATGATAACAACATTGTATGGACTTCCATAAAGTTTATCTAGCTGCCCTAGATTTTTAATCCTTCATTGTTACTGGACGATAATTAAAGATGTTCATTAACAGCATGATTAAAAGGAGAAATATCTGGTATTTCCAATGAAACATAATATACGCTACCGTTAAGACAAATTGCAATATTTCGTGCCCCACACTGCGCATCATCATTGTTTATACTACAGATGTTCAATGCATATAAATGCAATTTTACTAATAGCTGGGCTCGAAAGTTATATCATCTGTGATGTGTAAATATTTGCTAAACCATTTACTTCTGGGTATTGCTTTCCAATAGGTGATCTTCAACCACACAGACAAGAGAAAGTCCACTCCCATTGAGAAGTAAAATGCATGTCTTTTCAACAGTATGGTTTTGCGGGAGGTAAATTGCTATAGTCGTATCTTATTCAATTTTGCCCCCATTTTCTTTTCTTTTTTTCGTGTGTGTATCAACTATCAATGAGAATGACCTGTATTTCCTCCTGCATTCACATTGGTGAGAACCCATTAAAAAAGTGTTCGCTTTCAAAGTCATAAGACAATTTGAGTCACTGTGTACCTGCGTCTGTGAAGCATTCTGCTTCTCATCATTACAATGTCATGCTGTACTATTATCCTTCGATCAACGCGGCTTACCATTAAGTTTGTTTCCTTTTGCTTTGTTTTTCTTTACTGCTATAGGTTTAGCATTAACACATTTTCATGGAAAATAGATGTGTGTAACCCTCCTGTTACTTCTAAATCCATTCAGTTAATAAAATTAAAAGAATTGGCATATTGTTATCGCCACGTATCAGCACATGCCGTGTGATAATAACGACGGGTATTGTTGTGATGGTTAAGGTGCGCCACAAGTACATAACTACAAACCCTTCTTTTAAGTTTTGTCTAATGAACATTGTTTCATTATCAGAAAAAAAATAGTGAGCAATAGTTTATTTTCGAATAAGCGAACCTTCGGAATAACAGACATAGCTTTCTGAATAAAGAACCTTTGGAAGAACGCACCATTTTAACCAGCACCATATTTCCCACGAATATGATATAGCTGCACTATCAGCATAATATGTTTTAAAGGCAAGCCACAAGTGAAAGGACACAAGGAATAATGTTGCTTTTACGTTTAGATGAAGTAGTTTGACTATGAAAGTTGTTACTATGAATAAATTCCCTTGAGCGTTTGAGTTTATAATTGGATGAGGGCCTGCGAGTTATGTTGGCCAGGGAGTGAGTTTTCGTAACGTATACGTTTCTCACCTGCACTTTTCCATGGAAATGAGATAATAAAGTTACTTTAATGTGTTCTATAGTGAGATATGGGAGGAGTTCCTTGCAGTTGAGCTATAAAAGGCTGTCATAATCCTTGAGAAATCTCATGGCAGGGTATTATGTTTCGTTGAATCTTAAAATACCTTATGGAATTCGTCAGTGAAATCCGTCTGTATATGACTCGATCTATTATTTTTTATATAAAAAAACAATAACAAAAACACGAACCTCTTCGTTATTCTACCCGCAGGCGCAATCCAATGTATTTCACTTGCCTTTGTTGACCATGACAATTTTTTAATTCCTATCTACAATCAGGCTTTTAAAGACAGAAATCTATTTGGGCACGATCGACTATATGAATCTGGTCCCGTTCCTACATTTGATATTTTGTAATGATAATAATAATAATAATAATAATTTTTTTGAGGGGGGGGGTCTGGTTTTTAATATCTTTGCTAGAGTTGCTTTACCAAAAATATGACTTCAGAAGTCATGTATATGAAGATCACATATTTTAGCGGATATAGTGGGATTGACCCTTTTACCAATGTCATTCTGTTATTCTCGGAGGAATCAATCTAAAATAAAATAAAGTCTGTAATCTGCAATAAGCCTATGGTAGTATAATGTCCAATGAAACATTTTTTTCATCGTATTTAAATCGTGGTTTATACTAGAGTACACTTAATACATTGTTACATTGTACTTAATTTGTTTATATGAAATTGTCATATTATATGTTTTGGCCGGAAATGAAATAAAAATGAAATGAAATGAAATACACCTCCCCTATTTGGATGGAGGTTACGTTTCATGAAAAGACTTCTCTCTCATAAGACACACAGACTTTACTACTCTTGTATACATAAATAGCTACATAATTGTGAGAGTCTTTGGAATTTCCTTGATTTTATGTAAAGACTTTTATATGATGACTTCGTGAAATCATGGAATGGGCAGCTTGTCTCTCATCGTGCATAAAGAAAGCACGTAGGCCTACATAGTGCAGTATGATGAGCTGGCGGTCGAAGTAGTGGGCTCAACTTCAAAACAAAACTCCCTATGCTATTTTGGTGGACAATGCTGTAGTGTAGTCATGGAGCTAGTAGCTCCATGCATGGTGTAGAGGAGGTGGGCAGCACTACCACACACTACCAGCGGGAGTGCGATCAGCTGGTATTCTCATTAACTAGTAAAACTGTCCGATTGACTGCGAGTCATGAATATTCATGACCACTCTAGCGTGAACTCTTGACCCTGCTCGACCCGGCGAAAGTATTTTACTGGACTCTTTTTTCTCGGGTATCGCAGTTCTCGGCGTATCGCAATCCTCGGGTGTCACGCCCTCATACGTCTTGTCGCGTACACTGAATCACCCCTACGAGTAAAAAGAGTCCAGAAGCTAGACTACTACCGCGTCCGCTAGGCGCCACGATCGGTGGCAGTTTTTTTTTTTCCCGTGTAAGAAGACTGCCACCCATTCAACAAAAAAAAAAAAAGAAAACAACGACAAACAACTGGATCATAGGCGGTGTATTCGCGCGCATCCACTGTTCGTAGTCTCGTCGCATCAGACCAGCTGCATCCCCACCTAGGTTATAGGCTACATACTGTATGCATGAGCCATGACGTTCGCACGCCCGCCTCGTGACGAGAGCATACTGCTGAACAGTGCTAGCAGCGCTCGCGTACTTCTCTCGCACGCCAATGCATGTAGAGCAATATCGACCGTAATGCATGCTTCGGATGTTGAACTACTATAGTAGCCACACAACCAGATGGCAACCAGCTGCATGCAACCAGGGAGGTGCTCTTCCCACTTCCTTGATGCAACACAGTCTGTAGGGCCATGGACGTAGGCGTGAACGAGTGCACCATGCCGAGCGCGATACGACTCACGTCGAGCTCCGCATGAGTTACCCAAAGATCTAGATAACAAACGAGTTCGTTAACAGCCTTGTACGAGTTTCAGTCGTAGGAATTGCAACACATTTACCCTCTCCATATTGGCAGTGATTTTGCTCAGTTAATATAATTCGTTTGCCTCCAGAAAACACAGAAGGAACGGGTGTCGATTCCCATATTTTGCCATATGCAAGTACCTCCTTTAATCTAATGAACATTGCTTTAGATTAATGGTTCAGACCTATTAACCAGATTTCTTTTTGTTTTCATGGGAGATGTGCAAAAAACACAAGTTCACCTGTTAACAAACATACATCAATAGATTAATAAGACAAGTTTATTCGCAGCCAATTTTGTTGATATGCAACATTCATCTCACGAACAGAAAATGGATTCTTTAATCCCTAATTAAACAATCCCACAGAAAAGGCAAGACAGTTTAACAGTTTGCCAGAATAGTACGAAAAGATTTTCACTTTTTTTTTCCAGTGAATAGGACCTACTTGGAATTGATTACTGAAACGGATATTGTACCTTACCAAATCATTTTCACACGTTGGTAAGAATGTATAAAACCTGAAGTGTGCCGTGATCCAGAATGAATTTTACAACTGTATTTATGAGCCTGTTATGTTGTTGGAAAATAACGTTGCTTATCATGTCATTATGCTTAGTAGGGGCCAGATATGAAGCCATTAACTTGACAAAGATGGAAAAAAGGTGAGCAAAATCAATAGAACTATCTCTACGAAAAGAAAGGGCTGAACTCATTTTGATTTCTGCAAATATGAATGGTGTTTAAATGGTAATAAAATATACAAAAGAATCTTTAAGAAAAAATCTCAGAAAATTATTCAAATTGTCGGCATCATATGCCCAATTATGTTTGAACTTTCAAAGGCTACAGTATGTTAACATCTGATAGACCTGGGCTTCAGAAGTGCTCTGATATGTAGGCCTATGTTGCGAGATTTATAGTTAGTAAACGTTGTGTTGTCTTCAATTAAAGTACGGTTTGCTTAATCTATTCCTGTGAGGTACCTGAAGTTAAAAGGTAAAATTTCCTTCAATACGAGATGAACTTTCAAATTTTCAATCTCCGCCTATACGGTCCTTACATAACCTTGCGTTTCTGATAATGCTTATTGTTTACTCTCCAAAGGAATGGGGTTAGACATAAAAGGTAATATTCTATATGGTCGATTGGAATTACGGAACATGATATTATGTTATTAGAGTCCACAAAGATTGTCATAGAGACACATACGGAGAAAAAACTGTGCTTGTTTAACCTTGTTTGCTTTGTTACTATTTTATGTTAAGATTTTTAACACATAATGTACAAAACTGATCTCGCGGAATAAATTTATTCAAGTGAATAAAACTATATATATATTCACCTTTATCCAGCAATTTGTTCTCAATAGTGTTTTGATCAGAAGAAAACTAGTGTGCTAGTTGTCGCATGTCACAAGTTATCCCGGGTTACATGAAGAGCGGTCACTATACCTTGCCACTACAACTCGACTTCTGTGGAAACCGTTCTTCGTTATTCTGCCAAGTACCATTATATCCCCCCCCCCCGAAAAAAAAAGCGCAAGCGCGCGAAACCGAGCGCTTTAAAAGTTCAATCGTGTGCAGTGGATGAAGTTGGGGGAGACAAATCATTTTGTCCCCCAAGCAATTCCCGAGATGAGGACAAATCTCGAAATTTCTTTATGGAAAATTGGACAACTACCGCCAGAATTATGCACCGGATCGCTGAATTGCAATCATAAACATGCAAAAGCTACTGGGTCCCTTTCGATAGACTTTGTACACTTTTGAGATTGACGTTTTATTTCCTTATATTTATCAAAGAGTGTGCAGCAGATCTTTCACTTACAAAAGCTCCCTCAATTATGCAGAGGCGTCGATGGAGGGGGAGGGGGATGGTTCCCCCATAAAAGTATTGGGGACAAACAGATCATTTTGCTCCTCCTCGTAACTCCCGAGATGTGGAAATGTTCTTACGTTTTTTGATAGAAGACTGTCTAAATATTTCACCCAAAGATGGCTGAATTTCAATTCTGAAAATACAAAATCTCCCTCGCGTAAGAGGGGGATAGGCCTAACCCCTCCCATACCCTCCCCGTTCAATCATTTCTACTTAATACACTTTAGATTGACAGATTTCAAAATGTTTCATCCAAAGTGTGCACCAGGTCTGTTACTTCATTTTAAAGAAATGCAAATGTTCCTTGGGTGGGAGGAGATATCTAGATACTTTCAATTAACAGAGGATCTCCCCCTCCCCCCTAAAAAAATAGCATACACTTCTGGGATTGAAATTTCAACAGATTACATCATAAATGTGTTTACGAGATATTTGTTGTTGCCAGTAATTGCCAGCAGTTGCGCCCGGTGCGCCCCATCCCTTCCAAAGCGAAAAAAGTACAGGTACAAACGGCAGTTTTTGGACTGTAAAATGTCAAAATTTTCAAGGTCGCTCGCTTCGCTCGCTCGCATTGAATCGTCATGCCATTCACTGCCATTCTCCTGATGTTGCTGCCGGGTAATTGCCAGCAGTTGCGCCCGGTGCGCCCCCCCCCTTATTTTTCAAAGCGAAAAAAAATATACAAACGGCAGTTTTTGGACTGTAAGATGTCAAAATTTCCAAGCTCGCTCGCATCAGGGAGGTGGGAAGAGAAACACCTCCCTGCTCGCATTTAATCGTTATGTCATTCTCCTGATGTTGCTGCCAGTAATTGCCAGCAGTTGCGCCCGGTGCGCCCCCATCCCCTTAATTTCCTAAGCGAAAAAGTACAGCTACAAACGGGAGTTTTTGGACTGTAAAATGTCGAAATTTTCAAGCTCGCTCGCTTCGCTCGCTCGCATTTAATCGTCATGCCATTCTCCTGATGTTGCTGCCGGGTAATTACCAGCAGTTGCACCCGGTGGCCCCCCCCCCCCCTATTTTTCAAAGCGAAAGAGATATAGCTACAAACGGCAGTTTTGGGGCTGTGAAATGTCAAAATTTTCAAGCTCGCTCGCATTCAATCGTTATGTCATTCTCCTGATGTTGCTGCCAGTAATTGTCAGCAGTTGCACCCGGTGCGCCCCCACCCCCTTAATTTCCTAGATAAGCGAAAAAATATAGCTACCAACTGCCGTTTTGGGACTGTACAATGTCAAAATTTTCAAGCTCGCTTGCTTCGCTCGCTCGCATTTAATCGCTATGCTATTCTCCTGATGTTGCTGCCGGGTAATTGCCAGTAGTTGCGCCTGGTGCCCCCCCCCCCCCTTAAGTTTCAAAGCGAAAAAATGTAGCTACAAACGGCAGTTTTGGGACTGTAAGATGTCAAAATTTTCAAGCTCGCTCGCTTCGCTCGCTCGCATTTAATCGTTATGTCATTCTCCTGATGTTGCTGCCAGTATTACATTGCCAGCAAATGCGCCCGGTGCGCCCCCTTTAATTTCCAAAGCGAAGAAAAAAATATAGCTACAAACGGCCGCTTTGGGACTGTACAATGTCAAAATTCATGATCTTCAGTGTAAGAATTAAGACAAGAAGTTTCTCTAAATGATACCATTTTATAGGCAAAATTGTTCAATAATAATCTACATAATATGTACTGCTACCTTAAACATGTTGGACTGTTTCAAGTCGATAGAACACGCAAAAAAGATGAATCAAATTGCACCATTTACAACATCAATGTGCAAAAAGCCCTCCCACACCCTCCCCCAGGCCGCTCCGCTCCCTCGCACAGATATTCAAACTCAAAGTCCCTCCCCTACTCCCCATCATTAAAACGGAACGATGCCCCTGTGATGATTGCTTCACTGAATTAAATCAAGCAAATTGAAGAATACAATTAATAGCTACAGGAAAATATCTACTACATTATTCAAGAAATGGATATCCTTATTAGCATTTTATTGAATTTATTTGGGCATTATTCAGGGCTGCGCTACGTTTTTGAAAGGGGGGGGGGGGCAAAATCGCCTGTCAGTCAAGAAGAAAGAACATCAAAAGACAAGAGAAACAAAAAAAAAGTCTTCATACTTTTAAGGTCTGATTTTCCGCCGAATATGAGTCGGCTGAAAAGAAAAAACAAACAAGCAAAAACAAGAACAAAAATTCGTCATATTTTTGCTGCCACTTCCCTCCCACTTTGCATGGAAAAGAGTGGGACATTTGATCCCTGTAAAGTGTGTGTGTGTGGGGGGGGGGGGGGGAGCTTCCCCTCCCCCCCCCCCAACCAGGGCTGCGCCGGTCCGGTTATGGGTTTGTAATCGTGGTGATGGTGACTATCGCCAATCATCCCCCCCCCCCCCCCCCTCAGTACGGATTTACGCCGTTGAATCTCATACAGTATTTCTGCGCATAATATTGTCACGAATGAACCTAAATATATTCATATTATGCTCGATAATTCATCGTTCAAATGAAACAAGTAATGCCACCAATAGATATCAGCATGTATAAAGGAATTATAACATCAGATTTTTGGGTTAAAATATACCGCTAATTATTTTTTTATCCGGAAACGACAAAAGAAAGAAAGAAAGAACAACAGTAATAATGATCTTGAATAGACTATGTATGAACAACATTTAGGCCTTAAATCGTATATAAGTTTTATCTTGATTCGTTTCTACCCCCTCCCCCATTTATACATAAAAGAGTTTTGTTTTATTATGTCAAATCAAATAGAAATCACATAGCAAAGTATTCCAACTTGACACTTTAAATCACTAGTGAGTATAGACAGTTTCTTATGCAAATGGGAGCATTGTATTTATTTTCAAAGCCAATAAGCGCATCTCAGGTGATGCAAAGTCAGGCTTCTTCAGGCAAACAGATTCCGGTAATTTCTTTTCTTAATTACAATAGCCATTAATCAGTGATTCAGCGACTGAATCTATATCTCTTGATCAATCAATCAATTAATATCTCACGTGATAACAGTAATTACCTTACTTATATTGATCTAATTTCGGTTTTTACGGTTTCATCTCGGTGCAATAATGTAAACACGTTGACACGTCTATTATTGAGCAATGCAGTCACGAGACTGCAGTCGTTAATCAAATATCACTTATTACTACTTATTATCTTATAGGTACCTTTTAATATTGTCATTGAATATGAAAAGCTAGGTTTGCAGCAAGTCAACACGAGGGTATTTTTCCCAAGTGTTAGTACAAAAGCAAGCCAGAATGGATCCGGTGAAAGTGCAAAATACGTAA
Source organism: Diadema antillarum (assembly GCF_040938485.1). Taxonomy (NCBI): domain Eukaryota; kingdom Metazoa; phylum Echinodermata; class Echinoidea; order Diadematoida; family Diadematidae; genus Diadema; species Diadema antillarum. Next base: position 193,654 of record NW_027271209.1, on the reverse strand, counting down.
TAAAAATCGTACCAATCCAATAGCTATACACCAGTAATATGCCTTGTCACTTCTTCTAAGATAATAAGATGAATCTTTTATGTTGATGCAATCATCATTTTGTGAAAGTCAAGCTGTTATATGACTAACTTCGGCCACTGGATTCGTAGCAACTATCAAATTAGCACACACGGTAATCACACCGTTTGGCACTTTATACGGAACGCCTGAAACAAGTTGGACGGCCAACAGTGATACTTGAAGAAAAGAACTTGAATACTACACAAGGTTTCGTATAGTGTGCATGTATAGTGTACATTAAAACGTACCATAAACGAAACAAATTATCCCGCCATGCATTCAGGTATCTTTCGCCAAACATCTATGCAATATGTAATTGCTTATAGACTGTAGCTCAGTTTCTGTCTTGTCTCAATTTCTCCTCCCCTTCTCCCCTCTTTTCCATCCAATTCTGCTCCTCTATATAGGCATATGCTTAGGTGGAAAGATCCGCGCCTGTTTGCTGTCCATATTAATTTTAAATGATGGCGACATCGTTTGCATAATGGTGTTAGGCACACTTACGGAACGGACTCCGTCGGAAGCACATTACTGTCTGCCGCGGCCATTGCCAAAGTAGGATAGGAGTGCAAAGAGTGCTTAATGAATACTTTATTAGAAAGGTTTTTATCGCGACATCGATGACGGACATTGGTACCGCACAGTAACTCTTTGCCGTAAGAATGATTTATTGTCGTTTCTGTGGTTTAGATTGGTCTCCTGAAGACATAATGCTGAACTAAGAATAGCAATGTGTTTGTTATAAAACCTAAAGAAAGGATCAAATTAACATGATGATTCTTGCTGGCTTATAACGTTCAAACTTACATCAGGCCTGTACAGCAGTGTTGGTATTATAAAACCTTTTATAAGTCTACTTTCGTACCCGTTAGCTCTTCTTAATCGACTGCGGGACATTGTTCTGAACTTCAGACACACAGTGATCTCCATGCATTTTATCGTAGAGCTGTAACGCGTCACATTCCATTGTGTTATTATCGCAGGGTAGGTGAAGGGGTTTGTGAAACACAACTTGGAGCAGAGAACGCTGCGTATGATCACAGAGACCTCATCTCGCGACTTCAAACCAAGACAGCGGAACCACGCCATATACTACATCTGGATGATACAGACTGAAAATCCAGCCATTGATTATTGGTAAAGGTTGGTTTCATCCCGTCCAATAGCAACGGAGAACTTTGAGGACTGCTGGTAAGTCGATACAATGTCTACGAACTCGTCTCAGCAAATAAGCCCCTTCGTATTAGTGAGATATCCCAAAGGTGTTCAGGTTACAGGCATGACTCTGTTCAGTCTGTCCGAAATATTGATTCTCACCTTCAATGTCTTCACATTCTATGTGTTGCGCTCCTGTGACGGAAGGGCGTTTCCCGACAACACGCGGCTCTTTTACCAGGCTCTAGCGGTGGTGGATGTAATTGGTGGTACCGTTGGATTTTGCACGGACATAAGCGTGCTGACGCCTACAGAACTATCCTTCGGGGAGGGCGGTCCTTTATGCATGTTGGTCCCGACCATCTACTATACTTTCTTCGGTCAAACCCTCTTCGTTCTCTGTTGTATAAACGTCGACAGGCTTCTCACCATCTTAAGACCGATGAAATATCTTCAATTCGCTACCCTCAAGCGAGCCGCCTTGGCCCTGGGTTTCGCTCTCGTTATCCCGATCCTCCTAACATGTGGTCTCTGGCCCTTGCCGAGTTTCCCGGCCACCAACCTTCTGAGAAGCACTTGCGGATTAGAGACCTCTGACGATGATCTTGCCGATGACGTGTTCTTCTGGAGCTTTCTCCCAATCATCTTGTCCTGCAGTCTCACCATGGCGATAGTCACCATCTCGAATTTGGGACTCATTATCATAGCTTGTCGTCAAGCTCGAAGTCTTGGACGCATCATCCCTCAGTCCCAGAATGACGCATCCCTGAACGCATCACCGTCCCCCGATATGACGAGGGGAGTCCGGACTGTTATCGTCATCACTGGCTGCTCCTACCTAGGAATGTGCACTTGGCTCTTCGGCACTTTGGTCATCTATCCCAGATTGGCGTCCTCGCCTTACCGTGAGCTCTTCATAGTGTCTTTATTCATTGAACTCTCGACGAGATGGTGGAACGGCGCCATCTATCTATTGACCAACAAGGGTTTCAGGACTCAAGCCAAAAGCGCCTTTCGCAAATTACGCCTGTGTGCCAGAGTTTGATGCGATTACAAACGTCGACAATATTCACGTTTTTGTTTGTAACTGAAATAGATTGGTTATCATGAACTCTTTCTGTGCAATTTACATGATCTCCAGATGAACAGTTACGTTTAGGAGAAGAACTTTCAGTTCAAATGTTTTAATACAACGTTGTGGTATGTACACCTTTTTATACCTCTGTTGTCTCAATAACGTATACAAGTAATTTCTTGTCACCCCAAGTCTATTATTTTGCTGATTTCCGGTGAAGACTTGATCCCATACTAAAGTAGTAGTTGCATACATCCTGCAAAGAAAGCCACTGTGTTGTTCATGATTAATGTACTGCAATGGCAGTGATAGTCAGACATGAGTGTCATCGGAATAAACAATTTAATGGCTACTGCCTTTTTATAAAGATTGTTTCCAAGAAGAGGACAGGAATAAAAGACAATAGGTCCAATCTTATACAGTATTTCTGCGCATAATATTGTCACGAATGAACCTAAATATATTCATATTATGCTCGATAATTCATCGTTCAAAAGAAACAAGTAATGCCAACAATAGATATCAGCATGTATAAAGGAATTATAACATCAGATTTAGGGTTAAAGTATACCGCTAATTTACTTTTTATCCGGAAACGAAAAAAGAAAGAAAGAACAACAGTAATAATGATCTTGAATAGACTGTGTATGAACAACATTTAGGCTTTTAATCGTATGTAAGTTTTATCTTGATTCGTCTTGTTTTTCGATAGACTATGTACGAACAATATTTAGGCTTTAAATCGTATATAAGTTTTATCTTGATTCATCTCTACCCCCTCCCCCATCCATACATAAAAGAGTCTTGTTTTATTATGTAAAATTACATAGAAATCACATAGCATAGCAAAGTATTCCAACTTGACACTTTTAATCACTAATGAGTATAGATAGTTTCGTATGCAAATGGGAGTATTGTATTTATTTTTAAAGCCAATAAGCGCATCTCAGGTGATGCAAAGTCAAGCTTCTGTTTATGCAAACAGATTCCGGTAATTTCTTTTCTTAATTACAATAGCCATTAATCAGTGATTCAGCGACTGAATCTATATCTCTTGATCGATCAATCAATATCTCACGTGATAGCAGTAATTACCTTACTTATACTACTCTAATTTAGGTTTTTACGGTTTCATCTCGGTTCAATAATGTGAAAACGTTGACACGTCTATTATTGAGCAATGCAGTGACGAGACTGGAGTCGTTAATCAGAAAATCACTTATTACTTATTATCTTATAGGTACCCTATAATATCGTCATTGGTTATGAAAAGCTAGGTTTGCAGCAAGTCAACACGAGGGTATTTTTTCTCAAGTATTAGTACAAAAGCAAGCCAGAATGGATCCGATGAAATTGCAAAATACGTAATAAAAATCGTACCAATCCAATAGCTATACACACCGGTAATATGCATTGTCACTTCTTAGATAATAAGATGAATCTTTTATGTTGATACAATCATCATTTTGCGCAAGTCAAGCTGTTAAATGACTAACTTCGGCCATTGAATTCGTAGCAGCTATTCCAGTTAGCACGCACGGCAATCACACCGTTTGGCACTTAATACGGAACGCCTGAAACAAGTTTGACGGCCAACCCTGATACTTGAAGAAAAGAACTTGAATACTATGAGAAAGAAGGCTTCGTATAGACATGATAGAGTGCATGTATTTTATATTGCAATGTAAAATAGACGAAACAAATTGTCCCGCCATGCATTCAGGTATTTTTTGTCAACCATCTATGTAATATGTATTTTCAATTTCCAAAACTACGTCGAGCGATTTCTTTTTTGAAACAATTGAATGGGCACATACTCAAAAAGTACATATTCTTCATTGGTTACTAAGTAAATGAGCTCATCATGTTTGATACAATGTCAGAAATATTATCTAACAGTATTTCATTTCTAAAACTAATCCATATTTTAAACTATAGTATGAATGTCCTTGAAATAAGCGTATCATATATTGTTTATAAATTGCATACTGAGCATATATCAGTATCTTTTTTATATTAGTTACATTTGGACTCCTTGATTCCACTTCAATAATCAATAATTTCTCGTTAAATAAAATTGTTTCTCTGAAAGCGAAATGAATAAAATCAGTGATCTTTTTCCAAAACATAGACACTTTGGGACACCCCAGGAGAACATGACTAAAGGTTTCTGTTTTTGAGCAAAATAGTACACAAATTTTCACTTACAATTTTCCATTTGAAAAGTGAATAAGGTAAAATACCATGTAATGTCTTGAAGTAGCATTGCTTAACTTTGTTGTTCCTTAGTTTTCGAATTTTTTGTTTCAAAACAGTATTCCAATTAAAATCAGTGTTCAAATCAAATCTGTCTTTCCAATATAACAATATAGTTAGATCACCTTTCTTACTCTCACATAACAAATCATAAAATTGTTTCGATGTTGTTTTATATAATCAGATATAATCATTGTCCTGTATTGCATATAAATCAATATCACAGTCTTTGTGAGCGTTTTCACATTTATCTACTCCTGATATTCGTTACACCCATATCTTTGGAATTGCCTTTTTAAGTTTTGAATACTTAAAGTCCACTAATAAACTATCAGAATGAAGAGCACAACAAATGGACTCAAGAGATTTTAAAAATCTATTTTCGACTACATAATGAAGTGTCAAGATACCTTTCTTGTGCTATTCTTCAAAAAAACAAAGTTTTTCAATTAAAGCACATTATTACTGTTATACCACAATGCTTCATCTAGTATGTTATTCACATGAAGAAAATGAATGAATAAAGTACCTCTGTAGAGAAAAAAAAGTTATGCAATACGTAATTGCTTATAGACTGTAGCTCAGTTTCTGTCTTATCTCTATTTCTCCTCCCCTTCTCCCCTCTTTTTCTATCCAATTTTGCTCCTCTATATAGGCCTATGCTTAGGTGGAAAGATCCGCGCCTGTTTGCTGTCCATATTAGTTTTAAATGATGGCAGCAGCGTTTGGAAATAGAATACTTATCGGTCGAGTCCCATACAGTATTTCTGCACATAATTTTGTCACGAACACGACACGTTAAATGGCTGCAGAGTGTGGATAGTTTCATATTGTGCAAATGGAAATATCTTATTTATTTTCAAAGCCAATACGCACATCTCAAGTGATGCAAAGTCAAGCTTCTGTTTATGTAAACAGATTCCGGTAATTTCTTTTCTTAATTACAATAGCCATTAATCAGTGATTTAGCGACTGAATCTATATCTATTTATCAATCAATCAATCAATCAATATCTCACGTGATAGCAGTAATTATGTTATTTATTTTACTCTAATTTCGGTTTTTACGGTGTCATCTCGGTGCAATAATGTAAAAACACTGACACGTTTATTATTGAGCAATGCAGTCATGAGATTGGAGTCGTTAATGCCCCAGTCACATAGACATCCCGGATCACCCCGAGCCACCGCGGATCTGATCCGGGGTGATCCGGGGAGAGATCTGTGTTCACGCCTTGGACATTCTTGGACATCCGTGTATGTCCGTGTATATCCGGGAACATCCGGGAGGCTAACACGGCAAATTTTGATGGTCAAAATCATCCGGCGTCATCAGGGGATTTCCGTGTTGGCAGAGCGATCCGGGATGGTCCGTGTGACTGCCGTGTAGCTGCCGTGTTGATCCATGTAGATGCCGTGTTTGTCCGTGTGAACGCCGCACTCTGCCGACCTTATCCGTGTAGCTCCCGTGTTAATACCGTGTGTACAGTCATATAAACGCCATATATATCGACACTTCATCGAGGTCGAAATTATCCCGGATCTCCCCGGTTCTCCCCGGATCACCGCGTAGATCTTTGAGGATCCGTGTCTATTTAGCTGTGTTTAGACGAGAGCAGTCTTGGTCTGAGTACAAGTAGCTTCGGAGAAAGGGTCGGAGGAAGCTTGGTCGGAGTAACTTCGGAGGAAAGGTCGGAATAGTTCCCGTCTGAACAAGGTCGTGGTAACTTCCTCCGGTCGGAACTTCCTCCGACCAAGCTACTCCTGAGTTTTCTTAGGAGTATCTCGCTACCACTACTATACAGCCGGTCGGAGTGAATTGCCCGTGCGGACAAGCCCTCGAAGTATCTTTGAACTTACATACCTTACGAACTAGGTAAAACTTCCGGGGTCAAATCGCAATGTTGATATTTTGCGAGTACACGTGCGCGTGTACTGCAATTCTAACCTAGTCGATCGCTACGCAGAAGCTAGCGCTCAAAAACTTCCATCAACAAGAATGGAGAAGACAAATGCCACTGGTAAAAAAAACAAAAACAAAAACAAAAAACAAACAAACAAACGTATGGTCGACGTGCGCGGCGCTACCACTTCCGGAAGTTACACCGACACTCCACGGTGATCCCCGTGAGGGTCGTGGTAAATTGGTAGGAGGTTCTTCCCACGACCGTCGTGTGGACACAGGGTCGTGGTAAGATATGTATAAATCTGAATTTTAATTGCTGCGTCATAAAATTTTACCCCGACTGTAGAAGTACAATGTACGTCTGAACATGGCTTATGTGACTGGGGCGTAATCATAAATCACTTACTAGTACTTATTATCTGATAGGTACCCCCAAAAGATCGTCATTGGTTATGAAAAGCTAGGTTTGCAGCGAGTCAACACGAGGGTATGTTTTTTCTCAATTGTTAGTACTAAAGCAAAAAAGTTGAAATGGATCCGACGAAAGTCCAAAATACGTAATAAAAATCGTACCAATCCAATAGCTACACACCAGTAATATGCCTTGTCACTTCTTCTAAGATAATAAGATGAATCTTTTATGTTGATACAATCATCATTTTGCGCAAGTCAAGCTGTTATATGACTAACTTCGGCCATTGAATTCGTAGTAACTATTCCAATTAGCACACACGATACTCACACCGTTTGGCACTTTATACGGAACGCCTGAAACAAGTTTGACACCCAACGCTGATACTTGAAGAAAAGAACTTGAATAATGAATAAGGCTTCGTAGAGACTACATGTATTATACATTACAATGTACAATAAACGAAACAAAATTGTCCCTCCATACATTCAGGTATCTTACGTCAACCATCTATGCAATATTTGTAATTGCTTATAGACTGTAGCTCAGTTTCTGTGTAATCTCTATTTCTCATCGCCTTCTCCCCTCTTTTTCCATCCAATTCTGCTCCTCTATATAGGCATATGCTTAGGTGGAAAGATCCTCGCCTGTTTGCTGTCCATATTAATTCTAAATGATGGGGGCAGCGTTTGCACAATGGTGTTAGGCACACTGATGGAACGGACTCCGTCGGACGCACATTATTGTGCGCCGCGATCATTGTCAAAGTAGGATGGGAGTGGAAAGAGCTCTTAATGAGTACTTTATTAGAAAGGTTTTTATCGCGACATCGGTGACGAACATTGGTACCGGACAGTAACTCATGCCCTGAGTAAGAATGATTTATTGTTGTTTATATGGATTAGATTGGTCACCTGCAGACATATTGCTGAACTAAGAATAGCAGTGTGTTAGTTTTAAAATCTTTAAAAAAAGCTTCAAATTAACATGATGATTTTTGCTGGCTTAGAGCGTGCAATCTTACATCAAGCTTGTACAGCAGTGCTGATATTGTAACCTTTTATAAGTCGACTTTCGTACCCGTTAGCTAGATCGACTGTGGGACCTTGTTCTAAACTTCAGAAACACTGTGATCTCGACACATCATCTCGTACAGCTGTAACGCCTCATGTTCCATTGTCTAATTATCGCAGGGTAGCTGAAGGGGTTCGTAAAACACAACTTGGAGCCAGAGAACGCTGCGTCTGATCAAAGACACCTCATATCGCGACGGCAAACCAAGACCGCAAAACCATGTCATAATATACTACATCTGGATGATACATACTAAAAATAAAGGCCATTGATTATTGGTAAAAGTAATTGGTTTCATTCCGTCCAATAGCAACGGAGAACTTTGAGGACTGCTGGTAAGTCGATACAATGTCTACGAACTCGTCTCAGCAAATAGGTCTCTTCCAAGTGAGATATCCCATAGGTGTTCAGGTAACAGGGATGACTCTGTACAGTCTGTCCGAAATTCTGATTCTCACTTTTAATGTCTTTACATTCTACGTGCTGCGGGCCTGTGACGAAAGGGCGTTTCCCGACAACACGCGGCTCTTTTACCAGGCCCTAGCAGTGGTGGATGTGATTGGTGGTACCATTGGATTTTCTATAGACATGAGCGTGCTGACGCCGTCAGAACTATCCTTCGGGGTGGGCGGTCCTTTCTGCATGTTACTCCCGACAATCTACTATTCTTTCTTCGGTCAGACGCTCTTCGTTCTCTGTTGTATAAACGTCGACAGGCTTCTCACCATCTTAAGACCGATGAAATATCTTCAATTCGCTACCGTCAAGCTAGCCTCCTGGGCCCTGGGCTTCGCTCTCGTTATCCCGATCCTCCTAACATGTGGTCTCTGGCCCTTGCCGAGTTTCCCGGCCACCAACGTTCTTAGAAGCACTTGCGGATTACAGGCCTCCGACGATGATCTTGCCGATGACGTGTTCTTCTGGAGCTTTCTCCCCATCATCTTGTTCTGCAGTCTCACCATGGCGATAGTCACCATCTCGAATTTGGGACTCATTATCATAGCGTGTCGTCAAGCTCGAAGTCTTGGACGCATCACCCCTCGATCCCATAATGACCCATCCCTGAACGCATCACCGTCCCCCGACATGACGAGGGGAGTCCGGACCGTTATCGTCATCACTGGCTGCTCCTACCTCGGAATGTGCACTTGGCTTTTCGGCACTTTGGTCATCTATCCCAGATTGGAATCTTCGCCTTACCGGGAGCTCTTCATAGTGTCTGGGTTCATTGAACTCTCGACGAGATGGTGGAACGGCGCCATCTATCTATTGACCAACAAGGGTTTCAGGACTCAAGCCAAAAGCACCTTTCAGAAATTACGCCGGTGTGCCAGAGTTTAAAGTGATTACAAACGTCGACAATATATACGTACATGTTTGTATTTGAAATAGATCGGTTACCATGAACTGTACAATTTACATGATCTACAGATGAACAGTTACGTTTAGGAGAAGAACTTTCTGTTCAAATGTTATTATACAATGTTTCAGTATGTACACCTTTGTATGCCTCTGTTGTCTCAATAATGTAAAAAAAATGTCATTTCTTGTCACCCCAAGTCTATTTGCTGATTTCCGGTGACGACTTAATCCCATACTAAAGTAGTAGTTGCATCCATCCTGCAAAGAAAGCCACTGTGTTTTTCAGGATTATTGAGATACAACGTCAGTGATAGTCAAGATAAGAGTGCTATCGGAAATTTAAAAAAAAATAATAGCTACTGCCTTGTTGTAAAGATTGCTTCCAAGAAAAAAGCCAGGAATGGAAGACATATCGGCTGAGTCTCATAGTGTTTCTGCGCATAACTATGTCACGAATGAACCTAAACATATTCATATGGTTGATAATTCGTCGTTCAAAAGAAACAATGTTACCAATAGATATCGGTTGGTATAAAGGAATAACATCAGATTTGGCGGTTAGAGTATACCGCCCCTTTGCTTTTCATCCGGAAACGAAAAAAGAAGGAAAGAACAACAATATTAATGATAATGAATAGATAAATAATGAACAACATTTAAGCTCTAAATTGTATAAAAGTCTTATCTTGATTCGTCTCTACCTCCCATCCATACATAAAAAGAGTTTGGTTTACTATGTCAAATCAAATAGAAATCATACATCAAAATGTTCTAATTCGGCTACAGAGTGTAGATAGCTTCATATGCAAATGGGAATATTGTATTTATTTTCAAATCAATAAGCGCATCTCAAGTGCAAAGTCAAGCTTCTGTCTGTGCAAACAGATTCCGGTAATTTCTTTTCTTAATTACAATAGCCATTAATCAGTAACTCAGCAACTGAATCTATATCCTGATCAATCAATCAATAATCAATATCTCATGTGATTGGAGTAATTACCTTACCAGTGTATTATATTACCCTAGTTTCGGTTTTTTACAGTTTCATGCCCGTGCAATAATGTAAAAAACGTTGACACGTCCATTATTGAGCGATACAGTCACGGGACAGGAGTAGTTAATCATAAATCACTTATTGCAAGAGTGCTTGTCAGCGATTCACCGTTCGGCCGAACGAAGCAGTTCAATAAAGTGGAAGCCCGCTCGCTCATTGATATCCTCGCTATACCACTTCACTTAACAGTCCTATACAAATAGCTGTAATCTGGAGCGACAGAATCAAGAGTGGTTGTCGCTTCATATCCGAGAAAATCATGTTTGTCATCATTATTATATTTGAAATTACCTTTCCGTACTAATAAACCGTTTGCTGTATGCTTCTCTGTTCCGCAGATTTGGCTGTGGTGTTCTGACCAAAAAATTTGTCGTCATGCAGTTACGTACACTTTCATCTAAGGTCATGCATACTCATTCATTCACTCGTTTTGAATGTATTTATCATGATACTATGTTTCAAAGCACTCCCTCATGGAATCTGCTTTTCAGGGGTCCAGGTTATTGCACTAGGAGATGCGTGATTTGAAATCAGTGTGAAAGCGAGCTAAGTTAATAAGACCATGTTATACTGTCAATATGTAAAGAGCAATATATTCTTGTAACTATACAGTAATTGGTACTACTTGAGAGCTCATGAAATGGTCGTTGACGTAACAACTAAAAGTGTCCAGTAATCACTCAATTTATCTAGAATGCCGTGTCGATGGTCTGCTGCAAATCAGTTTGTTGGTTTTTTTTTTCTCTCTCTCTTTCCCTCTTCTTGGCTCTCGGGAGAAAGCCTTGTGAACTACTGCAACTTCTCGATGTTTCTTTTTTTTAAAGGAAATTCTTTGTTATATATTGAGATATTATATAGGTGTGAAGAATATGAAAATATTACAGATTCTATCAGAAACCTCTAGCATGTGACGTTTGTCCTCATTTTCTATTTTTGCCAGAAGCCGTCAGAAGACCAATAGTGTTTAAATTTTCGACATATCGACTGACACGCTGATCTGTATGCCAGAGAAAAATGAAGACAGACTCAGTAAGCCTACATAGAATCGCTATGCATGCGTGTTACCCTTTGCCATTTTATTGTCCTGTGATAATACACAGGCTAGCGTTTGGGGGTAATTACTGCTCGATGAGTACAAGTCATTTAAAAGATAATGACAGCCATCCATATTATATATAAAACAACCAGCAACCCCTTTTTCTGTGTTGACTTCGACGGATTGCCGTCTCTTTCGTATATGTCCGGAAAATAATATGAGCTAACAAGCACTCTGCAGAAACTGGTGATACTCGATCGCCATACACATTATGACATTGATTTGATTGCCAATTATCAGTTGCTGTCTGTATACAAATACACATTAAAGAGGAAATCCACCCCAAAAGTAATTAAACTCTAAAAGAAAAGGGAAAATACAGAACGTTCCAAAAATGGAGAAAAAATCAGCCAAGAAATAAGGAAGATATTACATTCTTAAATCCGACTTTTTAAAACATTTCTTGACTAATCCTTCTGAATAATCAAATGAGCGACTTAAAGTTGATAATGTCATGCCCTCACAACTTTTCATGTACTATGTTGCATATGAAATTCGCGGAAATGCATTTTCAGCATATACAGGTAAAAGCATATTTCCATACCGAAATATATCTTTTATGTTTTTATGTGTGTGAGGATGAAGTCGGACTATAAGACTCAGTGAGAGAAAGAAGGAGGCATGACTGCTTTTCTCTGGAGTCAAAACGCAAGTGTGCTTTATTCCTTGTTCTCCAATATATCAATCCAACACATGTACATTTGATGTATCACTGTACACTATATCTACAAAACATGACCCGGTGACTTTCCGGTGTTGTTTACAATATATTGCTGATATGGTGTGATGAGGTGATGATGAATGACGGGGAGAGCGGAAAGGAAGTAGGAACAGAAAGTAGCTGTCGGCGTATCAAAGATCATGAAGAGAGAAAGAAACCAGAGAACGATAAGAACTTAACAGTGGACAAGTGTGGTGGAAGGGTGGCGGTGAGATGGCTGATTATGGAATGAATGAAACATGCTGTTTACTGCTACACCATAGATAGTCACAATATGTCTCGTGCAGACACAATATCCCTTCCCTTCTTGGAAAAGAAACACATCACTAATGTTGTCTGTGAGTGAAAGGATAGCCAAGAGTTAAGGAAGAGCAATAGACATAGGAATATACGGAATACAGTTACGAGTGATTTTCAAGCAAAATACGGTCATGATAAACTGGAACAAATTATGTTTTGCATGTCAAACTTCAGTGGAATATGAATCCATGCACTGTTGTATTATGTACTTGCATGTAACGATATTTAACATATCAACTCGTGAAGGTAGAAATTAATACATTAAAGTGTATTTTATGATCTTGATATGTGTACTCTGCAAGCTTGAATTTTGGTTTACCAACAAAGTTGTATCGCAAACATGAATATACATCGTATTTTAACCATAGAAACAGGAGATAGGTTATAGAGAGTAAAAGGAAGACAGAAGTAAGGAAAATCTGATGTCTGTTATTCACCATGAATACAATTTTTTTTTTTACACATTTGTGAATACTTCTGATAATACGACAATACACGAATGAAATGTCATACGAGCAATGTAATGTGAATTTCATTACAAGTATATAATCAGGGTTCATAATGAGTTGTCTTAACTTAGTCTGCGAATACACATCTTATAAACATGGATAAACATGGTAAAGGGTTACATTTCGATCACACATCATGATTGAACAGTCAGACTTCTCATTCATATATTTACAGATATTTACAGTTATTTACAGTTCGTGTGACACTGATAGTTCTCCGCTGAGTGTTCTTCACTTCAATCAGTCCACCTTTTTTTTTTTTAACGACTCAGGAATTCACTATGGTTTACATGAGTGTTCACATGATTACACCTGACCTGAAGTATGTAAGTCTGTCTGGTGGTCGCGATTGTCTGTGCGATCGTCGAAGCTCTGCTCCGTTCTGCTGCGGAGCGGTCTGACGGTCTAGCTGAGTGTCTTCGTGAAGGTCGAAGTCGGTGTGGACGTCGCGTTCTCGCGAATCTGGCTTTTGTGGAGCGGGGATTTGGCGTATTTGCGACATGTATCTCATCGCTGTCTCGTTTCCCCTGCGAAGTTTTACGCTTCCACCTTTTCTCGCGATAACTACCCACGGTTTGGGGTCGAATCGCGAGGAGAATTTGTCTCGCTTTCTCTGCGTGATGATAACATGATCCCCCGGGTTGACATTCCGTGGTCGCGAGCGTTTCTTGTTGTCGTGATACGCCTTCATGTTCGCTTTGTATCGCTGATCGTGTCGTCTGGCACTGGCGTACGCTCTGCGAGTTGGCGTTGGCGTTGACGGCAACTTCGTGCGAAGCTCTCGATTGTATAGGAGCTTTGCCGGTGTCGCCAGTGTTGCCGGATGAGGCGTTGAGCGATAGATGAGCAGAAAAGCTAGCATAGCTCGATGCCAATCACGGTTGCTATTCCTCGCTGTTCTGATCGCTTTCATGAGAGTAGCGTTGAATCTCTCAACTTCCGCGTTTGCTTGTGGATGGTAGGTTGTGACGCGGCGGTGTTCGACAGCGATCGCTTTCACGTATTCCGCGAACTCCTGCGAAATAAACTGCGGTCCGTTGTCCGTCACGATTTCGTTGGGAAATCCATGCTGCGCGAAGATTTTATCTAGCCGCGACGTGATCACTTGCGATGTCGTTGATCTGAGGATTTCAACTTCTGGCCACCGCGTAGCTGCATCTACGACGACTAGAAGCGTTTCTCCAGTCGGTAGAGGTCCACACAAATCGATGTGGAGTCTGCTCCACGGAGCGCGAGGCATGGGCGATGGCTGGAGAGGCACAGAGGGAGGAGCTGGCATCTCAGCTTGGCAGGCTGAGCAGTTTCGAACTACTGTCTCTGCATCGACATCGATTCTCGGCCACCAAACTTTTGTGCGTAGGGCCTGCTTCAGTCTCACAATGCCCTGATGCGGCTCGTGTGCGATGTCGAGCGTTTGCTTTCGCAGCACAGTAGGGATGACGATGCGAGTTCCGCGAAGAAGAAGACCATTCTTCGTTGATAGCTCGTCGCGAACTCGTTGATACGCGGATAATCGCGGGTTGTCGGGCCACTTGCCTGTATTCACCGCATCGATCACCTGTTGGATTTCGGAGTCGGCTAGGGAGGCTGCGGTGATTTGTTGTCGCGAAAGTGCTCGTGGTATTGCGTGCGTCAGAATTGCGTCAATGTACTCTTCTGCGATATTTCGATCGCGATGAGGTTGATCAATCGGTAGACGTGACAAAACTTCAGCTGGATTTGTCTTCCCTGGCATATGCCTAATCGTGAAGCGATATTGCTGTAGGCGTAGGGCCCATCGTTCAATGCGTGCGTGTGGTCGACCATGCGGTCCGTAGATGTATAGGAGCGGCTTGTGGTCGGTGTGGAGAACAAACTCAGTTCCGTACAAGTAGAGATGAAATCTCTCACAACCCCACACGACAGCTAACGCTTCTCGTTCGATTTGCGAATACCGACGTTCCACATCAGAGAGCGTGCGACTAGCATACGCGACTGGGCGTGTTTTCCCGTTGATCGTCTGCGTAAGAACAGCACCGAGACCGACGGGGCTGGCATCGACTCGTAGCTCGGTCGGTGCTCTCGTGACGAAATGTGCCATGACTTCCTCGCTCGTCAGGGCATGTCGAAGTTGGTCGAATGATTGCTGCTGCTCAGGACCCCAAATCCATGGCTGGTCCGCGCGAGTGAGTCGGCGAAGGGGCTCGGCAATGGTGGCAAGATTTGGGATCAGTCGCGCACAATAATTCACTAATCCCAAGAACGAGCGAACTTCTGAGGAGTTTGTCGGTTGTCGAGCTTCTTTGATGGCCGCTATTCGAGCGTCATCGGCTGCGATGCCGTCTCTCGAAATCACGGAGCCGAAGAATTTGATTTTCGGCACCCGGAAGATGCACTTCTCCGGATTCACGGTGAGGTGACGGTCGCTGAGTCGTCTCAGCACGGCGTGGAGGCGGGCATCGTGCTCGGCGATGTCCCTCCCGAACACCACGATGTCGTCCGAGATGTTCTTTACGCCTTCCAGTCCTTGCAATGCGGTCTGTATGGCATACTGATATGCCTCGCTTGCTGATGACAATCCGAAAATCAGTCTCTTATAACGCATCACACCACGATGCGTCACGAATGTCGTTATATCTCGTGAGGTCTCTTCGAGTTCAATTTGGTGGTATCCCCACTTTAGATCCAGCTTAGAGAATACCGCGGCACCGTTGAGTGCGGTAAGGGTCTCGTCTAGGGTGGGGATCGGGTGGCGCTCTCTTTTCACAGCTAGATTGGCTTTTCGCATATCTACACAGACTCGTATGTCCCCATTTGGCTTTGGAACAACCACAAGCGGGCTCGCCCACGATGTCGGGCCTGACACAGGCTCGATGATGTCCATGTCGATTAGCTCTTGAAGTTTTTGGTCCACCTTTTCACGGAGGTGAAACGGTATCCGACGGGCTGGCTGAGCAACAGGGGCTATGTCCGCATCAACATGTACACGCACCTTGTATTCGGTGAGCTTGCCGAAACCGGCAAAAACTTCTGGATATTGACGCTGGAGGTCATCGACGTGGTGGCTGGCAAGATGAGCGTCAATGTGAACGGCGCTGGCGTTGTGATTTGTCTCTTGTACACTCTCGTCTCCGACTCGAATTAGCTGTAGCGCTGCGGCTGTGTCTCGCCCAAGAAGACATCCACTGCTTCCGTGCACGACAACGAATCGTGCTGTCGTGGAAAGTTGAGTCGAGCACGAAGTCCTAGCGCTGAATTCCCCAATCACTGGCAATGGGGTTGTAGCACCGTACGGAAACAGGCGAATATGAGTGGGGGTCAACCGCAGATCAGTCGGTGATGCGCGGCCTCTCATCCACTCATATGTGCGGGCGTCTATTATATTTACCGACGCTCCGGTGTCGACCAGCATGTCGATTTCGATGTCCGCTATTTTGACGCGGGTCTTGTTTCGCGACTGCCCAATGGTGAAGAGACGGTGGGTGTCCGTGGCAGGCGTTTCACCAGTCTCACTGCCGTTGTCGTGGTGGCTGGCGATCTCGTCGTCGAATGGCTGGAAATTACTGAGTTCTTCAGCCACTGAATTCACGCCTTTCGAGCTGCTGCTGCGACAAACTCGAGAATAGTGTCCGATTTTATGACACTTTCTGCACTCCTGTCCTCTAGCTGGGCACTGTTGATCTGGAGGTTGATGTCCGTTGATCCCACAGTTAGAACACGGTCCAAAGTTAGATTGGCGCGAGTATTGTGGCGCGTATAATCCTCTTCCTCCTCCTTTGCGGTGTCGACCGCGATTTGAGAACCGCCGACCACGCCTGTCATTAGGCGCTCGATAGCTCTGTCCAGTAGTCACTTCGTCTACGTGTTCAGTGGAGGGGGTCGAGTTCTTCATCTCCATCGCCGAGGCTTGGCGATCGGCTGCTTCCGCAGCACGAGCGATAGAGAGAAGACCAGTCAGCTTAAGGTCCGGCTCTCTCAGCAGTCGACGGCGTAGCGACTTGGAGTTGCATTTGTCAATGAACTGATCTCGAATGTGGTCGTCCTCGTTGGCACCGAATTCGCACGTGGAGGAGAGCGTCTTAAGCCTCATGTAGTACTCATCAACAGACTCGCTGTCACGTTGCTCACATTGGCGGAAGGAGTGTCTCTCGAATGCAACGTTTTTCTTTGACACAAAATAGCCAGTCAAGGCTGACATAGCAGAGTTGTAAGATGTTCCCCCATTTAGCGTGGCGAAAAGCTGCTGCACATCTGGTCCGACGCAGTGAAGAAGAATTGCCCGTTTTGCTGCATCTTCTGTGACTCCAGTAGCGGCAATGTAGTACTCGAATGCCATCTTCCACTTCGACCAAGCATGCGATGCTCTGGCCGAAATATCGAAGGGAGCAGGCGGAGTAAGCATCCTCGTCGCCATTTTTATGTTTTTATGTGTGTGAGGATGAAGTCGGACTCTAAGACTCAGTGAGAGAAAGAAGGAGGCATGACTGCTTTTCTCTGGAGTCAAAACGCAAGTGTGCTTTATTCCTTGTTCTCCAATATATCAATCCAACACATGTACATTTGATGTATCACTGTACACTATATCTACAAAACATGACCCGGTGACTTTCCGGTGTTGTTTACAATATATTGCTGATATGGTGTGATGAGGTGATGATGAATGACGGGGAGAGCGGAAAGGAAGTAGGAACAGAAAGTAGCTGTCGGCGTATCAAAGATCATGAAGAGAGAAAGAAACCAGAGAACGATAAGAACTTAACAGTGGACAAGTGTGGTGGAAGGGTGGCGGTGAGATGGCTGATTATGGAATGAATGAAACATGCTGTTTACTGCTACACCATAGATAGTCACAATATGTCTCGTGCAGACACAATAATATCAGAGATAATATTTGGTCTTTTTTGTGGTTTTAAGGCAAGCTTTATGTTTGTTCAGCTGAAATATGAGATTTTATGTAATGTTTATGTAATAAATACGAAATTGTGAGAGCATGGTATCATCAATTCGCTGAAAATTTTTGAAATTTCAGGACGCCACAACTTCCTTATTATTTCTTATCCGATTTTGATCATTTTTGAACCGTTCTGCAGGGATTTCATTTCTGCTTCTTTTGAAATTGATAACATTTTGGAGTGGATTTCTGGAGTACGAAAATGGTTTGATGACATGGAAGGGCCGTCCTCGATGATGATGATGATGTATCACTTCCCTTCGTCTACGACCTCTGGAACCATGAGGAAATACTGGGAGAGCAAAGAAATTACTTCAAATACAGACTTTCTCCTCCCTCTCCTCCTCACACAGATCAATCTTTGGCGCCCATTCGCCTGTTACCATTCTATATTTGATGAAACATTTTTTTTTTTTAAGAATCGCGGATCGTGGGGTGGGTACGAAACTGTAGCTGTCCAACACCCCTCGCCTCCACCTAGAAATTACCAAATTTACGATGAGTGTTTATACATGTATTCTAGTAACTAGGTCCATTCTCATGCAATGTATCCATCATAAGCACCATGAGTATTTGACAAACATTTTGTTATTGTTTTTCTCTTTTTAATAAGTCATGATATCAGTTTTCAATTCACTTCTTTTATCTTCAAGATAGGTATCACTGTCTATCAATTTCCAGATACTTTGCGCTATCAAATCAGAGCTTTATTCAGATTTCGACGTATTTCGTGGTATATAGATCATGTAAAATCCATTCTAAATCCGAATATTCTGTGGCAGAATATACTAAAATCAACATGATTAAGTGTACAGGAAAGCGAGAGTTCACGGCAAGTTAAAGTACTTTAATTCTTTCACGTTTTCAGTAAACAGTGAGTGACATTAGCGGCGAACACCATACCCAATTTTAATGAAACAGTGGCGTCAAAACTTCACAAATTTAGCTATATCTTGACTTTCAAATCTTTACGAAATTTCTTTTCATGAAATAAAAGGAACAAATCATATAATGTGCATCCGAGTAAACCGTTGTGGCAGCTACACATTAGCAACTTGGAATTTGAAGTACTGACATCACAGACTCTTTTCATTAAGTGTTCTAAAAGTGGTGTGATTGTAAAACGTGAAGAGGATCTCGGTAACTCTCTGGTATTATACGTCTCATCAGGCATTTTAATGAAACTTCCTTTAGTTTGTTTGTCTGTTTTTCTTTTTGTTGTATCATATTTGTCAAAACACTTTAAACACAGACGAGGTGTTACATTAATCCTCGTGATACCTGGGTCCAAACAGACATAGCGTCATCGTGTTTGTTCTTCTCCTCGGATGATATTTCTCCTTCTTGGCGTAATTTATGCTGCCGGTGTCCGGATGAGCACTTTGCCCTAACCATCATCCGATGTTTGCACGAGACCACCTAGGTCATCACTAATAACAAGGAGGGGAATGAGGACGGAGCATCCAATTCAAGGATCGACAACCCCCGTCACTTGTGTCACACTGTCCTTTGACAAAATAGGTTGTAGTCCATAACAAGTAATCACATGATGATGATGGCTGGTATCTGACCATTGACCATTCGGTGATTAATAATTGCTTGCACTGTCAGCGTCGTTTGTTGGGATATCGGAACGAAAGAGTTCACCGTGAATGATCAGATTTGGCCGCGGCAGGTTTCAGCCAACATGAATGAGACGAGCGCGAATGTGGTTATATTCTCCATTTACTGGCAATTGTCGGTGGTCGAGAAAAGCATCATCACGTGCATTTATGGCTTGACTTTCTTTTTCATCCTCGTCTTCAACTCCCTGGCAGTTTACGTCTTTCAAACGTGTCGGGCCGGTTTCCATGAGAACATGCGTCTGTTCTTTCAAGCGATGAGCGTCATTGACATTATTGGAGGCTTTATCGCCTTTTCGTGGGATATTATCATGGTCACTGCCGTTCCTGTCTTGAAACGATGGCTCAGTTGTATGGTCTATCCCGCCATTTACTACACAGTGTTTAATATGACGCTTTTGGTCTTATGCCTCATCAACATCGATCGTGTGATCCGAATCATGAGGCCATTGCGCTATCCAACCATCGCCACACCCAAGAGGGCGAAGTGCGCTCTGGGAGGTGCGCTGATCACTGCAGTCCTGTGCACGGCGGTCCTGTGGCCCCTACCAAGCCTCCCACTCACGAGATTTCTTCACCGGATGTGCGCACAAGAGGATCCACCTACCTCAACGGAGACGGAGCTTGGCCCAACTCCTACTGCTTTTATTGCAGGAATCCCCTTCGTCCTAATCGCTGGAATACCAGCGGTCGTCACGCTGGTGGTCACGACGGTCACAAACTCAATTTCGGCGGTCATATCTCGCCGGCATGTCAGTGCACTGAACAGAGCCGCAAGGACCCGCAAACGATCGAACACGAAGGCGATGCGCATGCTTTTGGTTTTGAGTGCGTTCTCCTACTTCAGCGTCAGCACTTGGCTTACCAATGCCTTCTACGTTTACCCTAAGATCTACACGACTGGAAACACCTCGGTTTTGCCGCTCGCCATAGCCCTGGAAGTATTCGAGTTGTCGACTAGATGGTGGAATTGTTTCCTCTACCTGCTCTCCAATAGATTATTCCGACACCATGCTGTAAAGACGCTCAAAAGATTATTCTGGAAGAAATAACGCAAAAACAACAGCAACAACAACAATAACAAAGCTATAAAAATGTCTGTATATAAAAGTGAGAAGCCGACATCTTTAATAAAGTTATTTTGGGACGGTCAAAGGTCACGAACAGACGGCAAGTCCTGGCAGCATGAATATCATTCATTACACGTCAGCTAGTCAGCGGTATGGCCTGCCTTGATGTTATTTTAGTTCAAGTTGTGAATGTTTGACTTTGAGGTCAAGAGAAACTTCATCCGGACACTTATAAGACACTTTCAGAAAATTACAATTTGTCAAGGAATGACACAAGGGCGAATTGTTGTCATGTTTGAATAGCGTAATCGTTTTTGTCCTCGTCAATTGTGATGCAGTTTCTCTTTTTGAGATTTTGTTGTTAAATCCGTTATTTGCTTTCAGTATTGTTGTTTTTATTATTCCTGTATTTGTTTTTTGTTTTGTTTTTTTTTCACAAATAGGCTCATAGAAACATTTGTAGCAGGTACAAAGTTTTAAACATTATAATTTCCGAATCAGATGTTGCGTACAGCAAAATGTCAAGACATTTTAAATATATAAGTGATGGTATACCAGTAAAGCAAACACCTAATGGTGTTGAGAACGTAAAACACGAGACGACTCATTAGAATCGCAACATTCAATTTATCATACGAACAAAAGTATGAAAAGTGTTCCTAATAAAGCTAGTGCACTTATCGATATCATGGGAAAAACACACAACGAAACATTGTATACAGGCGGGAGTCTTCTTCTATCAACTTTTGTTTGCTATTGATTGCTTCGTGTGGACATTTTTTTTTTTAATGTGAACCACTTGAATGAAAGTACCGTAACTACTTTTTTTTTTTTTTTGAGCAAGCTATTAGATAGGGGACCAACGGCTGTAAGTGCACTCCAGAGGACTAAGGAAAGTGCCATAAGAGAAACTGTGTTGAATTTATCCATCTTTTCTCAGATTGACCTGAGTGTGTTATCAATGACAATGAATTACATCCTGGCATCTACATCGAGTCACTGACGCAAAGTTTGGTTTCAAACGCTAATACAATGTACTGTAATCATGTTTTGTGATACTTCACCAGAAACTACGCAGGGGACAGGCCCTACCCGACAGTTGGTAGCATTTGTCAAGCTGTGACGTGACGTTCACATCATGATTAGACGAGAAGAGAGCGGAAGAGAGAGAATGTAATGCGTGTGTGTTGTGTGTGTGTGTGTGTGTGTGTGTGTGTGTGTGTGTGTGTGTGAACACGTGTACAACTGTAATGTGTGTGAGGGGCGGGTGAAAGAGACAGAGGTGAGGGAGAATTAGAAAACACACACACACACGCACACACACACACCAGCGTTGTACGAGGGAAATTATAGCTTTCATTACCTCAAACTTTCTCCATGATGCTGACCAGTGTTGATGGGCGTAACCTGTGATACATTAGCCTCACCTGACTGACGATGGTATCAGATTCGTGAAGAAAAGTCACTCTTCCCGCGTTGCCTCATTGAAGCCGAAAACGTCATCTCCGTTTATTTTACAACCGTCTGTCTTCATATAATTGCAGTTCCAAGACAAGCTCATTGTTACACCCACAACGTTTATCACGCACCGTTCCTTTCAATCTATTTAGTCATTACATTGCACAAATTTTTGCAGTGGGTTGCTATCATCTATATCACTTAAAAAAAAAAAAGAATCAGCAGTGACAAGCTCAGCCTTTGTCATGGCTAGAAAAGCTGTCGAGGTTGTGAGGATAAAATAAGGAGATAATTATGGGAAGTGATGGTGACGACGACTGGCGGTAAACACCCTGCGTATTAGCGGGACAATAGGAAAAAGAGTGGATTGGGGAAATCACCAGTGCTGATGACCCTTATGAAACAGCAAGAAACAAACTACTTAGGAGTGTGTTTTGCGAGTATGTGTGTGGGTGTGACATACACAATTCTGGTAGTGCCAACGGCGCATAAAACTAACATATAAATGAATATAAGCACACTACAGCAAGAAAACAAAACACACACACACACACACACACACACATTTGGTATGCTTAGCTTGCATAGGACGACAGTCCCATAACAGAACTAGATGAGCCTTTCGCAGGTCAAGCATATCACCCATCAGAGGCTGATAATGTATTACATAGTACGTTGTACAGTGTACTATTTAGTACTCTCTTCCATCACTTTATACGTCACGATTTTATAAACTTCTTATAGAACAAATTTCCACTCTCCTTGATAAGATTTCATTCCGAGGGCATACATACGTTAGTACAGTGCGCTCCGTTATAAACGAAAAATAAGGTTGTAACAAAATTTTTGTTGAACGACGTGAAAAATCCGGTCCCAACATTATCCGCTCTACATCTCTTAATGTTTATTTGGTTAATTATAACAAAACAGCTGCGAAAAGCTTATGAATACTGTACGGTGTATCGAGTTTCAGATTGGGTGTGGATCCACTTTATGTAACGATATCGGCACGCATGTAAGATCCATGACAGAGGGTAATGCTCTTTTGATATGTCAGTAATTCACAGCTCTCCCACTGTCACTTACAAACACACTACAATTGTAGCAGGTACAGTGGATTCTCGTTATAACGCAAGTCCTCGGGATGGCAGTTTCAAGTTCAAGTTTCAAGTTTCAAGTTTATTCAAAGTTTCCACACGTTTTCTTTCGTTATATCGAAATTTCGTTGCAACCACACAAATTAACGATAAAAAACATAGAGCCGCTAATTTCGCGACCTGGATTTTTATTTCGTTGTAACCGGAGTGCACTGTATGTAGAATGAAAGTCATAAAGAAGGTACATTATGATGCCAACTATCACAGCTCGTGGAATGTTACATTTATTCACTGCACACAGTTCCACAAACTAATGTACAGCATAATAGAAATTTCATGCATACACAATATATTTATATATTTATATATTTATATATTTATACATTTATATATTTATGTATACATTATGTCACAATGTATCTACAAAAACTAGCATAAATGAACAAACTCCATTCAAAAAAAGATACAGTACTAACGGCACATTGTAACAACCAATGGTAATTAAGTGGGTTATGAAAAATATGAGGTGAAAATTGAACAGCGGCAAAAATTTTCTACTTTAATGCACGTATGGTGTTTCATCTATAATTGACATCCTTACAAATAAAATATCCTCTTTGATTTTTAAATTTGTGAATTCCTTTGCACGTTACTTCTTATTTCATAGAAAATGCATATTTCAATGCCTGCACAGAGACTAAAAAGGGTACAACTTACATCTCCAAGTATAGACATATAACAAAGACAAACAGACAGGCATAAAGGAATGTCAGAGACTTTCATCATAATAGTTACACATGAAACAATACTCTTATTCATTCACGCAGCATCTTGCAAATTCTAAATCATAAATGTACTGTGCATCTGGTTAAATCTGAAAGTACTTCCTTGACATTTAGGATAATTTTCTTCTTAGTTGTTGTTGTTGTAGTTACTCTTATGTCACACAGTTAATTGTCATCTTTTCTTTGGCCATCAATCTAGAACTGTGGATCGCTGTGGACGATACTTCCTTTCCTTATCTGCCAGAAAATGTCAGGATGTCAGGTGATCATCACAATGTTCTAAAACACCTCTTGAAGTTCTGAAAATATTTGATCTCTGCTGGTGCTGTCTTGCCCTACTCATTACAGAGTGTCTTTGTATTCAAGGCAAACTGGTATGGAAGAAAAATATTGCATGATACTTGGGTAATTCATATAAACTATCAACGTTTTATTAACATGAAAGTGTCAAAGTTTGATATACTGTACTTGTTGTGCATGGAAACCCCCGTAAGAGTGAGGTCGCCATGATTAATACCTCATCTATAACCACTACCTTCTTGTAAACATACTTAAAAAAAAAAAAGACTGGCTAGATACAGTACCAAGTGAACAGAAATTTGGGACTGCGAAAGTTACGTTCTTTAAAGTGTTGCCTCAGTGTAAACGAAAGCATTGTCAAAAGGTTTCCCTGTATTTATGACAACGGATGACATTAACTTGAAGTATGAGAAATAGACTTTGCTCCAGTGGCAGGAGAGATTGAAAGAAGGGAACAAATGTCCTGCGGTAGTTCAGAAATCAGAATACAGTGTCCCTGTTAATCTGTCATTAAAATGGTGGGGAAAAAATGCTTTGAAGCTAATCGGCAGTGGGGGAAGAACTCTTAAATAAGGAAAACTGTGACAGTTATATTGTTTAATCTATATCATGGAGCTTCATCTCAACGGAAGACATATTTGATGAGAAGACTGGTCACATTTTGAGGCAGGAGTTTACATCTTTGGCATTATCTGTGCATCCTCATTGTTGGCAGTACTGTGGTTCTCGGCAAATTGGTGTACTTTGCACAGCAAGATAATCTGCAACACATTGCTCAAACTTTATGAAACTTTGTAGGCTTCATTTAAAGTTTGCACATCTGGTATTTTCATTAATCAAATTCATTGCTTCTTTTAAGGAAAATAATAAAACTGACCCTTTTGCCTTTTCCTAATCTCAGAGTTTGAAATATTTGGTGCATATCAGTGGTGGATCCAGAGAGGGGTGCGCCGGGTGCATGCAACCTCTTTATTTTTTGTTAAAACAAAAGAAATAAAAAGAACTAGATATATCGCTACGGCGACTGATATGCCTCCGCCATAATGCATGGTTCTCCTAATAGGTCTATAGTACAATGTCTTGACAATGTGTGATGACAGTTTCACACAATTGGCAAAATATTAAAATGACAGGTTTGCCACAAATGTGCTGAATGTTCACTTTCCTAGAACTAGGTTCAATTGGATGAATGATTAAAATGTCAGAGTGCAGGTATTTGGGGAACTGATGATTTTTACTTGACTTTTGACCCTTTTATAAGTTTATGCATTGAGTGATTTTCAAGGTATTGAGAAAAAGTATAATTTCAGTATCAAATGGGAAAATAGCATTATCTAAACCTGGCCTTTGACCTTTGACCACACAGTTCCAAAGAGAATCACTGTTAGGTCGAACATGCATAAATATGTAAGTTTCATGATGATACCTTGAGTTACTTTTGAGATATGGAGGAAAAAGTGCAATTCAGCACTTTCACTTGACCTTTGACTTTTTACCTTTTGGCAAGAAACTTCCCACAAAATATATATTGGGTAATACATGCATACATCAAGTTAAAAAAACAAACAAAACCTTCAGGCATTGCATAAATATAAGGAAAGTACTAGTAGTGATATTTTGAGGAGTTGACCTTGACGTTTTACCCCCTGACCTTTGAACCATGACCCCCAACTTCCCTAGATAATCACTGCCCATTGGAACAAGCATATATACTAAGCTCCATAAAGATACCTTGAACCATTTGCGAGATATGGAGAAAAACATGAATTTTCAACCTTCTTTTTCACAAAATAACCTGTGACCTTTGACCTTTGACCCTGTGACCCTAAAATCCAAACAAAGCATTATCCCCCCAGGATATACCCTCATACCAAGTTTGATGTAAAACCACCACACGGTTCTTGAGATATCGACAAAAACAAACGGGACGGACGTACGGACGACCCGAAAACATAATGCCTCTGGCCACTTCGTTGGTGGAGGCATAAAAAGGGGTGCATGTACAACCCCCCCCCCCCCTTTGATTTTGTGTAAAGGCGCCTCCCCTTTATGAAATTCCTGGATCCACTCCTGCATATATACGGTAATGCTAAATATAGATCAGAGTGGCCTAGCAATGGGTGGATGGATGATGATCCAAACGCAAAGAAGACACATTTTGAAGGCAAGTCAAAGGCAACACAGTTTAAACAACAAATAATTCCTCATGAAAGAACATCAAGGTTGTGGCAGTTTTGGCCCAACAAATAATTTTCTGGTGAAAGGCTTTGGTCCATCAGTAGATTGTCCAGGTGACTTGTCTCATCTTGGACCCTTGTCCCTGCACCATCTCCAGGGCTTGCCTTGACTGGTCTGGGTAAAAAAAGCAGAGAATAAGCAAACAGTGAAACAACAACACCATGATTAGAAGCTAATCTTTCATTGCCATGGTGACTGGAAGGCATGCCTTGGATGCCTCTCTAAAGATGCTATCATGACAGATATTGAATGGTCCACATAAATACTGATTGGTGATTGGTCATATTGCATTCACATAACTAATGCAGTGAAGACTGACATTGTTACTGTAAAAGTGGATATTTTCACGCTTGGCTGGGTAAGAAGATTTTTCGTTTGTTTTTAATTCCACGGAATCAAGACACCAAGCACAGGAACATATAGCAAGCAAAAATATTTGCACGCTTTTATTTTTGTGCTAATTTTTCAACTTTTACAGTATTCAGTGAGCAGTGACATCAAGTCAGGTAACATCATTTGACAGGATGCCGAAGGGACTGGAATGAAAAGTGTATTCATGTAGACCATTCGAAATAACAAATATTGCCTTGTCTATCAGTTTCACAATAACACTTGAAAGTCACCGTGAGTTATATTTTCCCTCATAACAATAGTATGCAAAAAAATATAATGTCTCAAATATGTTTGTGAACGTTCTCAGTCATCCAGATTAAGTACGGTAGATCATTAACTACATGTGCATCAGTAAATCTAGTTAGGTGGAATTACAAGTCCATAGTGCAAAATTCCCCCACCCTGTTACGGGTCAACAACCAATTGCCGCCAAAGATCTGTTGGCCTGATGAAGCGTCCTGGAGAGGATGTGAAACGTCGCTACTCCAAAACACAAGTAAATCCACTCGACTAGATTTACTGATATAGTTCATGATATAATGTCTCAGAGAAAATGTTAACGCCCTCAGGAATGTCAAGTGTTACATTACACCTCTAAAAAGGCAATACAAGTGTACCTGTACAATATACTTGATTGTTATTCATTTGCAAATACTCATGTCAGGAATATCTAAGGCTATATGAAACCTTTCCAAGTTTTGCTTGCAAGTAGAAACATTAAACTGAAGATGACTTACATTTAGCTTTGAAGTTAAAACATATTCTTGAAAACTAACTTGGGATGAAAACCTCAAATCAATGCAACCTGAAGCTTTCTATAAAAAGGCTTATACACAGAGGCCTCCCTTGCTTGTGGATACATTTGCGCTGATGTCTTTTAATCAGTTCATTCTATGTTCTACGACAACATATGAAATTCTGGATGGTAAGTCTCCATGTCACAATAGTGTTGTAATGGGGTACAATAACAAGGCAGTTCCATTTTAAAAATCGTCTAAGCATATCAGCAAAATTATCATTATTTGAAGTATAATGATTGTAATCCTGATACAATACAGAGTAAATAATTCTACAAGATACATTTTCTCTTTTTTTTTCAGTGGAAAGGAAGAGTGATTTAAATACAAATGTACATGTGATGTGTCTTAAAGGACAAGTTCACCTTCATAAACATAAGGATTGAGAGAATGTAGCAATATTAGTAGAGCACATCAGTGAAAGTTTGAGGAAAATCAGACAATCCGTTCAAAAGTTATGAATTTTTGAAGTTTTTGTGCAGTAACCGCTGGATGAGAAGACTACTGCAGTGTATGTATAACTTAGATGTCACATGCGTACAACAATATAGGGAAAATATAAAGAGAATTTCACAAAATTCCATCTTTTGAAAAAAGTACACATTCCCCTGACTCGTTACCGACAAATGTTATGGGTAATATTATTCCCCCCGCCTTTAGAAAGAGGCAAGTCAAGTGCTCTTTTATTATGCGAAAAAAGTAAAAATATGTTGGATTTTCTTTTACATTTTCTTCATACTGTTGTACGCATATGACTCACAAGCTGTAGTAGTCTCCTCATCCAGCGGTTCCAACACAAAAATTTTAAAAATTCATAACTTTTGCATCGATTGTCCAATTTTCCTCAAACTTTCACTGATGTGTTCTACCATTATTGTTGCATTCTCTCAATCCTTATGTTTATGAAGGTGAACTTGTCCTTTAAAGAGATCAGCTGAAAACTCTGGACATATTAGATATAAAAAAAGGTCAGAGGTGAATGACTGTTTTTGAATCCTACCGGTGATGAGGGGGCATCCATGGAAGAGGAGGATTGCTATCCTCGGGCAGAAATTGACCACAGCTTCTACGGATTCATCAGTCAGGAGCACACAGTTGTTGAGATGGAGCTCCATCAAGGACTGCTTACACACTCCCATGCACAGGCTGATGATGCCTTCATCCGTTACCTAGGAGACCGGAAAAATGATGACACACATTCCACATCAACCCCTAAAGGACCACTACCTAAGAAACTACATTATGATCACGTATAAACAGGTTTATACTGGGCAGTACTGAAAGAGTTAACCTAATCAAGACTACTACCCAGTATAGTAATGCTTGGGGTCTTCATGAATGAAAGTGCATACATGCTTTAGCAAAACTGAATAGTCCTTATGGGTTACTAAACACATATATATACTTTATAAGATATTCTTTGATTTGGATTGGCTGAAATCTGGGGCATAAATTCAACAATATTCTTCAGCCCCATAACACCAGAACTGCTCAATACAACATAGTATCAAACAGCCCCATAGTATTAAACTTATCTCTTTTTGGTATGTATGAAGTGCATCTACAGACATGGGCACATTCACATACATGGAGTGTAACGCATGTATCAAGGTCTTGAAATGATTCCTCCTCTCAAGCTACTTCCAGAGCATGATATGTCATTATCTCTTCTGGCAACTTCGGGAAATCTTATTCTGAACAATCACAAACATCACTTGCAGTGTCATTCGTTGATATCAGGTCAAATCTACAAACAGCCAACCCTTTTTATTTATTTATTCATTATTTTTTACATTTTGAAATTTATTTATTATTATCTTCTCTTTCTTTTCTTTTTTTTTTTGGGGGGGGGGGGAAAGCAGGTGGGGAACTAAAGAGAAAATACAAAGCAGCACTAAAAAAAACAATCCGACAAACACATACTGTAGACTGAGAGACATTCGTGGCACTAAACTTTTGCGAAAGGGAGCTGACGGCCATTTTCACACCATCAAGCATCGCGAATTAGCGACTGGCATTCAGTGCATTGTGTAGACACAAACTTTGTTCACATTTTAATTTTTACAACTCTTGGTTCCTTGCAGACTTCACAAAAGTTTCATGCATGCAACAATTCTAGTTTTCCAGTAGCTTTGGCACTTGCCTGCGTTTTGGAGACATTCAGACTCCTGAGGGTTCTGCAGTTTTGTCCGATAGCCAGAAGTGATTCATCAGTCAGTCTGGGGCAGCCGCCGAGGTTGAGCTCAACCAGCTGCCGGCAGGATTGGGCCAGGGTGACCACCGCTTCGTCGGTGATGTTGACGCATCGACGCAGGTAGGCCACACTAAGGAGAGGGCACGATCTTGCCAGGGCATGAATACCTACGAAATGGCATCACAAAGAAAATTAGTTTTATACCTCCTACTATAATAGGTGACATGTAGACAGTACACAAACAGAGGAAAACTGTTGGAAATGATATAAATGGTTACAAAGGAAAGGCTGTGCATGTTTTGTTTCAGTGCCTCCTGATACTGGTAAGTTGTTGGGTTTTTTTTTCCTCTCTCTCTCTGTTAAAATGCAGAAAAAGTCCTATTTTGAGACCATAAAACATAGATCCTGCAAGAGAACTGCTAACAGCACATTGCACATCAGGGGCAGATCCAGGAATTCTGTAAAGGGGGGGGGGGGGGGGGGGGGTCGCAACTAATATTTCTTGAGCCACTTCCAGGTTTCATTTCATTTTTTCTTTAGATGTCTTTTGTTGTTTTTTAACGAAAAATAAAGGGGAGCGTGCGCCGGTCGCGCCCCCCTCTGGATACGCCACTGCACATCCAAAGCAGGTTTGTTCATCTCAACTGCAATGAACTGGGATATATGTCTCTGCCTTCTGACACAATAAAATTTCACCATAGGTACAGCCCTTCTTACAGTTTACTTTTAGGCATGGTTTTCCAAGAGTATTGATCACGACCTTTGATCTTGCCAACTGAACTTTGCTGTCTATCACCAAATCTCTATGATTTAGGATGCATTTCTTTCCTATGTGCCACATCATCTTACCAGTCAAAAATTCCTATGCTGAGTCATGGATAGAAAATGAAATTATTGGCAAAGTTCAGAGACCTTGATTTGCAACATTTCACCTCTATCATCATATCCATTACTT
The DNA here is from genome assembly GCF_040938485.1 of Diadema antillarum. Lineage (NCBI taxonomy): Eukaryota > Metazoa > Echinodermata > Echinoidea > Diadematoida > Diadematidae > Diadema > Diadema antillarum. The sequence goes on along the minus strand of NW_027271209.1, from coordinate 162,835 downwards.
CTTACACCATTGAGGGGTCACAGCAGGAACTATATCAGTGCATAACTACAGTGTGACAAATGTTCTCTTTGCACCAAAGCACGTTAAATATAATGTCTGAAAAGGAGAGACAACACCATCAGGATTTCTTACAAGGTAATACAAAGGCAAAATGCTAAACTTTACCTTCTGAGGTAATTTCAGCTCTTTCGCCCTTAGATGAGTTGAGGTCGATCTTTCGCAAATTTCGGCAAACTCCGATCCGCTGGAGAGCTCTGTCACTCACTTCAGACTCACTCAGATCCAAGATTCTTGTCCTCTTGTGAACTACCTACACCATAAAACAGATTAGAATGATTAAAGTTTACAAAAATAACCAAAATATTCTCTCCTCCACTCCCCCTCTACTGGTACCTGGCTTTATAAGATGTTTATATATTGGCATCTGAGAAGAAGCCTTAGGCATCCAGATAAATGAAAGAGTCTAAAGAAGTTATTTCATCTTCCAGCTCCACATTTACAATACAAAAGAAGAAATTTGCAATGAAGTTTGACAAAGGCTTCTCTTAGAGAAGGCATCTTCAGAGACAAATTTGGCAAATATTGAGTTTACAAATGAGTGATCTGACAACTTTCGAAGCAATAGTCCTCATTTGCAAAGTCATGCAAGAGGTTTCAAATCAAACGTATCACAACATGTTTTGAATGATAAATAAATAAATAACTTTCAACCCCAGGGTAACTGTAAAGGACCAAAATCTAACATTTCATACTTTAACTAATACTATGCTTTATTGTATTGGTCAAAGTAACCACAAAATGTACCCTGTATTCAGGTGTCAAATTCTGCTTTCAGACAAAATGTGATTGATAGAAGTTGAAAGGGTCTGGAAAAGAGAGCAACTTCTGTTAGGCATATAAATGGCTCATCAATTACAAATGAATATGATTTTGTCATTTCTTAAGTAGATAATATGTGGTAACTACATGTACATACTCATGGAATAACTTTGTGAATTTATCATTAATAGATGATTCTGCAGAATCATCACTATAATTACTGAAAAAGAGTAAAATATTTGCAAAGATAATGTAATGTACCATATAGCTACCTATAAGTACTTCAATGTTACTTGTACAAAAACAGATTTCATCATAAAATCAGCTAATTAGTAAATAAAGACATGACCGAAATTCAACCATATGTACCTGAATGATGAAATCTAGTCCGTTCGGTTTGTCAAATTTCAAACTTTATCATTATTATCTCTATCAAAACTGTGATTAAATGATTCTACTCCAAGCTGTGTAAGCATAGACAATGGCGAATTTTCATTATTTTGTTTTTCAGTTCGAACAGGCAGGTTATACCTTAGACACATTTGCATCGGTGATAAGCCCTCGCTTGGACATAAGATGCAGAAGTTTGTCCTTTATGTTGACAGGCATGTTGTCAAGCTGTGAAATAAAACATGGCAGCTGCTTGATGACAGACAGCAGGGACCTGTAAGATATCAGAGACCAGAATTCAAAAGGAACATTCAATAATCTTGAGTACAAAGCAATGATAAAACATGTTGAAACTTACACAAACTATATATATTTACCTTGATTTACCTTGATGTTAGGCATAAAGTATACTGGACTTATTTGCCCCTCTGCATCCTCTTGAAACCTGCTGCAATTGTTATTTGCTCTACTATTTGCATGCGTAGGGCAGGAGCATCATGGGAATATAGTATCCGGGTCATAACAGTTGAACTTATGTTTCCATGACTTTTCCAGATTTGATTTGAAGGTGTTAATGCTGCTGCTATTGATGACTTCAGGTGGTAGGCTGTTCCATAAATTGACTACTCGGTGTGAGAAATATATGCAAGTGTAAAATCAAAACTGTATGCGCCTAGACAATTATACACCATAGTTTTCGGAGGTTATGCCATCTAGAGCCTGAGGAAGAGGGTAATGTACACTATGTCTGACACTTCATAATCTCTGACCGTAGAATAAGAAAGGGCTGTGACATTAAAGAAAAGGAGAAAAAGGTTTCAATATAATTACAGATGGTAGGTAAATGGAAAATTACTCAACATGATGAAATCATGCATTCACATTGTCTGTGTTATGAGTTTGATTGCATCATCTGTATTGTATATTACCAGGTACTAATACTAAATTACTATTAGTAAATACTAGTTATCTACTACTTACTAGTACTAGATCTAGTTAAATTCACTGAACCTACACTCATATTCAGTCATACCATACATAATACGGCATTGCTTGCATGGACAGAGAGCATAAAAAGCAATTTATTAAGATGGTCCCAAACACTAGATCTAGTCCAAGCAATCATCATCATCATCATCATCATCATCGATGTCCACGATCATCGTCATCTCTAACCCGAGCCGGAAGTAGCCCTGTGTAGGCTGTAGGTAGGCAGGTCCTAAATCACTCCACCAGTCTCCCGATCATTAGCGCCTGATGCTGCACGAGTTATATATCAAAAGCATGGGCGAGGATATCAGACAATTTTAAAATGCTCATCTGATAGTCATGACCAGAACGTAAGCCATATTTGACAGTTTACTAGTTACGCGAGCGCCCCCTCCCCCATGCTGCTGTCATGTTGTGGGCAACAAACACAGAACTGGATATATGGGACTGTGTACCAAGTAATGCATAAATGAGCTCATCCTTCGCACGACGAAACCAATCATAAACCGTAAAAAAAGACAGACCCTATTTACTCATGTTCTACCAAAGTGGTGCATGGAACACAATACTTACGCTGAAAACAACGTCGAAACTTCGGCATCCATGCTATACCATTTACGGCGATTTTTCAAAGCTATATTGTATTAATTTTTTACTTCAAGTGTTTACAAAATTAAACGAACAGTCACCAATAGATGGCGTGCTACATTTTGACATGTTTTTGCGCCATCAACCACACAAAAACCAGTATGACCGTCGACGACGAATACGGAGACTCGCCGCGCTAATAAATACCCGAGTGCTTCCTACTCTGCCAACCTTGGACAAATTTTGTCTCTCAGTTTTCGACAGATGACGAACATTTGCTTTTATTTCATTTCATTTGAAATAGTTTTTATTTGTTTCAATTATTGTCTGAATAATACGTGGAAATGTGTTCTGTTCACACATCGTCACTATGTATAGCAGTGGAGCCTACACTTTATCTGAACATATCGCATAAAATGACATAAAATTCGTAATTGTGATGATATAAACAATAATCACAGCAAAATTGAATGCTAACAAAACGAAACTGCACTGGAGAAGTTAAAAGTAATTACACTAAGGTGTGGTAGAGACTGTTTATAATGGTCGCTTGTTTTATGGGTTGAGGTCAGTGGCGATCCTAATACACTGGGCTTAGCCCGACCAGACGCTGTTACGCTATGCGAAAACAGTGGACAGCGACTGGGCTGTGTACAGTTACACTGGGCTCAGCTTTCCAATCTCGCTCTTGTAAAGATCTAATCTGAATTGTAGCTTATTGTGCTGCTTTTTCTTTATTTTTTTCCATCCTCTAACCTCCTTTTTTCATGTTCTATGATTTTGTTATTCTAACTATGCGAATAATTTGTAAATACACTGTATCTTTATGATTCTTCTAATAAAGAAAAATAAAAAACTCGGCGTTTGTGCCTGAGTGACCCTACAGTCTTTCTCTTCCGTATCACTGGATTTTTCTTTTTGGCTCTCTCTATTCTATACCCTCTCTCTCTCTCAATACATCCAGCTTTCTATCTATCTATCTATCTATCTATCTATCTATTTTTATCTATCTATCTATCCATCTATCTATCTAGTTATCTATCTATTTCTCTCTATCTATTATATATCTATATCTATCTATCTCTCTATCTTTCTCTCTATCTATCTATAATCTATATCTACCTATCTATCCATCCATCCATCTATCTATCTCTCTTTCTATCTATCTATCTATCTATCTATCTATCTATCTATCTATTTATATATCTATCTCTCTCTATCTATCTATATATATATCTATATCTATCTATCTTTATCTATCTATCTATCCATCTGTCTATCTATCTATCTATTTATATATCTATCTCTCTCTCTATCTATCTATATATATCTATATCTATCTATCTATCTATCTATCTATCTATCTATCTTTCTCTCTATCTATCTATAATCTATATCTATCTATCTATCTATCCATCTATATATCTATCTATCTATCTATCCATCTGTCTATCTATCTATCTATTTATATATCTATCTATCTATATCTATCTATCTATCTATCTATCTATCTATCTATCTTTCTCTCTCTCTATCTATAATCTATATCTATCTATCTATCCATCCATCTATCTATCTATCTATCTATCTATCTATCTATCTATCAAATCTATCTATCAGTTTTCCGCAGTTTCTCTCATTAGAACCATTGTATATTGATCTCATGCATTCTATTTGTCCATCCCCTCCCCTTCCCTTGATTTCCCTGACATCCATACTATTATTGTTTTTACCATTGGCTTCGCGGCATAGAAGACAGGGATCTGGGTGATATTGACTTAATTGTACACTTGTATTTGTCTGTTAACCCTCTTATTCATGTCAATCTCCTTTCTTACTTGGTGTTACACATGTCTACAGCAGACCTATGAATAGCCCCCGATGCTAAGCAAAGACGCGTTTGTGAAACAAGTGTACAGACGAATCGATTTTTCGTAACTAGGGAAATACCATTTGTGAGGGACACGCTTTCGTCCTAAAATAAGCATATGCCTCACTTTAAAATCTTGAATTTAGGTAATGAATTGTAGAAAAGATAGACTTGCTAAATATACTCTATGTCATTACATTTACATAGACGAATTTTCGAGGAACAGATAGAAAATGATCATAAATCATATAACGTCGATAATTCTAGACCCCCTACGGGACATGGATTTGATCCTGATGCCGATATGCACGAACTAATGTAGTGTACCGCGCATTAGCAAAGTACTATAGTACACGGAGTCTCGTGAGTTAGAAAACTTCGCCAACTTTGAACTGCAATAACAGCTAACAGGATTTGATGAAATAATTTTCACAATGTGACAACGATTGTATCATTGTTGAGACTTCGAAGAATGAAAATGCCAGGATTTTGTAGAAAAAGGTGATGCGATAGTGTCGAAATGACACAATTGCCGACGCTTTGTATGGTCAATTATGACCAGGAGGAGCCTCCAGGTTTTCGCTATCGCTTACCGGGAGACTTGGGGGGACCTCGACGGTCGGGCAACGGTACCTCTCCGAGACAGGCTCTATCGTTGCCCAACTCACCGAGATATGCCACACCGACAGTTACTGTCCAACGATCTCACACAAGTGGCTTTCCAATACCAAAGAAGCGATTTTTGACGTCGAAAGATGACTCTTATGCAACTCTTGTAAGTATTCTCGCTTACTAGGACTGAACCAGTTTTGTTGACTAGATACGATTGAAGTCTGAAAACAAGACCGTTAGAGTACCAGTAGTAGCAGTACAAAAAGATGTTCAACACAGACATAATACTTTATAGTAATAGTAGTCGCGATAACGTGAGAGTACCGCATACATTGCATGCACTGATCACTGCTCATGCTGGAACTTGCACATTGTCTGTTTGCTTCAAGTTGCAAACTGTGTGTACCCAACAGTAATCTACCTTTTTTCTAACTTTTACTTTCCAATCAGTCAACTAAACTATGATATGGGTCAATGTTTATAGTTGTGATAGATTACAGTTTGAAGGAAAGTTGATGTTCAGGACAGGTATAGATGTAGAATATAATGTAATGATATTCTTCTTCCAGTTGCAATCCTATTGAAAACTAAAAGGATCACCTGCTTGATCCTAAACAGTGCAGGAGTATAATATTATACTGCTATGTTGTTGTGCTTTCATATGCTGGTTGTGCATGCTAGCACAGATCTCTCATTGTTCGGTACATATACAAACTCATCAGCATTTGTGAGACTACCCATAAATGCAGACTTTGCTTCAAAATTTTAGATTGTGATAGATCTGTTTGTTTCTGGAAACCTCTTTGTGGTAGTTGCTAACCTGTAAACTTTCTCTCCTATGCATGAAACAATTTCCTTTTTATCTTCATTTTTTAATTACAGTGATTGGATACTATCTTTGTCACTGAGATTCTCTGATCATGGATATTTCTGTGGTTCTCTGCATGAAGGATGTCATCCAAATTATGATTTTGTCTGTGAAAACAATACTTTTCTTCACAACTTAAACGCAGCAGAAAAAAATTATTATAGCATTTCTTTCTGGTCTTTCAGTTCTTAATTTACATAAGAACTGTGGCATTTGTGTGAAAGATGCTGTCATTGAATAAATGCAATGGTTGTTGAGATGTTAACTTAAATTTGATTTCTCCCTTTTATCTTTCATCGCAATATAGAATCATGACAGCTCCATGCACCCGATTGCCTACAGGGACCAGCAGAAGTCGCGCAGCCAGGAAGCACTTCCCTTCCTCCAGACGCTCCCCGAGCACTTTGACAACTCACGGACACCGCACAACAGCCGAGCGGAGCCCGGCAGCCGCCATCGCGAGCAGGAACTCCTCCCCCTCGTACCCGCCTCGTACGCCCTGCCCCCGCTGAAGACCATGGGGGAGACAAGCCTGACGGCCAATGCAGAGCTGCTGGCAGACCCACAGTGGAACGAATGCTTGAAAGCCTGGGTGTCTGGAACACAGGTAAAGGAATATTTAGACACATTTCATGTACTGTGTATGCCATATTTATGGGGTTTTTATTTTTGCACATTCTGCCATTTGGGTGTTATTCACTGATTTAACAACATGCAAAAATATCAACTCTGATCCCAACGTACAACCTTGTAGTACTTCATGATTGGGAATATAACCACTTGCGAAATTATCAGGAAGTCCCAATTCACAAAAAATTTGACTCACTAAATATATGGTGTATAATACAGAATTTTATCGATGTATTGTATACTCGCAGTGTTGCAAAATTATTCCCTGCATTATCAAAATGATCATTTACTGTGTATGTGATGTATCACCCTTTATTCAACCTGTCCCGATATTCACGTGATTTTCTTGTCCACAAGACAGTCTTCCCTTAATCTGCCTCCTTCAGTCCTGAAGATTATTGCAGATATCAGCCAGTTTTTGTGTTTGACCACTTCACTGGGATTTCAACATGCTCTTTATGAGAGACATGATGTGGGTTCTTAATACATCTTAGGGTATAGCTCTCTCACACATGGAGATTGATGGCTTTAAGTCTCCACCGAAGGACTTAGCGACAAAGATAAAGTGCTTTGCCAAAGAGCACTACTGCTGGGCTGGAACTTGAACCTCATTATATGTGCACAGAAGCCTGGGGTCTTATTCTATTGTACAGTCCTGACTGCTCAGCAAAAGATCAATTTAGGAGAAAAAATAATAATAACTTTGTTGTGAAACAATAACCTAGGATTTATTATGTAAAGTAGACAGGAAAGGATTAAAGTTGATGAATTATAGACCAAAAACATGATACATGATTTTCATTTTCTTTTTTTCTTTTTCTTTTTTTTTTTGGCTCAAAGCAGTGGGAATGTTTTGAATTGGTGACATCTTCACCTAATTGTACTTGCTTGTTAGTTGTAGTCATTACTCATCGAATATGCTTTAAGTTTGATTTTGAAGTAACTATATATAGGTTTATGTTCATCAAACTTTGTTTTATCAAAATCATAACAGAGACACGGTGTAGATTGCTATGACAATCTAATGCCACTTTTTGACTCCCAATTGTCAATATCTGGTTTGGAAGCAGTTTCAAAGTAATTCAGAATTAAAACAAAAAGTAGGTACATGTATGTAGCATTCTTCTCAAAGGAGTACACATGTATGCATATGAATTGTGAATTAATTCTTAAGGACAGAATGCTTCAAATGTACATGTAGTTCTAGAATAAGTATCTCAGAGAGAGTAAAAACAACAAATTGTGCTGTTTTTGTTAATCTTAGCATGCATAGAGACTGTAATGGAGAACAGCAAACTCTCTTCCAAAACTGCCATCCACATGATTTCATTTATTTTCAAATTGTCAGATTACATTGGAAGAGTTTTCATTTATTGTCAAATGTGACATGCACACCTCAGAAGTTTAATTTACAAGGGCTTCACAGTCAATATTTTGGCATTTCAAGCATTGTGCTCGACTTGTTGATTATCATCTGCTAAACCAGAGCTGATCAAGTACCATGTAACAGCATACAAATATTTTGAAACTTTATCCCCCCAGCCTTCGAGGCTTCGAAATACAAACCAGTTTACCTGTGCAGCGTACAACATGCTTTGTAGCTATGTTACCTAGCCTAGAAGCACCTCAAGGTCTTTGTAATTCAAAACATGCTATGCAATGTAACACCACAAAGTAACCAATATTGCGTATCTGCCATTAACCACTCGTGGACTTCACTTGACTGGTTCACTGACTAGATTCCAGTATTAAATAAAACTGCCTTTCAAACAAAGGTTCCAAACTTAACCAGAAAGCATGCTTGTCAGGGTAAATAGGTAATAGGGCTATCCAAACTGGATTATTTGAAGTGTATTTTGTGGCAGCATGTGATATGAAGAGGTCATACATTGTGAATAATACAATGTACACACTACACAATGTAAGTCACAGTGGGTAAACTGGCCTGCAATTCTATTGTACTTTATTTAACAACTACATGTTGTGAAGTATTCTATAGCAACCCAATGCAAGATTGCAGAATGGGATGTACACACATCTGTACATTGTATTCTGTGCATACACCTGTGCTGTTTGCTGCAGATTTCAATCTTCCCTTTAAGGAATTTATGAATATAAATTAGCAAACTTTATTTTTACATTCTCTGAACATAGCCAAAGAAATAAAACAAAAATGAGAACAAAAAATAAAAGACAACAGTGCTTAAGTATGCCTCATAATCTTTGTATAAGATTACAATTACATATAACATGTAAATGTGCACAATCAGTGCTCTTTTGTGACACTTGTTTGTTTGTTTGTTCTTAAGAGTCGTTTGTTTTTTTAAATTATGTGTCCCTTTTCCAACCCTTAAGATTAAATTTCTTTCATAGGCTGGTATATTGTAGAGGCAGGTAATTCAGGTCTTTTCTGAGAATGATAAAACTGGAAACTTCTTTATGATGGAGGGGGAAACAATGTTATTGATTTCCAGTGAATTTATTTAAAGAATCCAACTGTTATCCTTGGTACAAAAGGGGAGCATATTCTTGAGTGACATGAGGTTAGTTTTTCATTTCTTTTTTTAAAAGGTTTCATACAATTTTTAGAGACATTCTTCAACCGTGCAAAAATGGTGACGTTTGCCATAGAGATTTAAACCTCAGGAGTACTGTGTATTATACAAGTACATGCAGTCAAATGCCCACTTACACATTGTAGATGATGAAGAATTTGCCATGCTAAATTCATTATCCAGCATCATATGAAAGTACAGGTATAATCTCCAGGGTTTCTTGGTCTTCAAGATGAACCTTTGTTTGAATGTCCCAGTGCTGAGCATAATTCAAGGAAGAGCCACAGTCAAACAAAAGGATTGCGTCTATACACTTATCGAGTAACCATGATTCTACAGCTTTTCAACCTACAATCTGTTGAGGAATTCATTAGATAGCAAGGACAAGCCTAGTCTTTACAGTTCTATTCAAGAATTCACTAATAATCTCCAAGAAGGTCAGACATACAGTTTACAGAATAGCAATAGTGGTTACTGATGTTAATGATTGCATCTTGATGTTAACAAATGCCTGTCTTGCAGACAAAAACATAAAAAGGAACTTTTATTTTCCAGTTTCCTGCCATGTTTTCTCTCAAGAAATGTGACGTACAATTGTACTTCTCTTAGTTTTGACAGCATTTGTGATTGTAAGAGGGCAAAGTACAAGAGTTGTTTGAGTAAGGAAGGGGGTGGGGTTGAAAGTTGACAATAAGAAACAATTTGTGCCCAGAGACCCTTTATAATCCTCCTAAAAGAGGAAGAATGTGGGGCAGAGTATTGATCCTGCCGCTGTTTTGCAACAATGGAAGACGGTTCTAAGAGCAAGACAGCGTAGCGATTCCTTTTATGCTCACCATGCTTCACAGTGGTATAACTCTTGTTTGCACCACAAAAATCGACGTGTCTAGAAGCTGAACTGATCCAAGCAGCAACGAAAAAAAGTGGTGTTGCTAGGTGCAGGCTTCCTTTATGACCACCAAACTATACCAAATTTGTCGAGATATGCTCACTCAACTTGATCTTATTACTCACCTTATCGTTCAATGTTCAGCCATAATGTGCCCTAACAGACGGCAATAAAACACATAATGTGCATTACATTACTTCACTTTATCAGCACAACAGAGTGCGTATGTATTATTACGATACTGAAGCAGAACGTTGTAAATTCTTGAAATAGCATTCTATCCTTCTTGCTGGTAACAAGTGAGTACTGTAAATGATGAAAAAAGCTTCAACAAAAAACGTTCAATGCCATGTTTCTATGTTGTAATTTGAACATGAAACAGAGATGTACATTTTTATTACCGGTAGATTGTTCAGCGGATTTAATGAAATCAAATGCATGCATGTTTTGCTGTTAACCCGTTAAAGCAGGATATATATATGTACAGTAACCTCAACTAATATTTATCTACCCTCCTGTAGTTTCATTCTTTGTCAACATGTTTCACTTTAGATACTGGTACCTTGATAATGGATTGGGGGGGGGGGGAAGGTTCAACTCTTTTATCTTTCATTGTATGCAATGTCATTGTTGGCTGTAAAACCATTTAATTTATGTTCTTTCAGTGGTACATTGTGTCTTGAATCGTATCTTTTAGAAGATGAAATCTGACCTGGCACCACAAAAGCATGATAAATTTGCTAAACATTAAAGTTTAGAATACTGTGTTTTTTTGCATTTTTTAACAATGTAGGCTTTCAAATAATGTTTTATAACAGTGTCATATGTCATATTTCATTTCTAAACATCTACCACAGAAACAGAAAACCTGGTATGAGGTGTAAGCCTACAGTTTTTGAGAAAATTGTTTCAGATGAAGTCAAGCACTAAAGTGATTGGGATTTCAATAGAATATGTTTTATGTCAAGTCAACACATCTACCGTGCTAAACAAGCAACATCATTTACCAATCTTAAAGTTTTAAACCCCAAACATTCTATAAAACTAAAATTTAGACAGGTTCCAATTAAGACATCAAATCTTCCATGCAACAAGATGTCCAATTTCATAGGACAGAGTATTTGCAAGCAGTTTACCCATGTTAATAATTAAATGTCTGTGACCTCTTCAGGATGACATTATGATGGGTCACCAATTATACCTCATGATGTAGGATGTTGCTTGTGTGTTTTTTAAGATATAGACTGTATTTACGGTAATCCAAGAAGCATCCTTTTTCCACCATTTGCAAACTTTGTGAAATAGGGATCTCTAAGCTTCTACACAGAAAAGAGACCAAAGGTGAAGATAGTGTCCTGTGCATGACATCAAGAACTTTGTGGACAAGTCAAGGGGGAGGCCATTAGTGGTTTGGCTAGATGGCTTGGGGGGAAATAATCAATGCTTCCCACGGCCATAGTTCTGATACAGTATCAGTACTGAGAAGTAGTTTGCAGGGTTGGTTGCGCTAGCAAGAAAAACATGTAAGAGATCGCCATGTATGAAAAATTAGCATTATTTGAGGGGTGGGATGGAGGAAGGGGAATAGAGACTAACCAATGTGACATGCATTTACAATTGTAGAACATTCATTTAGCCATTGATTTTGGCTTACTCTTGGTTCATTGAATTCCGTTGTTACTGCATTGCGGATGCCTTTATCAGGGCAGCATGCCATGTGAAGTAATTGTCGTCTGCTATTGTTTACTGAGGTGTTTGACTTGCTGAGTTTTCGCTTCACCTAATCACTGAAGACGCTGTGATACATTCCGGTCTTTCAAACAAAACCACCTTTTCTTGATACCTATTGGTCATCATCATTCATAAAGCGAGCAGGATCGACCGGCTCAATACCTGTGGCAGGGATGCCAAAGCATCATTTCACTTGTAACTTAGCCTCCTCTGCGTTCTGCATTGATGATCTGAGAATATTGTCTGTACCATATGCTTGATTACAATTAAGGGCCTTCAATTAAATCTTGCGTTTTTTTAATTCTAGTATAAAGTTTATTAAGTAATCTGTGTGGTGCATGTACATTGTATGTGTGTGAGAGATATTGCTAGTGTGAAGTAATTTCTTATTCAGACTTCCGAGATCTATCTTCATGCCTCAGTGTCTTCATTGATCAGTCGTATGTAGAATTAACAATGTAGAGAACATGGGAATATGATTAAAATACAGTTAAAGAGTCATGTGTCTGCCAACATTTCAAACAACCAACGTGAGCATAGAGGGAGTGTATTGTCAATCGATACGTTTTAAGTCTGTACCATGATGGGTTCTGGCAGAATTCACAGTTTCAACATCCACTTCAAACGACGTCTGTGATCACGAGGACCCTTTGAGTCTCTAGAGAGGGCCTTCAGTGTCACGGAGGAAACAAGTAATGGACGAAGAATGACCCCCTCCAGTGGCCGCACAATGCGCCACTGCAGGTCGTAGGTCATGAATTCTTAATGAGGTATTGATCTGGAGGTTGCACAGCTAACGGTAGAGAATTGGACGAGAGTTGCTTCTCATTAAGACTGAAGGTTGATGGCAACGACTCGATCAAAACAAATTTGGCTGTCACAGAAAAAGTGTCAAACCAATTATTGCTACTTGGAAAAAAACAAAGAAAAGCGATGAATAGCCCAATACTTTGCCAAATACAAGCCATGTTTTCCTCCTTTTTCTAATATCACCCACATGTACATGTATATAGTACCTAGTACAATGAATGAGGCAGAAATTTCATACTGTTACAGGAACTATCATGATGTAAAAAAAGCTATCCAGTAGGCTTACTTATACCCAACAAGAGAATCTAATATCACTGTCCATATTTCATCATTGAACTGATTTAATTTTAACATCATCATATTGGTAAAAAGGCTCATTTTTTTTTTTCTGTCCAATTTTAGGGCTCAGCATTTGCATACATCAGCTTTACCGGCGCCTTCTCACTCCACGACCGCGGACTTTGTGATTGTCGGGTGAGTACAAACTCTACATCGTTTAGCATTTGTTCAGATGAAATAGGCCCGATCTGATAACGTTGCAGAAAAAGAATGTTATGTATGATTCATACAAAGAAGTAAATGAAATTATAGATCATCAGCATAGAGAAGGGAGAAATTTGATAAATGACTCACAACTGTAAGTGTCATTTTTTCCCTTCCATCAATAGTTCAGTGCATTTGGTTATCAATCACCCATTTAAGTAGCACCTCATGATACATGAATGCTTCCAATTATTTGTCAATTTATTAATCAGTCAGTCAGTCAATCAATCAATCAATCAATCAGTCAGTCAGTCAATCAATCAATCAATCAATCAATCAATCCATCCATCAATCAATCAATCCATCAATCAATCAATCATTAATGTATTTCAGTAATAATAATAAACTGTGCTTGTATAGCGCATATCACATTCAGGAAGAAGTCTGTATGCACTTTAAGAATGAAACAATACAAGTAAAGGAAGTAAGGTGAAAATGGGACAGGTAAATGAACAATAGAAAATTAAGATTAAGCTGACACTGAGAAACACTGATGGCCATGAGCCTTATCATTGCAAAAATAAATGTGTTTTCAACATTCTTCTAAATGAATCAATTGTTTCAGCATCTTTGATTTTATCAGGCAGACTATTCCATGATTCTGCTGACGCTACAGCAAATGTTCGTGCTCCATAAAATTTGGTGACAGTCTGGGGACAAACTAAGAGAGACTTGGATTTTGAGCGAAGATTTCTAGTCGGATGATACCTTTATTTCACTTTATCTCATTCTGTCTCTCTCACAACCTCTCTTTCACTTGGTATCATTCTCCCAGCTCTTTTCCAATTTTCCCCAAGTCCCATTGTTGGCAAGGGCTAGGAAATGAAATTCATCTCAAAAACTTTGTCCTTGTTCTGTCGACAGCCTGAATTTGAGGATGCCCCTGTGTACCCCTGCCCAAGGTTCTACGCCCACTGGCACCGTGACCCCAACGCCAAGACCAAGGTAAAAGAGGTGAAGAAGAAGGACCTTAAGAAACCAGAGTTCTGGACTTGGAAAGGGAGGACACCCATCTCAGTACCGCAGTCAAGACCAAGGAGAAAAGGTAGACAAAATTTGCCTGGTTGTCAAGGCAACTGTCTCTTTTTGTCACTGCAGTTGTCTGTCGGTGCAGGCATTCAGTGATTTGTATATGTCGTTTGTGGTGAAATATTGTTGACCAGTCTTTCCCGTGTGTTGCATGAAAAAGGTATATCTTTGGAAGCACTGTCCTGTACACGTACATGCTGCAAGCACTAGATGTAGATTAGACTTGAAGCAAACCAAAGTGGCAAATAAGGAGAGAGAAAAAAGACAAATGAAATTGATGAATTTATTTCTCTGACATCTTTGAATAGAGTAGCTGTTATAGTGTGCTTCAAACTAGACACTAGAAAGTAGGCAGTAGTATCTATATCAGTGCATGAATTCTCTTCTTTGCCTGTTGCGCAGTCATGTAATCAATGGTGTGCAAATTGTTCAATTTTGGGATTGCCACTTAGAAAGAAAATGGTTCTGACACTTTAAAGTCAATGCACAAATTTGTGGTTCTATCCTCTTGACATGGATCATTGCAGAGAATGAAAAAGTCACATGACATTTCTATTTTGAAATACTTGCACACGCAGCAGCACTTCTCTGATAGTTCCATTCGAATATAAACCTATTCTAAGATTTGTATAACTCATCAAAGATTTACTGCATGACCTGCTATTTTTATGTATAGTTCAGTTGTCAAAATTAGCTTTAATGAGCAAATAAGAGGATGAAAAATCAAACATAAAAAATACATTAAAATTTCATAGCTTTATCAAGTACTCGCTTTCTTATATGGATTTATTCCTGAGTCCCAAATACTAACTGCTCTGATTTTTGATAACTAAATGTTAAATTCATAGGCAAACAGGTCAAAAGTGACATCCAAAACACTACTCTGCATTTAGAGTGGCAGTTTGCACACCAAAAATTATCTACTTAGTCTATTTCTGCATCTTCACTATACTTCAATAGTAACAAAATTTAAATTCTGTATTTCATCCTTACATATTGTAGCTGAACATTTACCTAGACAGGAACTTTGAGAAATTCTCACATTGCACAGCAAAATCCATCACTGTTTGATATTTTGCATGTTACTGGTATTTAGCACATGTATGAGTGAATTCGTCTTCACTTTTGCCATTGCCATATATCACTGTTTGAATTGGAAATCACCTTGTTCTCTTCTGTATTAGTTCAGGAGGGTTTTGTTTTTTTCTTTCTTTTCAATCTTGCATGTTGCACTCTATCTCTTGTTCTTTACACCACCCTGGTTCCCATCACCTCCCTATTACCACCCTGCACCTCTCCTATGATGTACGGTCCACCTTTATACCACAGTGAGACCGGTCCCCCAGCCCTCCCCTCAGCCCCAACCCCCTTCACCGCGTGCTCCCAACCCCCTTCCCCAAACAGCGACTCCGGTCCTGTGGGAGAATCTGACACCTTCCGACCCCTCACCTGTGGTGGAAAGCAGCCTCCTGATGCCAACGCCAGGTAAATATCTCTTCTGCAGCCCTACCCATCCCATTTTTTTCCCCAAAAAATAGGCTCGTTATAGTCCATCAATAGCACTACGCCTCATAGGTCATTCCTTTGCAGTACCCCCTTTTTTCATCATAATGTAACAATACTGGTAGTAAGAGAGAATACAAAAATATCATGTGAATTTATGACACATAGAGCTAAAAAAAGAAATGATTATAAGATGTATCTCTTATCATCAAAAACCTGACCTTGCCATCAGAATCCTACAAAATTGAGATTATCAATAGCCCCCTGGAAAAAAAAATGAAGCAATAACACATTTTCAAGATATCGATAGGAATTTTGTCAAATGAGTTGTACTGTTGTCCCAGGTTCTATCTGTAGAGTTGCCGATCACTGATATCTTGCATGGCCCCAATCAATTCTAACTATCATTTTACTCTTTTCATTAGCTCTAGAATGGCACATAATAGTAGTGATAGAAGTCATTTCTATCTGTAGAAGTATTAAGTATACTATAGAAGGAATAATGACACATTGCATGAAAACTTTCCTAGTCCCAACAAAATAATACAGAATCAGCCTTGAATCTATTCTGATTGGTGTATTTCTTATCATGTTTCATATCTTCTTCTTTTTTTGTAATGCCATACGCACCTTGTGATCAGCATATCTCTGTTCATTATTCTCATGAGATTTTGTGTTTTGCTGTTGATGTTTCACACACATGATGGTTGCATATAGTCTGTGTGTGTGTCACTTTGAGTTGTAAGAATCATATATCATGATATGATCACGTTTCGTGTGTCATCTTGCACGTTGCCGTGGAGGGAAATACGATTCTGTGGAAGCATTGGTTTGATTTTTATATTTAAAGCATCAGGGCCCCATCTGGAGGAAAGACTTGCGATAAAAGTAACTTACAATGGTTGCAACAACAACAACAACAACAACATATCAAGCTGATTGGTTGTTGTATGGTAGTTGCAAGTACAATTGGCAAGAAATGATATGTGTCCCTTCTAATGGGGCCTATAGGTACTTCATGTTTAGACTGCAGACTGTTTCTCTTGTAGAAGAGAGGTTTGTGGTAGAAAATGATTTATAAAGATATACTGTATTTTTGCCCAATTTATATTGCATATACTTACTTTCTTTGATTGTCTTATGTTAAACCAAAATGCAGTATCGACCATTTTATTTACCATTGAACAGATGACGAAAAAAAATGTTGCAGGTTTTTAACTATTGACATATCATGTCTAGATTGTTTCAGCCTTACATTCTGTATTATGTTGTTTGCTCGTTACTTTGTTGATTATTTAATGTCAGGTATTTGAGATAATTGTGGCACAAGTGTCAGTTTTTCATTTGTTGCTTGAATGCATATGTTTGTGTTTGTGTGTGTGTGTGTGTGTGTGTGTGTGTTTGAGTGATTGAATGTGAAAATAAAAAGTAAAAGGAGGGAGGGAGTTGAGGAGCAACAGAGATACCAGACAGTGTTCCTGAGTGCCTTGCAGAAAGTAATAGATCCTAATTTGAATGCCACTTGTAACAATGTGTAAACAAATTTAGAAACAGATAATAGACCCTGGATTTTTTGCATGTACTGTAAAAGTGGAAATTTACGCGGTGTTGAAATTTTTGCGCATTTCGCGCAATCAGAAACTAGCGCGAAAATAAAAGCACACGAATATTTTTGCTTGCCATATGTTCCTGTAGTTGATATCTTGATACCGTGGATTTAAAAAGACACGAAACTCCTCTTACCGCGCCGAGCGCAAAAAATTAGTCGCGCGAAAATATCCACTTTTACAGTAATAGCTTGTGAAAGTGATAAAGTCCCTATCTTATTTTGAGTGTCACTATGATATGAACAGTGAATTTATCAAGTGTATTAAAGACAGATGCATTTTTATTGCTTTTATGTGCAAAAGTGGATTTTCTTTGCACTACATACTGTGTAGCAAGAAGTGGTCACAGACTCAGCAGGCGAGTGCAGTTAACTCAAGAATTATTGCTCAAAAAATGCACGGAGTAGAATCATCTTTTCAAATTTGAATCAGTTTCTACTCTTGTGGACAATTCACACTACAATTTTTTTTTCAAATATCAATTGGATAATGTTTGGCTCAATTAAACTCCCATGTACAATATAAAAAAAAAATGTGCTTGTGTCATAAGGAGATGTATGGATTGGGTATTCAGTCTGTAAAATCATACTCATTAACAGTTATATATTTTTTTCCTTTGCCTTGTTCATGCTTTCCAAAGTTCAATTTGTTGAAAGGCTCAAAGGTAAGCTTAATGATGTGGAAACTCTATTGGTCTGTTGTGCTGTGTGTATTCAATCATACTTACGGTAGCAATGCCGTCTTTGGCTTAACTCTTATCGCGGTTGGTGGGGGGGGGGGTGGCCCTTCAAACACAAATGTTGTCTTGGTAGCATACAATTTGTAAACACAATACATTTTCAGATGAGAATGATTAATACAATCATTGGTCAAAGCATCACTTGTATGGACAATTTAATCCTTTTTATTAACTTGAATGTGCCATGACTGTTAGCACATTTTATATTACACATTCATGAGATTACATCGATGTTATTTTTATACCTGGAAAAAGACCATATTTAAAAAACAGTGATCATTATAAGAATCTTTAGTTGATGTACAATACAGAGTAAAATGGGTTCTGAAAATAATATCGTTTTTAGGATTGCACAGAATGCCCTGTGTGGAATTATGGCATTGGAATGTGAGCCTTGCCCAGCAGGGAGTACTACTAGGTGCAGTTATCAATCCTCTAACTTGCTGTGTTTGCAATGTTTGAAATAACTGTACAGTAACTAAGAATTGTTTAATGACAAGAATAAGGTAATGTTATTGTTAAGAGTTGGTGCCATAGTTGCTATGGTTTCTGATGACATGATTTGAACAGGAAAGATAATCATATTAAAGATAACACATATCATTGTTTTAGTGTGGAGTTCCAGCAAGTCTTACAATATACCACGGTATGCACCCGTAAAGGCATATTTTGTCGTTCAGTCAAGCTACTGCAGTAAAGAGAAATACATTCATGGTAACATGTTCTGTGTTCATTTCAAGTTTGGTGAAACTTCTTCAAAGTTTACTCCTTTTTGGGGGGAGGGGGGATGGGATATGCCAGTCTACTTGAAGTGTAACAATATTTTTGCCAAATTCTCATTAGAAGTGTGAGCATAGTTGATAGCTATTGCAAAAATCCATTTTAGCAGTTATGTCGTGGCATTTTATCTGGTGGATAATCAAAATTAAGAGCACAAACATGTTTGCAATGCAGTAATCTGCCTCAACACTTTGCAAAACCCATCCTCTTATTTGATTATTCGTTTTAATATGTCATGATTTTGTGTGTTGTTTCATCACACCCCTTGTTATACACTGTGATGTCTGAACACAATATTATTGATAGTTTGTGTTTGTCTGGACCACGAGTTCATGTACTACATACCACCATCATCATTGTCATCACTGTCATCATCCCCTAACCTCAATAGTAATGGATATCAAACAGTTAGCTTGATAGTATGTTACAAGACTCCATCCAGTAGTAGTAACAGCTCCAACAACTTGCAGGGATGGCATTATGGTTGAGATGTTGGCTTCAGGTTACCAACTTTTATTGTGAGATAATGAGAAACAGTGTATAGAATATGAAAGAGCATTCAATTTTTAAGTGGAATTCAAAGTTTATGTGATGAAAATTGGTTTTGAAATGGCTGAGATATCCAAAAACAAAGAGATCCTAGTAAAATATGAGACCATGGAGATACAACACTAGCTCCATGGTGAGACCCACCCTATTTTAAGAGCTCCTTGTTTTACTTTGTTTGTGGATCTCATCGCTATGTCAAAATCAATTTTCATCATATAAACTTTTAATTAATCTTAGAATTGCATGCTCTTTCATATTCCATAAGAGGTTTCTAATCATCTCGCAAAAAGTTAATATCTGAGCCCCCCCCCCCCCCCCCCCCCACCTCAACCAAAACTGTACCATCCCTTTAGATTGTCTGATTCTTATCAGGCAAGCTGCAAGCGTCATTTACAGACTGTAGCTGCTTGGCAACTGAACACCCTTTTCATTTTTTATGGAATTCTGGAGTACCAGTACGTACGTGAAGTGATAGTGGAGGGATTATATTAAAGATGTACAGGGTTTTATGGGATTTGCATACATTTATTATTAAGGTAGTGGGGAAAATTTTCATATACTGTATTTCAATCAGTGTCTTTTGTTCCTCCCATTTCTAGTTCCTAGTAGTCAACCAGAGGAGAATAGTGACTATGGATCACTGTCAACTGGTGAGGCATTTCAAACATATTTTCTTTTTTTTTACCTTTTCTTTGCTTGGAAAATTTCTAATCAAAATCAGAGCAAAAACTGTTCCTTTAGCACTAACATTTTGCCTTAAACATGAAAAATAAAATAAAATAAAATGCACAGCTGCCTCCGCAACCACTCTGAAGTGAAGTCAAATGCTCAGTTGGCATTTTTTTTTTTCAGAAATATGCAGGTCTTTTTTTTATATCTTTGGAAACAAATGTGTGACTTTTAACAGCAAAATGAAATAAAAAAGAAAAAAGGCTAACAATATGTATGTGAGTGTGATGTTATGTGACAAAGTGGATTCATTTATTGAAATAAGCACAAAACAAAAATGCCAAATATGTTGTGTCACAATTCTAATGGTTATTAGTGAGTTGCCATTTCCACTGTGTTTAATTGACCTCTCATGGCAGAGTTATTTTAGGCAGTGAAAAAAAAAGGAACAATCATCTCATTAGTCAGTGCTATGTCCCCATTAGATACCATGTTTGATAAAGCACATCATTGTAACCCTGTCTTGTCTTCACACACAGCAAGCATATAAGTTATTTTAAATTGAAGAAAGAATAATAAAAACCTTAAGTCCAGTCACACTACAAATAGACTAATTACTTTGTTTTGATAGCCACTACTGTATTATAGCTTCCACATGATATGTTGTCATTTCACCGATAGAGTGTTTCACGTATAGAGCACAAATAACTGTCTGCTGTAAATCCACAGCATTATCTCTGAATTGATTTGTGCAGTTTTCATATATTTCATTCAGTAACATATTGTAATATATAGCATCATGCACCATTCATATCTGTTTTGTTCTGTGTTCACTTTGATAGTAGAAGTTCTGTTTGATAACACGTCAATGCAAACTGTTTTTTGGCAATTTACCACCACCTTTTGTTGCACGCTGCTTCCAAACGTAAAGGAAAGCAAACGACGCCGAGTAAAGAGTTTGACAAGCAGTCCGTCATATCAGCCAGCACTGGTAAGACTGGGAAATCTAGAGCTATTTTGCTTCTTTATATCATGCTCAACCCTCCAGCTCCTTGTTCCCTGCCCCCCCCCCCCAAAAAAAAAAAAATGCTGAATTGGCTTTTGATATGTCAATGTCTCTTTCCTCAAGCTAACCTTACATAGTACCATAGATCTGGTTTAATTTTAGCAAGCATAGACCTGTCAGTTTGATGGATGAGTGCATGCAGCTTAAAGTCCCTCCAATACATCAGAATCCTGCATAAGATGCATATTGCTATATATACATACAACCCAAAAAAGAGTGCTATACTAAACATGCTAAAAATTATCTGCGTATAATCCCATCAAAGCTCTTTTTCAATCCTAAGACAATTTAAAACTTCTATAACTGTTATATGTGGTCATGATATGGAGCTCGATATCATTTTTGTTTGCTTTTCAACCCTATAGTGGTATTCAAAGTTCTTTGTAACGTATTTGGCTGACAAGTATATGCAGCAAAATTTGATATCTTCATCCATAGCACAGAAAAAGGTGCAACTTTCCTGGTAATGTGCTTGCTGTTACACAAAGACAAATAAATGGCTTTGGCCTCCTTTATCATCATTTGCATAATATTTGCATTCTTTGGAAGGAATGTGTAGTTCTGTAGAGCAACAGAACACATCGTCGCATGTATGCCCTCAGAGCTCACTTTCAAAATGAATGTTAATTTTATCATTGATTTCTTTGAAATCGTGGACAATCTTGCTTCTTCTATGTGAAGATGTAAATGATGGAAGATAACTCTTGTGTCAGGGAAAATATGCTAGTGAAACATACCTCCTCCATGTTCTGCAGAAATTTGTTCTGCCTGTATTTTATGCGTTCTTTGTCAGCTATGTATTCAAAAGGCAAAAGGTCAAGGATCCGATTTAAAAGGTTACTTCCCCTGCTCGAAAGTTCACTGACCCCTATCAACCAGTCACCTGTGTCGAGTAAGTTCAAAGTGTGACGATAAATCTGCGTTCATAGAGGGCATTGCTTTTGCGAGTGATTCAGACATCCCATTTCATGGTGATTGGAATGCCAGTCTTGCAACTAGGTCCACCTCGAACATGAATTCTTGGGTGTTCATGCTTTAAGACCTATGGGAAACACTGGTGTTTAAAGAGAATGATCAAAACTTCTGTAGAGGTTATGGCTTTCATACTCCTGTTATTCCTTTTCAATACTGTTTTTGGGTTCCATGGTTATGGCTTCGTTTTGCATTCAGAGTTTATTCAGAGTTTTATGCAAGTGGTGGAGGAAAGCTCCTCTGTAGAACTTTTTAGCATCATGCTATGCTTTTGCTGCTGGTAGATCAAGCAGAATATTTTAAGCCTGCAGGAAAACAGGTGGTATCCCCATACCATCGACAGTTATTATTCATATCTTTAAAAACCTATCACTGCTTCTAGGGGTAACCTGCACAATAGAAACTTATTAGATGTCCAATGTTGTTCTTGTAGAGCTTGCATAAAGTAGTTGCACTCAAAACTAAATCCACCAGCCACAAGTTGTTGTCAGTAGTCACTGCTAGAATGTTGCTTACCACCCATTCATCATCATCATCATCATGCATGCCGGCACGCATTCAGCACCATCATCATCACCACCACCCCACCCCCCGCTGCAATCATTGCCGTCATCGTCACTATCACCGTCACCACCACCACCACCGCCTCCATCGATCCCCCCGTGGTCACCACCGCCCCGCCCGGCCGAGGAGGGCGAGGCTTTGCCCAAGCCTCAGTTGTCGCTCCCGGTGATCACGGCCGTGCCGACATTCGGCACACTCCCGGCTCTGTTTGCACTCCCCGTCATTAGGGTGTCCCCGCCCACACCCGAGGAAGGTTTGTCAGCGCTTGCAGTCTCCGTGTTGCACCACATTCCACCGTTTGCCGAGTGTGATAACTGATGTCTTTGCACGAGCACAGCTTGATATTCGTAACGTTTTATCAGAGCAAATTCTGACTATGGAGTTACAACTCTAGCTCTATGCTCTCTCTGAATTTGTGAGTGCATTTGTGTGGTATCAACAAAAACACACCTATCAGAGTGTGTTACAGTCTGTTACGTTTAATGTTTAGGGATATTTTCATCATTTTAACCGTCCTGGAGAGATTCTAACAAGCTTTGAAAATATGAAAAGGTTTACTCTGTAACATGTTGATGAGGGGGACTTCTGAAATATGGTGTTTGGTTTTGAAATAACATATGTTGAGATGATTGATGAGTGTTTGTTTTGACTGGCATATTAAATAGGAAATGTAAAATAGATGTGGTTTGTTTGATATTTTATTTTAAAATCAACATATATGACTTTTAATATGTTTGATTTGTTGGGTGTAGTCTTCTTTTCAACTATCATTAAATGTTCCCTAACAGTCCATGTTCATGTTAAAAGTTTTACTTCATAAAATTGATTTAGAAGACTTTGAAGAGAGATTGTGTGAGGTTTTTGGGTCTATGGGAAACGTGTGTTTTAGCAATATCTGCTCGTCGTCAACAGGTTAAGGATTAATCTCAGGAAGTTCCATCTCTCTGTCTCTCTGGCTTTCTCTCATCTACATCTTTCATACTCTGCACATTGCTTTCCTTTCCCCTCTTCATTTTACCTCTAATCTGTCATTGAAGCTCTCTCCCTGGGAAACATACATTCTGTATCATATTTTGTCTGCCAAACAGCGCCTCTTATACTTCTCTTGACAAAGATCCTATATGTATCAGATATAACTCTATGTGGCAGACCAGCCCAAATTGTATCTGAATTTCTTTGCAGTGTTTTTATTTGGATGACAGTCCTATTGAAAAGAGAAAGAGAAGAGAAAAATTCAAATGCGAAATGAATCTAACTCGGGCTCTTCTATAGGCAAATACAAAAAGAGAAAATTGAGTTCTCCTAACTGCAGTGCTGATTCTTAAAGAAAAATTCTTCTATGTTAGTTTACTGATATGTATAGACAAAGTATCTCAATAGCTGAATACCCCAACGATATAAACTACTATTTGCTTACTTTATGGGATAATTTGTCTTTCGTTTTTGTTATCTCTACATGTGACTTTCCTGTTATACTGATGATATGAGTGTGTTTTTCAGGTTCAGGGGTTGTACTAAAAATTCAAGGATGTCATAGTAATGTAATGAATTTGTTATTTTTGCATTTTCAGTTCTCAATTTTGGTGTTTTCATGTGTGCCAGGGTTGACATAGTTGTGTATAATCAATTGTCAGTGAGTGGTAATGTGGATCAACATGGACATATGAGTGTCATATTATTGTCTAATGTACTTCAAAAGTGGAATTAATAATATGAAACAAATGATAGATTACAGTGTACAAGTACAGACATGTACAATTTGTTTATGAGACTCCCTGTAGAGTAATGTATGAAAAGGTGGCTATATGATGTATAAATCAGAGATTTTTCTTTCCTAACTGTATATCGGCAATTCACAAAATTGCAAAAATATTAATACAACGTGTGTACTTACAATTGTAAGTGTGCATTCTTTATGAAAGTTTGGACATGATATTCACATGCTCATTTGCATAAGGTTAAAATGTCATGTAAAGGTGTGCACTGTCAGTATGTGTGTGTGAATGTTAGAAATGACTGAAATGAATGATGGTAGTGTTGGTTTTTGTTTGTTAATTTGTTTGATTGTTTGTTTGTTTGTTTGTTTGCTTGCTTTTGAAAGGATAGAGCTAGTAGAAAGAGTAAGTGTCTGGTTGTACCAGTGCAAACATCACACACAAATGTATGTAGAATACATCATGTGAGCCTGTACTTAGAGGGTGTCCTAATGTGCTCCATTCTGCTGAGTGGTGCGTGCATGAATAATGTATATTACGCATGTTAGCAAAGTGGACATCCAAAAGTCGCTTCATCTTCAGCAGCCCAGTACCATACACAATATCAGCATACAAGATTTGGATGTAAATTTGCATCTAGCTGAAGACATGCATGCTGCTCTAGCATACCAACTGAAAGTATGATTGCATATGATATGAATTTGCAAAATTTCCGTGTGCAGATGCTCATTACAAAAACACAGAGTGAAATGTCAAGCAGTATTTTTACTCACCTGTTGTGCTTATGCTGCAGTGCCTGTACCTGCCCTGCCCCACCCCTCTCCCCCTCCCCCAAAAAAGTACTCAATATGATGTATCAAAATACATACAAATATAACCTTAACCACTTTTTATGCACATTGCACAGGAATGCTGGCTTTCTGCTTTTCCCTAACCCATCCCCTGTGTCTGTTTGATAAGCTCTTCCTTTTGTTTTCACCCCCTCATCTACCCCCATCCATCCCATCCTGTGCCCCCACCAGTCAAGACACCGGTAGACCTCTTGCGCCTCCCCAGTCCCCCTTACACTGCCACCACAGTCGACTGGGAAGAGGTCATGAGTTGGGGAGGAGGCGATGGCCAGTTTGAGGAGGACGAGGAGGGGAATCTTCTCCTCCCGGGAGAAGTCTCTTCCTCCGGTCTCACCCAGCTGCACTTCACCGTCGACTACGTGGAGATCCTCCAGCCTGAGGTTTATGGTGGGTTCAATCATCATCCTCGTTATTTTGTGTGCTCTATACATATATATATATATATATACAGGGTATATATGTTTAGATAGCATCATTTTCTGTTCAATTGTTTAAAAGATCATGTGCAAAATTAATGGTGTAGAGAGCCATGATGAGGATATGCGTCGAATTCAAACCTGATCTAGCTGGCACCCTAAAGCAGAAGACAGAAGACTACTTCTTTAGAGAGACCGCAAGATTTGAATTTTTCGCAGTGAACTTGATGAATAATTGGACCAGTTCATGAGACCATATATAGTCAGTGGCCTGGAACAACTTACAATTGAAGTATGTGCTCTGAACACATAGTTATGCTGGTTCTAGTATATTATAAGGGTTACTATGTTCTGTGTATAATGGATAACATGTGCCTGACCTCTTCAAACATGATAGATTAAGCTTTGTGAGTTTTCTGAATAGTGTCTCCAAGATTTTCCAAAGCCTTTTCAGGAATTCTTAGTTTGAAAATATCAGGGACATGATTTACAGTAGCAGTTTCCCACCTTTTTGTTACCACCTGTGTTTAATCTGCATAGAATTAAATTGAGATATTATATTCCTACCTTTTATTTCATTAGGTTAATGAGCAAGTTGCTTGCAGTAGGTTTGTAAAGTGTCTAGTCATGGCTGCTAGTGTCATGTACAGTGTGTGAGAGCAATACTAATATTTGAAATCTCGCACAGTTCATTTCCATACTTTCCAAACTGGCATATGAAACCCACTTGTACAAAATCCACTTAATTGGATAAGTGTAAATAGTGCCCACCACTTGGTTTGCTACTGTAATTGATATGGCTTTTCATCGCTAATCATATTACGTATGCTCATATTGCAATAGACACTTTCATATTTTAATAGTTGATATAGAAAGCACATAGAAATTTGGCAGTAAATGTCATACATTATTGTCATTGCTCTTAGAATTTCTCAATCAAAAGGTACCACCAGGAAAAATAGAGAAACCTGTTAATATGTAGTTCTAATCATAGTGAACTGAAGAAACGGTTTCTTTTTCATGTACAGGTGAAGCATTGTCCCTTGATGCAAATCAAATGTCATCAGTCGGGTCATACAGTGGACTGGAAGTGACCTTTGACCCTCCTTTGAAAATAGAGGAACCCTGGGTGCCAGAAGTACAGGACATAGACAGGATTGACTTGCGCAGTCCCCCACCCTCCCCCATTCCAGCCCCTAAAGTACCAACCCCACCCCCACCAAGAGGTGAGTCACTCTTACTAGTGCAGCTGAATTACCATAAATTATATTCATAATTTATCAAAACGATATGTGAACTACTGAATAAATCAATGGTTTCTATCACTTGCATTCAAAATAAGCTAGACATCCCTAGAAGAGATAATGAATGGCATATGCCATTCTATATCAAAACAGAATATGATAAGAGTCTTTTTTTGTAGTTTACCATGATGTCATGTACCAAGAAACACAATGAATGGTTAACATATTGTAGATCTGTGTAAATGTAGCTGTTTCTTAACCCATTGAGGACGGGCTGATTTGCTTCAACACGCATTTCCCATAATCACCTGACCGAGTACACTCTGGACTCGGCCTCAACGGGTTAATCACTATGTAAATGTTGGACACCCCATTCTCTGGTTGTGTGATCCATTATACAAAGTATAAGCCTTCATGCTAATGCATAATAGCTAATGGCCTTAAGTATTGACTATTATGCACTAATAATTACTAGAAAATGAATTGAAATATGGTGAAAGAGTAATGAATGTAAAAGGAATAATTATCAAACATATGCCTCTCCTAGCAGTTCCTGCTATGTTGCTCTATGTGACATTATAGCATATTCCTTTCCAAGTGTTATAGACACCTATTATGACTGAAGATAACAAATTTCTGTGCCCTATGTTATTTTTTCCCCCACAGAACCAACTCCACCTCCACCGAAGTCCCCGACACCACCACCTCCTAAATCACCTACCCCTCCGCCCAAATCTCCCACACCACCACCATCTCCGCCCAAACCGGCACCCAAACGAAAGCCAATCATGAAGAAGAAAAAGGCGGCTCCCCCACCCAAACCCCCCAAGTGTCCATCTCCGAAGCCTCCTACCCCTAAGCCACCCACCCCAAAGGAGTCCACCCCCAAGCCCCCTACACCCTCCCCATCTCCAGTCAAGGAACCCACGCCCCCACCACCACCACCAAAGATCAAGTTGGGTATGTATGATTGAACATATTGAATATATTGTTTCAGAGTATAAGCATCTCACAATCACAATGTTACTGTAGCGTTTTCGTGAATTTGAAAAAAGAAAATAATCGCTGTACATAATGGTGAAAAGTGATATTAAACTAACTGTGGTTATATGGCGTGAAGCTACGTATTTTTTCTAAAAAAATTATCATTAAAGTGTTTCATGTTTCTGTTCTTATTATAATGTCATTAAATGTGAAGATATCAATTGATATTTATATCATAGAAGGGTTAAATAGTACTTTTTTCGATATACTGAATGTGCTCTTTCTTGACCAATAAAGCTATCTGTTTAAAACATAACTGTATTTTCTCCTAGACGTCATCATCCTGTCCTAATCTCACCATTCCTTTTATGTTTATCATTATTTAAATTCCTGACAACTTTCTTTTTTCTCATATATATGCCCTCTCTAATCAAACATGCTGTAGAATTATAATTACATTTCTGTGCTCTCTTTTGGCTCAGAACTTAAAATTGTCATCTGTGACTTCATTTCTCATCCTATATTCATTACAACCTCCTCTGTTGAAGGGATTTTGGGCATTTCTGTAACTTCCATCCAAACATTAATCTTTTTTTTTTTTTGCAATGAATATTAGGTTACTAGCAATGAATTTGTCAAACATGTGCTAAGCATGGGACATCGTATTAAGTCTTAAATCATTCACACATTCAAATAGTGACATTCTGTTACTGTTAAAACAAGAGGATATCACTGTAAGATCATTTATTCTTTTCAGTGAAACTTGTTGCATTTGAGACTTTCAAGGTCAGAAAATTTTCAAGGTTTAAAATGAAATTCTTGTAAAAATTGTAGATTGATGTGATTGGTATACTTGGTATGATCCTACATTATCAATGACACAAAGTGAATTTCATCAGGATGGCCTTGGTCACTTGTGAGAAACTTAACAAAATTATAGATTCTTATTAGAAGATTGAAAAACGACCTTTGAAACATCATTGATTATAATTATGTTTAGAATGTTGTTTTACATGCGTGAAGATTTCATTTTACATTTCTTGAGGCTGTTACCAACACTTCTCTTTGATACTATCAGCTTAGTGTTGATCATTCATGTCTCATGTCCTAATTATGTTTAAATGATCATCAACCAATCTTACAATGTGTATCTCTGATTCTTTAGTTGTCATTTACTCAAGAGCAAATGATATTGATGTAGAATCAAGAAGACTCCTCAGAAATTGAGGAGGCAACAGATTTTTTGCCTGTAGGCATATGATGGTAGCAACATTGCATAAACTCATCATTCTTCATTGATATATTGCATATCTTTTGATCAAGAACTGGACAAATGGAACTAACACTAATGCATTGATTGACTCTCCTGTTGCAATCATCTTTCATGTTTTTCTCAAATATCTGATCCTTGGATATAGATGAGGCATTAACCCATGAATTACTACAGTATTATTGCTGCTGAAAATGTCTGTCATCCTATCCTTAAATTGGCAACTCTGAATTTTAACCAGTTTCTTATATTGGAGAGATTAGATGGAAGTGGTTACATTCATTAATAAAATCTGCAACAACAACAACATCAAGATGAAAAATCCACCAGTTGTCAATTTCAGGCAATGTATTGCCAATCTAAGATCAGTTATAGCTTTAGCAATTTATCAGCTTTTGATATGTCTGCCATATCTGATATGTCCTTAGTGAAGCAATAGCAACAAATCATGAAGAAAAATTATAAAAATATATAGCAGCAAACCAAAGAAATTTTGTTTCTGGTACTTGTTGGGTTAATGACCATGATATCAATGAATTATATATGTACTGAACTGTCATTTCATGTGTCCTGTTTCTGTCCTTTGTTTCCAAATTGCTGGCCAATCATTCTTATACCATCTCCGTCATCGCACTCCAACAGCGCCGCCTCCATTACCTCCAGTTGTCTATCGTACTCCTCCTCCTCCAACGCCCACTCCAGAGCCTAAACGTAAATCCACCAGGATGAGAAAACATTTCTATTCTCTCATTCATTTGTTGTGGTCTTTGCTCTTGAGAGGTTTTGCACCACACAAGAATTGTTGTGAAGAGCACTTCTACATTCCAACAAAAACTAAAGTATATATAAAAAATTATATGAATGTCTGATCCTTATAGAAGTATTTTTTCTGTTTTGACAGTCTTTGCAATGCACCAGTGTGTGAGCACATCAGCCTAAAAGTATGATTTAATAATGCAGAAAACTCTGATAGTAATATATCTTTGACCATCTAAAACAACTTGTAATAGTTGTGATTTTGATCACATTTTTTTTTTCCAAACCAGAGTCATAATACCCAGTTCTCAGTTTGAAGCACTATATATCTCGTTTGAAGTCTATCTTTATAAAGTGAGCACAGAATTGACATTTGAAATAGAAAATGGTATGAACTAATTTTTTTTCAATCTTTAGGCAAGGTTTATCATCATGAAGAGAGAGAGTGTGTGTGACAGTTTGAATGAGGGGATGGTGTTCGTAAGATTTCACTATGGCACTTTGTTTGAATCATTCATATTCACACACCTTGCTGTGTCTTTTATTCTGTCTTGTTGCACACCACTATAAACTTCCCATTTTCTGAAATATATTCAATGCTAAAATGTCTAATAACTCTGTTGTTTTCCATCATTGTGATCTCTGGTAAGTGTGACTGCTGCTGCTGTTGTATTGCCGTAGTCCTCATAGAACCGTCGCAATTCTCTTGTGTGCATTTGCTCTTGCCACAGCCATTCCTCCATTCATCCACTTCCTGAGGTTGTCAATCCATCCTGTTTTCCTACATCCTGGCCTGGCCTTCCCCTCTACCTCTCCTTCTACTGTCATCTGAACAAGGCTTGTCTGATCGGCATTGCCAAAGTCCATACATAGACAGCTTCCTCTTTGTTTAGTTGGGCAAGCAGACCTTCTTCTTCTGAAACTTTTGCTCTTTGGTGAATCCATGCATTGGTTCTCCTAATTCTCCAGCTGACCTGAAGCATTCTGCGCCAAACCCATAGCTCAGATGATTCTGTCATCTTCATGTGGCTCTGCTTTGATGTCCAACTTTGTGCACCATAGAGGTCTGTGCTCCACATGAGAGATTTCACTCGCTGTTTTTGGTGTGGTTTTTTTTCTCCAGTTTCAGGCTGATCTCTTTTGCCTTCCACAATCCAGTTAGTTGGCTGGTGGTATCTCTTGCAATTGCTAACCTAGCGCAAATCTCTGGTGTAGAGTTTCCATCAATTCTTACCATTGATCCAAGGTATTTGAGGTGATCTACCTGGCTGATTGCACTTCCACTAAGGAAGATCTGTTCTTTACTACCATGAACCATAACATGTGTTTTGGCTGTGTTTATATGGAGACCAAATACAACGTGTATGTGGCTGCATTTCTCTAGTTCTGCTGCTTGGATTTCCAGTTCTGTCTTTGAGCATGCAAGCAGGGTGGTGCCATCAGCATAGCGGGGATATTCCATTTTGCTCTTCCACCAGCAATGCTTCCTGATCTTTCATTTAGCGTCTCATTCACCTGTCGCAAAATGGCTTCCCCACAAGCATAGAAGAGTATTAGGGGAACACAATGCAGTCCTACTGAACTCCTTTCTCAAGTGGGATACTGGTCTGTGTGGCCACCTTCTACTCTTATAACTCCAGTAGCTTTCTGAGTATAGTCTCTCAAGTAGCCAAACTAGGTGTTTAGGGGTGCCGTAATCCAGGAGAGTTTTCTACAAGACAGCGTGATTAACGAGGTCAAACGCTTTGGTGTAGTCGACAAATATCAGCCACAGTTGGTGATCTTGTCTTTTCACTGTTTTCTCAATGATGTTTGCGAATGGTGAGGATAGCATCGGATTTCCCTTTGCCAGCAACAAAACCAAACTACTCCTCTGCGATCTGTGGCATTACAAAATGTGCTAGCCTGCTTGGAATGACTTCTAGTAGCACTTTAGATGCATGGCACAACAGACTGCTGCTTCGATGCTTGGAGCAGTCCCGCGTTCGTCGTACCTTTGGTAAGGTTACGATTTCAGATTGTGTCCAGTCGCTTGGCCAAACACCAGTTTCTCCAGATGTTATCAATGATTGCTTTCATGGCTTGTATGGCTGTCTCTCCTCCCACCTTCTATCATTTCCTACAGAAGTCCCATCCCGACCAGGTGCCTTTACATCCTTCAGTTTCTTTATTGCTGTTCTAATTGTCGCTGTGACAATAAATGATATCATTTTGGAAAAATTGTCAGGAAAGCAGCACTTGTCTGTGTATGTTTTCTCAGCAAGAAATAATATTATGTAATGTGAACTGACAGCAACTAGAATCTGCCATTGGGAATCCATAGTGAAGGAAAATTCAATTTATGTTCAGATTTCTCACTGCTACATGTATGAATGATTTCCAGCTTGAATTTTTGGCTATGCTCTTATGAAGGCAAAATACAATGTTCTCTGCAGATAAAATGTGGCAAATGGCTCTACAGTTTCCATGAAGTGAAGCTTTTAAGCTTTACTGTACTTGGTACTTGCACTAGGAAGCTTTCTTCACCAATTGGCTCAGATTTCAAAGCCCCCTTGCCCCAATTGTGTCTCCATGCATTTCCCCCATTTTGACTGAGGCACATTGCTACTCTTCAGTGAGCTTGCTAAAACTTACAATCAGGTCAGGTTTGGAAGGATTAAATGAATGCTGATGTGAAAGATTAGCAAATTTATAGCTAAGTGCCCGAGCACACAGATTAAATTGTACAGTACCTTTTGTGCTAGAATGTAAAGTGTCTTTTTCACTGATTGAGGTGTTGCACTAATTGTGTGTTTTTATTCACTTTTCGCTGAATATTATTGAGTTACTAGTGAAATTATTTGTTTTAAAACATATGCTTTTTATTTGAATTTTTAATGTGGATAGTGCAAATGAAAATATAGAATCATTCAGTAATCATCAAAAACTGTAATCACATGAACATTTTTAAGCAGTCAGGCATCATTTACTCCTTTACTGTCATCTATTTCAGTAGTATGTCTGAGTTCTATGGCCCTCTGCATCATATTTTCCCTGTGACAGACTTATCCCATGGCAACTTTTATTGTTGATTGTATTAAAAACTGATAAGATTTGTTGATCACCTGATGTTTTAACTAGCAAATATCACAGATGCCATAGATTTTGCACATTATTTTGCATATTCATGTATATTCTTTTGATCTCTCTTCTTTTCAAAATGAATTGGACAACCAGTTCCCACCCCAGAGCCCACACCTGAGCCCACGCCTGAACCCGAACCAGCCATCCCCACGCCAGCCCCTCCCACTCCAACCCCTACACCCCCTCCAAAGGAGCCCACGCCCGAACCGGAGAAGGCTCCCCTGCCGCCAGCAGAGAAGGACCCAGAGTTTCTGGCCGAGATGGAGAGACAGAGACTGGCTGAGGTGCGGAGGCAGAAGGCGCTGGAAGCCTTCGAGAGCCTGAAGAAGAAGTTTGTGATGCCTGAGAAGCCGATACCGGAGGAGTTAGCATTCAAAGAGTGTAAGTTGGAAGACTGTGATGCGGAAAATCTTAGTCCTTAACAAAATTGTATTAACACCAGATTGCTATAAAAATGGTAACATGTATGTGTGAAGCATGAATGGGGTCTTATTCAGGCAAGTTGTTTGCCATTGTGACAACTCATCCTCTATGCATATCCTAGCCAAAAGATGTTTAACCATTCAGTGACAAAACTTTGTGATTGTTTAAAGTCTTCTTGCAATACTAGCCATGCTTATGGTGTAGTCTTCTTGACATACAGTGGTAAAATGACTTAAGTGTGGAACTGGCTAAAGACTGATAAAGTTATGAGAAGTTGCACATTTAGGAGTTGTGTGATTAATTTACAAGATTATATTTCATGAAGTTTTGCCTTGTGTAGTGCGGAACACATGCTAAGTGCTAAAAATTCAAATCACCTCTTTATGCCACCTTATAATCTTTAGTATTTACACATTTTATGTGGTTTGTTCAGGTCTTTTCTTTATGTATTTTGTCAACCATACATTTAAAATATGTTTGTCTTATGTTCTTTTTCCAGATGGCTGGCTGGCCCAGTTTTGTATACTAAAAGAAGAAAAGGTCAGAATGTACCAGATGGCTTTTAGTACGGTAAGTTGACTGATTTCTCTTCCCTCTACCCAACATCTGAAAGGCAACGTATGCTTCTTCTTTTTTTGTGGACATTACAGTGCCAGAGTACTCGTCTTTGAGCAGAGAATAATTCATTGTACCTATCAATAGAGGGTATTTTCTTTTTAGATCAGAACTGAAGCTGTTAGGACTTGTTAATATTGGCATTTTGTGATTATCCAAAATTTCTGGGGTTGTGTTTGGTTAAAAACTTTGTTTTCTAGCTTAGCACACAAAAAAAAAAAAGAGGAAAAGGAAAGAAAAGATGTGAAGAAGAAGTATAGAACAATCGTCTTTTAAAGCAAATCAATTTACTGGCATATTCCTAAGAGGCAGGTTGTCAAAATGATAAGATTATGCTGAGTATGTCACCAGGCATTTGCATCTGTGTAGTGCATTATGAGCAGTTAAGTGGTCTTTTTTCTTGCACTCTAATACCTCCAGGGGCATTCCAGGAAGCAATATGTTTAGCAAGCTTCCTGATGCAGTCGT
The DNA here is from genome assembly GCF_040938485.1 of Diadema antillarum. Taxonomy (NCBI): domain Eukaryota; kingdom Metazoa; phylum Echinodermata; class Echinoidea; order Diadematoida; family Diadematidae; genus Diadema; species Diadema antillarum. The sequence goes on along the minus strand of NW_027271209.1, from coordinate 128,197 downwards.
AGTTCTCGTCTTGACATGATCAATCCATTTCCTGACTTGATGCATTGTTTCCTGTCTCAGAATTCCTTAATTTTGTTTCATCTGACAAACCTGTTCATATCTACCCCAAACAAGTGCAGCCTTTTTAAAGGGATCATATAGTTTTGGTTGAGACCAACTTCAAGTTTCTAACATTTTTAGTGATATAATGAAAAACCTCTTATGAAATATGAAAGAGCATGCCATTCCAAGGAGAGTTCAGTGTTTATTTGATGAAAGTTGGTTTTGAAATGGCTGAAATATCTAAGCAGAGCAATCCTGATAAAAGGTGGGACCCACCTTTTATTAGGATTGCTTTGTTTTACTTTGTTTTTAGATGTCTCAGCCATTCCAAAACTGATTTTCATCTAGTAAACTTTGAATTCCTCATAGAATGGTATGCTCTGTATTGTTTCACAAGTGGTTTCTTGGTCTTTTGCAAAAAGTCAAAAGACCAATCCTCATCTCCACTAATACTATACGATCCCTTTAAAGTCATCCTGTACATATTTTATCAATTGTCTAATTCCTTATCCATGTAATCATATTATTTGTATTTTGTTGCTCTTCAAAGGTTGATGAGGATGAAGACGGCTTCTTGAGCCCTTTTGAGACTCTCCTGGCTCTGAAAGGCATCACAGGAGCTTCCACTCTGACTGAGAAAGAGGAGGCCTATGTCCTCAGGGTGAGAAAATCTCTCGAGAGAAATCCGTTCATCATTAGCCATGTCTGACACAATCAAAATTGCTTGTGTGTATGTGTGTGTGAGAGAGAGAGTCTTGTAGTAATGTCATGTGGAGTCAGTCACCTGGTGTTAAACAGGGGTGGATCCAGGAATTCCATAAAGGGGAGGCGCCTTTACAAAATTAAAGGGGGGCACACCCCCCCCCCCCATTTTTTCTTTTTATTTCTTTTGTTATAAAAAAAAAAATAAAGAGGGGGTGTGCGTCCGGTTAACTCCCTCTCGATCTGCCACTGTTAAACACAAGAGGAGGCAGTGAAACAACAGAAATATTGATTTATCTTTTTCAGGAACACATTACTGCAATCTACTTGAAAGTAATCAAGTGCAGTGTTTCAGAGTCAGCTCTGATTTTCGTCAAACCTACGTAATTACGCCATCTTCAGTAGGCAGTCATTTTCCATAGGTGGTTGTCTTCCTGGCACTGATGTGCTAGTGTGTGTAGGTGTACTGCTTTTCAAGAATATGTATGATGATTGTGTACAGTGTATGTTGTAATAACATCAGAACTGACCAAGTTTATGCCACCACTGATTGTTTGCCCCCCCCCCCCCTCAGGTGCTGGAGTTGGCAGATTACAACCTGCACCATGGCACAGACTTCAGATTGTTTTCCCTGATGGCAGCTCTCTACCAAAAGATTTCTTCCATTGAGTGAGTATAGACAGTGGAAAAGAAGTTCCATGTCATTGGATTAAAGGCTTAGGGCCCAATGACACCAAACAAAATAAAACTAAAACAGAAGAGGCAAAGTCACTTTCATGTTGGTGGTCAGTCATCAAATTATTCATTTGGAGAATTGAGGTTGATTTTTAGCTCACCTGAGCCAAAGGCTCAAGTGAGCTATTGCGATCGCCCTTCGTCCGGCGTCCGTCGTGCGTCGTGCGTCGTGCGTCGTGCGTCGTGCGTCGTGCGTCGTCCGTCGTCCGTCGTCCGTCGTGCGTCGTGCGTAAACTTTTTACATTTTCATCTTCTTCTTGAAAACCCCAAGACCGATTTTCATCAAACTTGGCAGGTAGCATCCCTAGGGGGTTAGGAACTCAATTTGTTAAAATGGGCACCATGCCCCACCCAGGGGGCCCCCAGGGGGGCCCAAACCCCCCAAAATTAAGGAATCTGTAAAAATCTTCTTCTCTAGAACCAGAAGTGATAGAGCTAAGTTAATACTATGAGTTAGTACATTGATGACTGTAGTTTCAAGTTTGTTCATGGCAGAATCAGGGGTGCCCCCCTTGGGACCCAGGGGAGGGGGGTGGGGAAGGGTTCTAATGGGGCCTAAATTGTACATTTTCATCGTCTTCTTGAGAACCCCATGACCCATTTTCACCAAACTTGGCAGGTAGCATCCCTAGGGAGTTAGGAAATCAATTTGTGAAAATGGGCACCATGCCCCACCCAGGGGGCCCCCAGGGGGCCCAAACCCCCCAAAATTAAGGAATATCTGCAAAAATCTTCTTCTCTAGAACCAGAAGTGATAGAGCTAAGTTAATACTATGAGTTAGTACATTGATGACTGTAGTTTCAAGTTTGTTCATGGCAGAATTAGGGGTGCCCCCCTTGGGACCCAGGGGAGGGGGTGAGGAGGGGTCCTAATGGGGCCTAAATTGTACATTTTTATCTTCTTCTTGAGAACCCCATGACCTATTTTCACCAAACTTGGCAGGTAGCATCCCTAGGGGGTTAGGATCTCAATTTGTTAAAATGGGCACCATGCCCCACCCAGGGGGCCCCCAGGGGTCCCAAATCCCCCAAATGAAGGAATCTTTATAAATCTTCTCTAGAATCAGAAGTTATATATAGAGCTGAGATAATACTATGAGTGAGTACATTAATGACTGTAGTTTCAAGTTTGTTCATAGGAGATCCAGGGGTGCCCCTCTTGGGTAGGGGGGGGGGGGTGGTGGTTGGAAGGGTCCAAATGGGGGCCTGAATTGTACATTTTCATCTTCTTCCTGAAAACCTCATGATGGATTTTTGTCAAACTTGGCAGGTAGCATCCCTAGGGGGTCAGGATCTCAATTTATCAAAATGGGCACCATGCCCCACCCAGAGGGCCCCAGGGGGCCCCAATCCCCCCAAATTAAGGAATCTTAAAAAAATTGGGCCCTTATTGTACATTTTCATCTTCTACTTGAGAATGCCTGGTCAAATTTTGGTAGAGCTGTGAATAATTTAGATTAGTGACTGCGTGAAAGGTGAACTTGCGATACTCAGGTGAGCGCTAGACCCGCGGGTCTCTTGTTTAAGATGCAATCAACTGTAGTTCCTGTACAATAGCCTTAGATCTTACATTTCTCGGCATGTTTGTAATACAACTGATATATGGCCATATCAACTTGTACTAAGAAATGATGAAAAGAGAATTATCTAATAATCACACTTTTATGATATATGTCAATGTGACTTTCTTTGGTTCACTATCATCAGTTGACAAATATTTGTCTATCACACAAAGATGCAATCTTATGTCTGTATGTTTTTTTTTCCATATCTATCATAATGATATAGGTTACTAGTATTACTGTAAACTAAGTGTGTATATCTTTATACAACGACTAGTGGAGTTTTTCTAATGTGACATCATTAGATAGACTGTCAAACTAAAACCTTTAATTTGCCAACAGTTGGAGGTACAAGTGCAAAATTGCCATGGTCTTGCAGAAGGCATTCCCAACTTAAAAGAATTATCACATCAACATTTTAAAACCATATCCTGTCTACTTTCACAGAGATTGATCAGTAACGAAGCATTTCAACTTTGTTTGTACATCTGTAGGTGTTTAATGATAAATTGTCAATCCCATCTTTCTCCTCAGTGTGTTCGTTCGCAATGTGATTGCTAAAATGGACTTGGAAACCTTGGACTGGAAAATATTTCGTGCTAAGGTGAGTAGAACTGATAGTGTGTAAGATGGAAATGATACAGCTGATAGTATGTTAGATGGAAATTATAGATGTTGTAAGTTGTATGCATAGACAACACAAAGATTATGCTGTGGGCATGTTTTTCCTTCTCAGCTTCTCACAGATATGTAATAACAATGAAGGTAAAGTAATTGGTTGGCTAGTAATTCATACTTCAGGACAAATCTTCCATTTTTTTCTCAGGCAGTCAATCTGTTTCATGATTTCATGTTTCAAAAAGGTAAATCATCAGATGATTTATTTCATTAAAGGCATGATATTTTGCTTTTCAAATGTTAGTACACACTCCTTCAAGTTGCATATTTTAGACATAATTTAACCAGAGTACATTTGGGTGAGCACATAAAACTAAGCTCTACATTCCTTTCATCACACATACAATGAATACCTTCATAGATCAAAGAATATATGTGACCGTGCACCTCAAAACGAACATAAAGTCGCACACACTGATTTTGCGTGAGGACTGAAAATAAGTGAAATGGGTCAACCTAGCCGAACTTGACTTTTTCATATTTTCTGAAAGAGCGGGTCTTCTTTCACATTATGCTAAAATTTGGTATCATAAAACGGGCAGGAAAGTGTATTTTTTAGCAGTTTATCTCGAACATTTTTGTAGAATAGTGTGATTAGGTGTGTCTTTGGAATCCCTTTTTCATTTCTGAAAAACCTTGTCCACACTCTTCACTTTCAACTCTAATAACTTTTGAAAGGATAGTGCTACTACTCTGAAAGTTGGCATTGATTATGGACAGAATGTTTTAATGAAGCACGCTTAATTTCAGTTTAATCTGATAATCTCTTCATTGTTGTTGCTCTGGTGGTTTACTTCCTGTTTTTTGTCCCATTCATCGCACAGCCAGCACGGTTTGGCAAAGATTAAGCGCTTGAATAGACACTGTACTTCAGAGCCTCTTTTCTCAGTTCACACTTTTCCTGAGTTTGTGATTTCTTTCCAATATTTAGATAGGTTAGGAGAGTCCATTTGATTTGAGTTATACATCATTTTAAAGCTTAAAGTCTGCTCTTTCAGAATATGGTCTTAACTAAAATTTCATGTCTGGCGACTTTTTGTTTGTTTTGAGGTGCAGAGTCACATATGCATTAAGTTCCGTGAAGGAAGATCTGCATAAATCTGGGCAATTTTTCCATAATTTCAGTCATCGAGGTATATTAGTCTGAAATTGCACAAAATGTACTATCAGTTTGAGAAAGAAAAAAGGGTTGATTTACATGCACTCACATCTCCAAGCTTCCAAAGTATCATTCCTCTGAAAGCAGTTGATAAAGTTTTGTCAAGTGGTCCCAACTTTTTCTCGTGAACACTCAGGAATTGTTCAACTGGTGCCTGGACGAGACCACTAGGCAGCTGAAGATGGACAAGCTCCTGATTGAGCTGAAGGCGGGCGGGGTGAGCCTGGAGCACCAGCAGGAGTGCGAGGACATCCTGGGCCCCAAGGGCCCCATGGACATGCTGGACTTCCTCACCTACCTGCCCCTCTTCATCCTCACCCACGACTCGGTCGTAGAGAACCCTCTTGACATGACAATGGACAAATGAGTTGCCAAAATATTTTGGGAGAGAGAACAGCTGGTGAGGAATCTAAGACGAAGAGGAGGAGGAGGAGGATGAAAAAGAGGATGAGGAGGAGGAGTTCCTGTAATCCTAGATCTTGTGCAATGTTGTGCAGGCCATACTCCAACAGATTTAAGAACATACCTTGTAGCAGTGGATTCAAAGACTGTCCAAGTCTGATATGGGTCGTCGCTTTGTTTGTGTATCAATTTTCACGTGCTCAACTCCTGCATGTGATAGTCAAATTGAACTTTGCTTGACCATGTGAGATGGACAAATTGATGATGTCATGACGGAGGAAGGGAAACCAGGAGCTGACTGACTGTTACCTAGAGAGACCCAAGTATAGGGATGCAGGCCATCTAGCCAGAGTGCAGGGGAGCACCCCTTGTTCCAGCAGAAGATGGATCGTCAGTGGTTTCTTACTACCATTCCACCAGTTGCGTGCACATACTGCTGTCTCTGTATAGAGTGTTGAGACACTAGAAAAAGGATTGAAACAAAAAGTATCAAAGACTTTCAGACAAATCCAAAGAAGTGTGAAGAAGTACTGTTTTGATTCCGTCCATTACTCATTATCAGCTGGACATTAGGTTTGTGAATGTTTAATAAGCTATTTGGGAATTTTAAGCTTGAAGAGGAAATCTGAAGGTTTCACAAAACAGAATTTAGCAAGAAGAAACTTCAGCTCTGGTTTCTTCAATTCAAAGACACATGACATTGCAAGCTAGTGATATGTACAAAGAACTCTCCTAAGATACTTGCTGAATGATGAAGAGTTTATGCACCCATCAATGTAAAAGACAATATGTTAACACCTATAAATACACACTCAATAGATATTTATCACCCACATCCTTTTTAATACAACATTGTCACACAATAATTGTAACATCTATTAGATAGTAGAATGTTGACAACTTTACTTCAACGTGATCATCAATGTTTTCTTATAAGAAGGGAAATTCCCTGAACATCTCACCAATCAGGAGCTTGTGGATCCTCTCAACTGCCAGAATCCAGCGGATTATGACGATGGCAAAGTGAGGTCCTGCAAATCTTGGTTGTCAGTGAGCAGTATGTGGGTGTGTTTGGGGTTTTTTTTTTCCATGTCTATGAGTCAGCCATGGATCTCTTCCAAGCTATTTATTGTGAGCTGCTAGGAAAATTGTGACGACTTAGAGATTAAGGAAAAACTCTGAATGGTTGAAGAAAAAAGTGGTTTTAAGCGATACTTCCCATCCTTTCAACTTGTGTAACCTACACAAAATGCATAAACTCTTTCTAATACGATATATGAACTTAATGAATGATTAGAATACATATTGTGAAGTAATGGTAGCAAATCTATGCAAGTTCACATTTCATATCATACCTTAAAAGTTTTTTTTTTTTTGATAGTGCACGTTGATCGAAAATAACTGAGCTATTAAAAGTATTATGACTACAAAGAATATTGATGAAAGAGTGTTATATCTCACCGAACAAAAGTTGATCAAAAGTTTGACAACTTTAGAATGGAAACAAGAAGTTTTGATTTAAGCAGAGTTTTCTTTTTTAAATGGATGATACTTTGATGTTTTGATGAAGCACAGGATTTTGCTAATGAATACAATCAATAACATATTATCCAATATCCACATTGTAGCACATTTTTCAATTTGCCTTTCGAAAGAAAAGGATCGTGGATTCTATTAAGCATGTAGGCCTACTGTATCTACATCTTGTGCTCATGCCCACCGTTGCACTACTGCATGGAACGATCACTCAACGACGTTAGTGCATCATCGCAATACAAGTACATTTGAATTGGACCAGTATTATGAAAAATGACTAAATCTGCATATCTAGTAACATTTTATTGTTGTCAAAGCTTTCTGTAGTACATGTCATGAGATAGTTAAAGAGGGAAAAAGATGGAGGAGGCATTTTGTGCTCACAAGGAAAAAGAAGAAGAGGCACAACAAAAACAATTTCCTAGGTTGAGGCAGAAGTTGCATTTTAGCAATGCTGATACTCTACTACAATGCAAAATATTTTGATGTGTGTCAGTACTATTGTCTTTTAGTGTAGACTAAGGAAAAAACAAAAATATGAAGCAGGAGAGTGTTTATGTTGCATATGACGTCATATTGCAGACATGATCATGAAGTGAGTGTCATTCACGTTAGTTTGTTCATTTGTTTGTTTGTTTTTTGTTTTTGTTTTTTTGATGGGTTTTTTGGAAGAATGATGGAGGGTAAAAAAAATAACTGGTTCTGCAGAAATGCTCTAGGTGGATGTTGAAAGTCCAGAATTTGACATGTTATTGAAATAATCCTCTTCTTATTTTTTTCCATAAATTATGCAATCTTTGCTACAAGCTTGCTGTTGAAATCTTATATTGTGATATACTTCACTGTGTAGGAGGTTTGAAGAATATCTGTATGAATTTTAGAGTGCAATCATATTTGATATTGACAAGATTATAAAACTAATCATTGTCATATATTGCCATCATATGTAAACTGTTAAACTATGTATTCTTTGTGTATTTTACATCACTTCATTTGTATCTCTGTCTTCTGTATGTTCTCATATATATATTTACAATATTTTCTCATAACAAATGTAATCCCTTGCACAATATTTATAGTGCTCATCATAATGTACAAATCTTTGAAAAGCGTTGTGACTCAAATAGTTGAAAAGATGTCAAAGTGAAGAGATTCTCCTTTTGATATGCATCTGCAAATGCATGTACATGTACCTGCTAACTGTCAAATGCATACCTGTCCACTGTTCCAAGTTTACAGGAACATTCCTATTTCTTGGGAAAGATGAATCTTCATTCAACCTTGTGTTTTTGATGTTGTCAACACCTGCTATTAGTGATTTATAGGAGATGGATGAAAATTCCTAATTTTGCATTTTTTCACCTGGTTTTTCCTATTTCCTGGCTTTCTTTGTTTTGTTTTGTTTTGTTGTTGTTGTTGTTGTTGTTTTTGTTTTTTTGTTTTTTTTTGGGGGGGGGGGTTTGACAGATATGCAAATTTCTTGTTTTCACTTACTTTTCTCAACATGCAAGACAAAAATAACATTGGGAGACTGAGCATTTGCCTGCACAGCTCCCAAACTGTTGACTGACTTGCCATTAAAAGTCAGAAAATCCCCAACTGTAGCAGTCTTTATAGCATGACTCAAGTCTTTTTTTTTCATATAGCTGTGCATAACTGTGTTCATAGATTTGGGGCTTTATGAATTTATATTGTTATTATTATTATTACATCATCCAATGATAGTGCATCATAATTAGCGTAATTATGTCATAGTTACGATGAATGATAATGGCAATGATTGTAATAATGACTACATGTATACCTTTTATCATTGACATCCTTTGTGAATCACAATTTCGCTGTCATTATCATTACTATGACTGCTAAAATGATTTCTACCACTACTGCTACTACAACTGCTACTAACATGTTCTCTACTATCATGATAAAAATTCCTTATGTTGTTGTCAGCCTGCAGTAGTAGTAGTGGCAATAGTTAAAGTGTTTATGACAGCTATTTCTGTGATATAAGTGTAATCATGTATTACTTCTCATATTTTCATTAATTGCTATTTAATTTTCTCACATTGTTTTGCAATATTATGTATCTTCTTTCATATTCATGGCAATATATTATCAAGTTTTTACCTGAAACATGAAATGAGTGTTGTCATTGTGCGATTATTCCCAACTGGTTATTGTGTTAATCAGGGCGTATGAAGGAGAGAGAGAGAAAGAGACAGAGAGAGAAATACATAGAAGATGAATATACAAAATGGAAGCCTGCATTATGGACTAAGACTACATTAAGTTTATGAAAAAGAATGTTGTCACGGTGTTCTGTAGTCTTATATGTGTACATGTGTTTGTGTTTGGGTGTCAATAAATGATAAAGTGCGTGCATCCATTGTGAGAGTTTTTAAGAGTTTTGAATATGTCTATCTGGATGTCTCGGTGTGTGTGTCTTTATGTAGGTATGTCTATGCACAATGTTTGTATCTGTGTTTTTGTCTGTGTTTCTGTATAGCATTTTGAGGTGTTAAAAGAGTGACTACAGCTCAAGGACTTAAAATAGCCAACAGCTTGTGTCTAGAGGATAGGTAATGTCTTTGGTGACAATTAACCCTTTTAAGACTAGTCCCAGGAATACTCCGGTAGGTGTATGTCATGTTATGTGGGAGACAAGTTTCATACCACATCATTCATCCTGTGTGGGTTAAGACAGAGAAAATGAGATATTAATGAGAGTTGGATGCTTATTAAAAAAGGAATGAGTTCATTGAGTAAGCTGTACAAAACACAGATTGGATATTGCAGTGAACCACCAAAAACTAACGTCATAAAAAGAGTTTGCCCCTCGTGACTATATGGCAGAAAAGCATGTCCATACAACGCACAATCATGTTCTTCACTTTTCTCTTTCATAGCCAAACAAGTTTCTGATATTAATTGGTCATACGCTGTACCCTTCTTCGCATCGCCGGAATTTCTGATGCACTGTCCTGAAAAAGATTTTGTGCAACTCCATCAGAACAGGGACAATTCTTTTAGGAGTGATGATGATAGTCTCATGTGCGTGCGTGTGTGTTCTTTATGTTTATTGTTTGTTGTTTTTTATGTTTATTCTGCCATGTCAGCGATAAGGAACCACTCAATTGCCTTAACATGCCGTGAATCGATTGACCGATGGCTTTCGGAAGTCCATTCGAAGGAACGTTATCAGGCGTGGGTTCGTTAATCCAAAAGGTTTGTTTTCCCAAGGGGTTCATATTATTCCAAAAACACACAAATTCCGTGATGTTCGTTTGTCCGAAAATGAAACGGGATTCATTAAATCAACGGTTGTGGCGTTATTCCGAATAACAGATTCGTTAATTCTGAATATTCGTTAATCCGTATAAATGAAGTTAAGCAAGGTTTATTTTTCCGACAGCTCGTGATCCGGAAAAAACAAAAGGCTTGTTATTCAAAAGATTCGATGGTCCAAAAATGAAATAGGTTCGTTAATCCGAAAATGAAAAAAGTGCTCATTAATTCACCTTCGGAACCATATTTTGTTTTTGCAAGCCATCGAAATATTGAACTTTTCTATTTTTTCGGTGTGAGGAACCCTCGGAATAAGAGCCTTGTTTTCATCTTCGGATTTATACGAACCCTCAGAACAAGGGCCTTTTTTTTCATCTTTGGATTTACGAACCTTCGGAATAATCAACGAACCACATTTCATTTCGGACAAACGAACCTTCGGGATAACGAACCTTATTTCATTTTTGGAATGATGAACCGTATTTCATTTCGGAGTAACAAATTACTTAGTACGTGTACATGTACCAATTACCGAGCCTTTTTCCCCATTTCCGGGTTATAGAACTTTCGGAACAAATCTCATTTCATTTCAGACTAACTGGTACTATAGAACCTTCAGTACAACAAACCTGATAGTCAATTTTCAAAATAACGGACCTTCAAAATGATGAATTTACCCACATCACATTTGATAGGGAAAGGCTAAACTTATAATTATTGGGGACGGTATACTGTGCTGTAGGATCTATAGTGTGCTTGGTTTGTTTTTTTCAGAAATATATAAAGGCTCAAATGCAATTCATTTTTTTTTTAATGGAAGAGTGAAATTTTCGGTGTGGATCTGCCTCGCTCTTGCATAGACAGAGAGGGAGAGGGAGAGAGAGTAAGAGAGAGAGAGAGAGAGATTAGGATCAGAGGAAGGCCTATTATTCTTTAGCCCTTTGATGTACTAATTATTGGTTTTTGCTATCTATACTTATTTATTTCAATCTATGATTATCAATATCTTTTTTTAATATTTCGTATCTGTTTCATATTTTTCTTTCATTTTAGGTGTTAGATTTTAGTTTTGCTGTTGGGCCTACTTCTTCCCCTCACCAGTGTTCGACTATGTCCCTGCAAGTAGCGCTCCAACGGTTTTGCCATGAGTGTATATATGAATCCGAACTCAGTGAAAAGGGGGAAAATTCCCGTCATTTCATTTAGTTTGAGAAATCTTTCATTACATTTTTTCTCTTTTTTTTTCTAGCTAGTGGCCTATGCCACTAAAAAAACCCTCTTACTCATTATTTATCTAGCGATCCACGTCCCACAAGCTTTGCTTTTTAGTGGATCACTATTTTCCATCATCGAATCTATTTTCCGCACACCCACGAAGTATTGTTCCTCCTAATTATTGTATTCATATATAAATAAATATATGTTGTTATAAAAATTATGTTTTATCTCGGATACTACATGAATCTTTTGCAAATGTTTGAACATTATTTCATGACATGTATACTTTGTACTATGTTTTGATTTTCGTTGATTGATTGGAAATAAACTGTGATTGGATTGAATTGATATATGCCTTGGTTCATCGTGTGTATCGCCATCATTATAGTTTGGCCGGTGTATCATTATAACAGTTTATAAAATGTAAAAAGTGTGAACGGTTAGTCTGGATGAAACTTTCAGTGAAGCGGGATCTGACATTTTGGACCAGGAATGTTGCATAAAGTTTAGTTTTAATTAGTGGTGGCATGGCTGGATCAGCTTCTGAATGCCATCATCTTTTACAAACTGTTTATCGCTTCAGGCCAGTGGAAAATGGGTGGTTCATTAAAGTTAAAATGAATATGTAATGATGAGAAATTTCAACGTTCGTAACTCCTCCAAGAATGTATAGGGATGTTTAATTGGTCATTACCTTGAGAACCTCGAACAATGATATCACAGTAGGCCTACTGCACAGAATTTGCTCCGGATACTATCTTTGTTCTGGCTCTGATGATCAAGACTGGTCAAAATGAATAGAATAATAAATAGAATTGATCATTTCCGATGTAAGAATGAATTCTTCTTCTTCTTCTTCCTGTTGAGTGACCGCAATCAACTTGCTGATTATTCTGTCACTTCTGTCTTAAAAAAATATATGCCTAAGATAAAGAAATAATGCATCTGTTGCATTACTTTTGGCGAAGATATTTTGCTTTTCTTCTCTCTCTCTCCCTTTCCCTCTCTCTCTCTTTCCGAAGTGCCGGTGGAAATAAGTCCATCGGCATTGATATTGCTTTTTTTTTTTTTCTCCTCTTGTCCTCTTTAGATGTACCGGTCCATGTTTCTTTTTGCTTTGCTCCGCCAAGACCACTTTAAAAGTCGAAAAATATCCAGGACCTAGAGGTTTTCATCTAATATCGTCACACGGTTAGATCTGAAAAGTCGTCCTTCAATGCACAAGTAAACGCCTGAACGCACAATGAACAATAATATTGAAATTTGAATTCCGAGTGCTGGCGCAATGTCCTTCATAACATAACACACACACAACACAAAGCTAGCCACCCATATCACACACCACACATTAGCACGGCCGGATACGGTGCAGAACTTACCACGGGACTACATCTACAAGCAGAATACTGAGCACCAAGGGACAGGAAAGAAACCGATGGGAGATATTTCCAAGTTGCTACTATTACGAGATGCACATGTGTTTGCCTGTTTTTGTTGCATGTAAGTAAATGTTATCGTATTAATGTGTAATGAGCTTGTCGTTCAACATTTTGACCAGTGCTCCTGACGATGTGTTTGATATCTTCTGGCGTACGTGTACGTGCGATTGAGCTGGTGCAACCCGCGGTGCCTCCCGGTGTCTTCCCGTGCATATGATGACGCACAGTTGGCTGGCTATCGGCACCGCTGATTTTTCTGCTAGGGTCAGATAACTTGTTGCTTGGACGAAGTGCCAACTGTCTCCACCGTCGGACATGAAGGACGAAACTGACAACTGTCACTCTGCAGTTGTTTCGAATATCAGGGCAGTTACCGTAGCCAGTTTGTTTCATTGCACTGTCGTCATAAAGTACTAAATACAATCAATACTATTAAATAGACGTGACCATCTGATCACACGTTATATTTTGACTGGAGTCTTCACCTACATGTAACATTAACGTTAAGTTGCATAATTATAATAAGATATTAGCCGATAGGCCTATAAATAGTTACTCATTGTAGTTTGTATGTCAAAATATGTTCCAACACCATGAACATGCATGTACATAGCCACAGGTTGCCTTGGGTAAATGTAACCTTTGTTTGATCTTTATTTCATTTTTTTTCTTAACTTTTTACTTGCTTATCGAGGTGGAACACCCTCATCAGCCAACAAAGGCCTTGTCACTTGATAATTTTGTTAAAATGCTGTAAAGTTAAGTGGCCAATGCAAATATGCTTGCTTTGTAGCCCCAGCAGACTCCCAGAGACAGAAATGTGTTTTGCAGGTCTTAATGTGTTTATTCTTGGATCCCTTGAGTCTTAGCTGAAATGTTAAATCCTAACCATACAGTAACCCTGCACATAAAGTATGCATGTGGTGATGCCTGATTTATTGAACACAAGAAGTATCTGACTAAGTTCAAAATTATGTTCTGTGGCTGTGATCTACTTTCAATTAAGTGTAATGTAAAATGAATATGAAGTATAACAACCTTGTGTGTGACAGCCCCAAAACTCCTACTCATATTCCATGGCTTGTTTCCTTCAAATACCAGTACACATCTTGAGTAGACAAAGATCTACATGTACACCTGTATTTCTGTTACACTTGTCACAAGGTTGTTGGTACTTCATATTTATTTTCACTTTAATAGCGATGTTCTAGGACACAGTGTCAACATTTTTCAGTGGTCAGTAATTACAACAAAAGGTACATGGTTAGCATCTAGCAATGAGTAACATGTCAAATATATTACGTGACGTGCAGTCATGTGATATCAATAGGTCCATATAGTAGTAGCATTGCCTGCTGGATTGTATGTGTAAACCACATTATTTTCTTGTAATATCCTGGAAATTGTGCCAAACCAAAGGTAGTGTGTCGTCTGAACCTGGCCTTTTGAGTTGCCACAAACTGTAAGATTAAAAAGATGAGCTAGAATATATCCAGATGCATTCCTAATTACAGTGTACCAGGATAAGTGCTGCAACTGTCAAGGGTTTGTTTTGTTTATGTTTGTCACCACTGATGTAGTCAGAAGTAATGACTGCTCTACAAAAAAGTGAATAAGCATTTCTAATGGAACATGATATCTTTGCCTTCCTTCATGCATTTCTTAGGATATATGTCTTACTTTCTGCGATTCACTTTGCAGAAATAGAATGATATCACCATGGCGAATGACGGAGGAACTGGAGATGACTCGCTGGCGTTCTCACAGGAAATCAACCGGTCAGCTCAGGAGAGCCTAGTCCCCCTCACAGAGGACCTGGCAGAATGGCTGTCCAGAGTTGTGGGTAAGAAATCTCTCCATGGAAATACTATTGCCAATGTTGTATCATCGTTTCTGGTAGCCTCCAACACAGCAGGGAAGTCGCTGTTATCACAGTGCTCATACAAAAGGAACATCAGTCACTGTCCTAGACTAGAGATCTCCAGGAGTTGTTACCAATTTCATGCACATCCCATGGAACAGCTCAGGCCAGCTCATTGTGCTCAAGGTAAATCACCTTGCTTACTAGAGCAGTTGTGATTTGTGAGCTGGCTGGGCTTGATCCTTTAACTGTCAGAGAACAGTGCAGTAAACATGCTTCTTTGATTTTTTGTTCTCTTGTAGGGCATAGCTCTTCACATGAGTTTCCAGCCATGTTTCCAGCATTTTTTTTCATTATCTTTGTTTTTGTTTGTTTGTTTGTTTGTTTGTTTTTTCTTTTTGTGCTTAGCTTCTTTTGGATAGTACCTTTCTGAGCAGCAGTGAACCATTTGATCAGCCCAATTTGGAACTCTCCTATAGATGGCAGGGATACCTGAATTACCTGTTGTTTACTTTTGCACAATATGCAAAAAAAAAAGGAACAAAAATGTGAGTTCTAAGGGCTGATAGTTGGTCTTCATAGCTTGATGCATACATACCAAGGGCTTATGTCTAAGCTTCATCTGTAGAGTTTGATGCCACATGGCTCCAGTGAACTTCTGTGGCTGAGTCTGAGCAAGGAGGTTCTAGAGAATGGAGTCACAACCGTCTTATTTCCTTTGCTAGATGTTCGAAGCCGCCGCTCAAAAATATTTGAAGCATGTGCCAAACGGGATCTGCCGCGCAAATAGGAAGACAATTGACTCGTGTCTCATTGCATAATCACCAGCCACTTTCAAAGGAAGATGTGTCTTTGTGATGGTTTACTTTTCACTATCCCTTCTTATGAAAGGTAGGTGGTACAGACACGAGGATGCACGAATAGAAATTGAGCAAAAAATGCTTAAATAAAGATGAAAATTACTCGACTGGGCATACCCGAGCACTAATCTGATATATCTATCAATAAAGAATTATATTTGAAGATTATTCCATATTAGTTTCATTTGTGGAAATTAAGCTGAAAAAGTGATAAAACCAGCTTTCCAGGGTGGTACAGTTTTAAACATTTTCACATGATACAGCTCTGATTTACGCTTTTGCGCAAATTTTTGGAGGGAATTGACTTTTGTTTTACATGCTTTATCATTACGTGAAATTTCATTTCATTTAATAAATAAATAAGCAAAATATGGCCAACATTATGATAACATTCAAAATAAATCTTCAGATTGCTCAGCAAGACAGCGGCATGGAACATCGATCATCAAAGGCACAAGTGCACCTGTGGAATTCTTTTGTACATCAATAGAGATCTGACAACTGTTTGAATAATTACAGCCAGTTGGAACTCCAATGTATTAAAACTCCTTGGTCTGAGTTACGGGCAGACAGTTGTTCTTCAGGACTTGATGCCTGTAGCGTACCAGAACAAATCCTCATCCAGACTGACTGCGGCTGTCAGATACCATATTGTGTATGGGTACCGTACAGTACTGTGTACATGTATGTTGCACATGCATGCGCCATCGATGGTGATCGTGCATTAGGTTCGGGGATCGGGACTAAAATTACAAGACTAGACTGTCCTTTTCAATGTTATCTGTTTTGAAGAAGTGACATGATTTTTAACTCCATGCACACACCCAGTACCGGGTAACATATAATTGTACACGAGGCTAATTAAACTGTCTAATGTTGTCAAAAGTGCTGAGTATTTAACCCTAATCAGGCTGGGGGGGGGGGGGGGGGGGGGGCGGAATCCGCCCCCCCCCCTCGACGTTTCGCGCAATATCTTCGCAACGCGATAAGCTCCCGCCGTGATGTTTCATGACTTTTTTCTTTCAAGTATCGCGCAACTTTTGAGACCAAAATTGTTGCGCCCGCGCGTACCGTTTTGACGCGACGCCCGTTCGAAAAAAATTTGTCAACCCCAAAATTGCTCCAAAACGTGATTTTGTGTACAAATCCAATGCAAATTGTGTTTTTTCAATTAATTCACATAAAAATTCATATCTTCACTTAGAATGGCCGAAATTAATCTACTTTAGCATAATAATGCTTCGAAAAATGTCTGTGACAAATTTTGGCCAAAAAACAAACAAAAACAAAAGGTAAAAAAACAACAAAATACATAAGAAATTCAAAAAACAATAAAATACATAAGAAATTAATTTCGATACAGATTTTTTTTTATCCTATGTCTCAGAAGAATGATACAAGAAACATTTTTAAAAAGAAATTAGCTTAATTGGAGCATTAATAAGTGATTTAGAGCCCAAAACTGATTTTATGCATAAATTACAATAATTAATGAATATAAAATATAAGAAAAATTTTTCGGAGAAAGCAACCATACATTTTGATAGAATACGTCGCGGGCGTCGCGTGTGCCAATTTTCGGCGTGATCGCGCGTTCCATAGGCGAGATCTGAAGGGGGGGCAGAATCCCCCCCCCCCCCCCCCCCCCCCCCCCCCCCCGATATAGCATAGCCAAAAAAGCCCAGCCTGATTAGGGTTAAAGATGTATGTGAACATTGTATGCATGTTCTTGACTTCAAATTCATGTGATCATGGCCTATGGTTATCTCTTGCTCTCTCTCCTCTCTACCAATGTCTCTGTCACTGATATCAAACATATTGTTTCCCCCTCAGGTACACCAGTTGCAGTAGAAACTTTTATGGATTCCCTGTCTAATGGAGTTATACTATGCAAAGTAGCTCAGCTGATTCAGGTCAGAGCAGTAGAGTGCCAAAAAGCTGGGACCCTGAGAGATGTAAGTCTTTTACCACTTTTATGCAAATGCCATAGGCCTACTTCTTTGTCTGATGTAAATTTAGATCAGTAGTAACCCTGCTATAAAGCCCCCGTTCCACTATCACGATTTGGACCCCGATCTGTCCCGATCTAGCAGATCGGGAGAGAGCGGCAAAAGCGTACGGGGATCGGAAGCATCGTAGCAGCAGCGTGTGGAGGTCGGGGTTGGAGTGGGCAGTTTTTCAGATCGGGAAGAAATTTTGAACCGGTTCAAAATTTCTTCCTGATCTCCCCGATCAAAATTGACATATTTTTAATCGTACGGCAAGCGGGGAGAGCGTAGTGACAGCGTAAACGCAGCGGGGAGAGCGTAATGACGGCGTAAATGCAGCGGGATGAGCGTAACAAGGTCTTTCTGAGCGTAGTAACATCGGCACAAGAACGGGAAGTAATTTTAGCTGTAATTTTCGAAGAAGAAGAAGAGATGAAGAAAAAGAAGAGAAGAAAGCAGCGAAGCAGCTACCCAAAAGACGAAGAAAGAGAGACTGCACGTGATGCTGAAAGAGGAGGAAGAGGACATAGCAGAATTTTGAAGAATATGAAATCATCTACAACTGGAGGAAGACGGACTATAAAAGCAAGGACATCAAGAAAAATCCTTTGAAAAATCAGCACGTCTTTGTTTATTCAATGCATTGCTGCAAAAGAACCGTGAGTTGAGGAGGCTCTTCAAGTTCAAGTTCAAGTTGATTTATTTCACTTCCAACAAACAAAATACAAAGAAACGCTCACATACACAGACGTCATGAAATCAGTACCACAATGCGATGAACAGAATAACATTGTTAAAGAGATACAGGCAAATTATCAACAGAGATACAAATAACAGTTACGTCACTTTGGTAAATGCATACAAAATATTGCTGGAAATGGAGGGGACTGCTAAAAAGCAGAGCTTGTAGTATTAGAATGCAGTCCCCTCATAGAGAAAAATATATAATTGCAAAAAACAACAACAACAAATTTCCCTAAGCGGTAGCAAAAAAAAAAAAAGACAGACAGAGTAATACACACATACATGCACACATACGGACGCACATTAACAAACACATGGCGGCTCTCTTGTAAGGAAAAAATTGATGAGAGGATAGAAAGATATAGTAGTGAAGAAGGTAGTAAGTCCGAGGTGGACAAGGGGGGGGGGGGGGGGAGGAGGGGAGAGGAGAGGGAAATGGTGGGTCATAACCAGGGCACTGGAGGCACAGAAGCACGGGCTCGCTGATGAAGAAAGAGTAGTGAGAATAACGAAGCAACAACAACTTTGAAAATCAAAAGTAAAAAAAGAAGAATGAATCTTCGAGGTCCACAGTATATTTCTTCGGTTCTGCATGCTAATAAGTTGACTGACTGCAGACCGACAGTCGAATCGGGGTACATCGGGGCACATCGGGCACTTTTCAGCTCTCTGAACGGGGTAACAGCGTGATAAGATCGTATAGATCGTTCAGAGCGTAGATACAGCGTGCATCGATCGGATAACATCGGCAACATCGCACTGGACAGCGTAGCTACATCGTTCTAAAGCGTACCGGCAGCGGCAAAGATCGTTATGTCTCATTCCCGATCATCGTAGTAAGAGCGTAGCAAGCACTTGGTAGTCGTAACTGCAGCGTACTTAGAGCGTTCTAACATCGTACTGTGTCCAGATCGGCTCAGGTTTTACCCGATCCTTCCCGACCTGAGAAAATTGTCAAATCGTAGCGAGAACGGCATAGTGGAACGGGGGCTTTAACCAGAAAACTCCATAAAAAAAAAAAAGAAGAAGAAAAAGTCAACCAAACAATGGTATTCTTGAATGTGAAAGTTTTAGTACATTCAGGGAACACAGTTGTCATCCAAAATATCCATCTGCTAGCTTTAAATATGTGAGTAAATGCCTGGTAGCTGTCATTTGATGCATGCTTTTCCTACAAAGTTAATTTGGCAATTAAAATGATATGTGGCATTGTTGTTAACCATGAAATCTGTGTGTATGCATGCATTTGTGTGTGTGTGTGTGTGTGTGTTGAAACAGAAATATCAGATGTTTCAACTTTTCTCAAAAGGATACTTCCCCTACCTTGCTGTGTTGAAGATGTTATTTGACCTATATGACCCGCTATTTGATATGGCAGGTTTTCCATTATGCTGTTGTAAACCACACCACAGGGAGCTCATTATAGTGCTTGTGATGAAACGATTATCTCGTGCCGTAAATCAAACTCGGCTTTTTAGGACCAGTCTTTGGGTTGTAGCTTCCAGACTGCCTGTGCACCCAAAGGGTTAAATACACAGATACACAATAGCCCTTCATAAACAATTTGATGACAGATACTGGTATACTTATTAATTAGTTTGCGAATACAGCAATTTGTTAGTGTTAGTCTACTGGAATTAGATTAATGGGAAGATGATGTGGCGGCCTTGTGTTTTTGGCAAATAATATGGTCTTTGTGGAGAAGAACTCTAGGTCTTTTGATTGAGCATGAAAATGTGTTTTGTAGTGACTATGCTGAAGATACCTTCATTTTGAAGCAAACCAGTGTATCTTTCATTGGAACATGTGGGCATTGAATACAGGTCTTACCTCCACTTTTCAACATGCATTTTCAGCAAGGTTGTGAGTCTTTGTGCATGGAGTATGTGTGTTGTCTGTGCTGCAGCTTTACTCTTGTTGTGGTTGCATTGTACAAAGGAGATAGTACAGTGGACTCCTGTTATGAAGTCCTCGGGGCTGGCGGTTTTCTTTCATTATATCGAAATTTCGTTTATATCTGAACAAATAAACAATATCATAACATAGAGCGGATAATGTAGTGGCCTGAATGTTTACTTCATTGTAACCAGAATTTCATTAGAACTGTGTTCATTATAACGGAAGTGCACTGTAGTGTCATATTTTCAGGAGATTTATCAGAAATTTTGCAAGGCAGCCCAAAGTACTATAGTAGAGCTGATAATGATTACACTTACTTTGTATTTCACCTCCTTGTTGATATCAGTTTTATTCAATGTCTCATTATTTCACACAGAATGTGCCACAGCGCAAGATTAGATTCAGAGAAAATGCAGCACCGGAGTCTTTCATCGCCAGAGATAACGTGGCTACATTTCTGTCATGGTGCCGTGATCTTGGTCTGGAAGACACGTGCCTGTTTGAAACAGATGGCTTAGGTGAGACTTACCCTTCTAAAAGATACTTGTTGTTTGTTTTTCCTTATGTTGCTTCAGCTATAGAGTAAATGTTTAATCGCTTTTCCTTTATCCTCTAACAGCCTACAATGAACATACATGTAAGATTCCACCATGCTACTGAAGTGACAGAGTATAGATATTTGCTTTTCAAAAAGCCATATTTCACAAGTTTTGTAATTTGCAACTAGCTGAGTGAGCAAGACTTAGATTTCATGCGCTAGTCTATAAAGCAAGGTGTGTAATGATGAAGAGGTAAAGTGGTAATCTTGTATGATTGACAAGCCTGTTGTCAGCCTACCAAGTAAATCACTATTTATAAGCTTATTCATTTATTCATATAGTAGTATGTGATGCATGTGAAAATTAGGCATCTGCAGAAGATGTGTTTTAGTTTTATGCATTATGAACACCTCATATAACTTTATAAAGCTCTGGTGTAAAATAGATTGCCCTTTCCAAGCAGAAGAAATGCTATACCAGTGCTCAAGGATATAACTAAAATACATTTTAATATGAGTGAAATGGACACATTTTTGGGGGAGAATCTGTACTGCAACATTCATGGAACACTTTCTTCTTCTTCTTTTTTTCATTGGAATGCTACCTCTTTTGAAGTTGAATTGGATTTCTGTGGTCCCTGTGTGCTCATGGTTTCTTTATTTACAGCTGTTTCTGTTTTTCCCAAACTGTCCTTCAAACATTGACCAACATTTGCTCCTGTGACATTTGCTCCAGTCTTATTTTCTCCAAGGACTTACGGTTGTGATTGGGTTTTAGGTTCAGTTTGATGTGAGGATTAGGAAAAGGGTTAGGGTTATGTTTGTGGGTAGAATTTATATTCGGCTTAGCATGCAGATATTTCATGGGAGCGATTGCCACAGGAGCATATATCATGAAACCCCTTCATTCTCAAACATAGATATGCCAAATTTGAGATATGCATTTGTAAGGAGTCCCCTTGCACGTTTGGGCACTGGTATGTAGTGTAATCCAGTTGTACGCACAAAGCTCTCTGCAAATAATAAGAACCAGCTGCTGTTGGTATCACGTCCTTGGAGGATGGTATTGATTACCTCACTGCCATTGTGATGGGGCTGTCCCTGGGTGTGAATTAAGAGAGCAAGGTGAGGCTTTGTTAAACCATGGGGCTACAACAGTAGCTCCATGGTTAAACAGGGAAACAATGCACTTGTGTCCTGTGGAAGTGGATCATTGGAAAAGATTTGTGTATGAACACTAGGAGCAAGGAGGGGTATGACCCAAATATAGCTATGTGGTATTAATGAACCAACCTTTGAGTGAAAATTTGCAATATAGCACAGCTTATGATAAGAAAATGTCTGACATTAATGATTGAGAGTAGATGAAATGCCTGTCATAATGTATAAAGAAAAACTACAGCACATCTGAATTAATACTATTCCTCAAGCTTAAATCAGTAACACATAAATGAGTGGGTAGTTACACAGTATTATGTGCATGTTTGCTTTCATGCAAAGCCATCAGAAGTATTTCAAATTCGGTGACTTGGTTTGCTTCAACCATTAAACATGGGACAGAGAATCATGCCCATTCAGCCACTGATTCAAGATACTTGGTAATAAAGGGTTACCATGTGTAACACTTTTTGAGTCAAAGTTGGTTTTCATTGTGGGGATACATTTTCATATCATTACCTGATTAAATGATGTGGCAGTTTCTTTCCAAATCTTGGGAGATATTGATGTCTGACTGATAGCCTCAACAGCATCCACAGAGTAACCAGAATGATCATGATAAAGTGATATATTTATGTGACTATACAGCAAAGCTGGCCTTTATTTCAGCACAGAGGGATGTACATGTACAGTTACAGTTTACTTACAAGGTGCCGTGTATGCCTTTCTAGGGCCCCCCAAGTTGCAGTGCTGCTTTTGCAATAGATTGCACTGCTACAATTTACTCACAAGGTGTTTTACGTGTATTTGATACAGTTCTGAAGAGGTCTCCCCAGAATGTGCTGGTGTGCGTGTACGAACTTGCCCGCCTTGCCTCCCAGCTTGGGATCGAACCGCCTGGCCTTTTGAAGCTGGAGAAGGAAATTGAAAAGGAAGAGAAGAATCCAAGGCCCCCATCAGCCCCCACACAAAAGAAGAAATCTGCTCTTGATCAAGAGGTATGAGTAGCATCCCAACAACAAAATGAAAAGATTAAATAAAAGAAAATGGGCAAGTGAACTGCCACTGAAGGAAACATTAATCCTTAAACAGAAAATACTGTATCTGATGAAAGGATTAAATTGTGTGAGCAATGGGCGATTGAGAAGTTAGCATATATAGCGACTAATCAAGCAAACATTTTAAAAAGTCAAAAAGTATTTCACAAAGTCATAATGTACAGGATCAGATTTTCACCAAACTGTGCAGAAATCATTCTTGGTAAAGTGTAGGCCATACAAAAATGAGATTCTCTTCCAGCATTTTGATAACCCTTCCAGAAAGATTACAAAACCTTGGAAAAACTGTTCAGTCTTGAATCCTGGTATTCTAAGAGCCTCTCCTCATCTTTTCACTCCTCAATGTTGACTTGTTCAATTTCCATTCTGAACATACTTTTTTAACCTTCCCAGAAATGCCCCAAAGCCTCAAAAATAAATAAATAAATAAATAAATGAATAAATAGATAGATAGATAGGTAGATAGATAGATAGATAGATAGATAGATAGATAGATAGATAGATAGATAGATAAACAAATAAATGAATAAATAAAATCCAATTCTTGGAGAAGTTTTGATGAACCTCCAATTTGTAAATTTTGCAACCCTTCCATTTTCAAAACACATTTCGTTAAACCTTTGAGAGAGGACTTATCGCTTCTGAAATTATTGTAGTCATAGAGTGTTCTACTTTAATCTTAGTTGTTGGTTTTTTTTTTTCTCTCTCTCTCTCTTTTGTTTAAAAGTTTAAAAGTTTTGTTTAAAAGATACAAATTTTTAAAGTTCCTGTGCTGCCATCACTGGATGAAACAGTTTATTATGTCACATATTGGGAACGATATGAAGAAAAAAGAGAATTCCACAAAATGCAATTTTGTACACGTTAAAAGTACACATTCCCTCAACTTGTTACTGTTTTCTAAATAAGGGTAATATTATTCCCCCTGCTTTCAAAAAATGGGCAAGTTAAGTGCTCTTTTATTATGCTAGAAAAGTGAAAATATGGGGAATTTTCTTCACACTTCTTTAAATATCATTCATTGTATGTGACATCTCAAACTGTAGTAGTCTTCTCATCCAGCATGGCTGCACAAAACTGTAAAAATTCATAACTTTGGAATAGATTGTCCTATTTTTCTCAAACTCTCACCGATGTGTTCCACTGGTATTGTTTTATTCACTCAATCCACACATATATTTGGGTGAACTTGTCTTTTAATGTCAGCAGTCGTGTTCAAGCGTAATATTTCTTCTCTTCTTAACGAAGAAACATTTGACATGAACACACACGATTTCTAGCCATTTTGAAATAGCTGCACCAACTACTAAAACTATTATAACTAAAGCCTGACTTAACCATCTATCTGTTCGTCTGCACGACCAATTCAGGTGCGGAGGATAGCCAAGGAGAAGCGAGTCACAGAGATCAGTAGAATATCAGAAGGAAAGTACAACATAGCAGGGAAGATTGTCCTCGTCAGGGTGAGTGAATTAATGGTGTCAACAAAGACAACAACAATGGCTGTGAAAATCACAAGACTGATTCTGGGAATGTTTCCTCCTGTTTTCTAGCCATAATACATTATATCAATATCTGTGGTCTTGAAATTGGTTTTCAGTTGATTTTCCAACACAGTTGAGCTTCTACTCTAATAATCTGTGGTCTTCATAATGGAAGCACAAATTCAATTTCTTTGTATGTTTTTGTTTTGAGTCGTTTATTGTCCTTTATATCATATGTACTTTATAACACTTGTCTTTTCCTGCTGTTAACTAATTTTTGTAACAATGATCATCATCACCAAGGCAACTCTCTACCCCCCCAAAAAAAAAATCATACAAGAACCCCTCCAAAAAAAAAGAAAAAAAGAAAAGAAAAGAAAAGAAAAGATATTTAAGGTAAAGGCAAAAAGATGAAGGTATATTTGAATAATGATAAATTTCGTAAAGTGTTTTTACACTCTCTGACCAGTAACCTTTCAAGACTTGGATCTCATTATTCAGCATAGACTTTCTTTGAACTTTAACACAATACAATGCAATCATTCTGTAACACTTGTCTGGAGTCTGTATCATTAACTAGCCTTTCATTCCAGATGTTTCATTAAAAATTCCGCTCATGTCCTACAGATGCTGAGAGGACGTCACGTCATGGTGCGGGTTGGAGGAGGCTGGGAGACGCTGGAGTCCTACCTAGCGAAGCACGTCGTGGTTGCCTTCAAGCGGGTCGGCCGATCTCTTGCGACGGAGAGCGGGGATGAGGTGGAGGACGATTTCTTCATCATGAATTCAAAGTACAAAGGTCACTCTGGCCTGAACAACAACGGGAGAACGTAATGCACGGGAGACTGCTGTGAGCAAGTAAATTCTTGTGGAAGGACCCAAAAACAGATTTGTTGGGACTAGGCCAAAGGTTCATCATCAGGAGTAATTACCTCGCAGAATCAAGCATGTGGGACTAGCAGCGTCTTGCCTTGATTGAATTACAGGCTGCCACGCAAACTGTCAATAAAAAGGTTTTTATTGGACAAAAAACTGAAGCAAACAAGAAGAGATATCACAGACAGTGCTATTCGTCTGATGACGCAATGACACATACTTGCCTTCTCAACAGTTCATCCTGTTTAGGTAGTTTGCTAATGAAGGAATGTTGGCTCAGAGCAAAGCAGATGTGTGTATGTGTGTGTGTGTGTGTGTGTTTGTGTGGAAAAGTATGCATAGGCCTACTCGTATGAACGAGTGGTCAGCATTACTGTCTTGGCAATGTGTTTAAGAGCCTTCCTGTTGGTTTTAGATTAATCTGTTCAAACTCTTTCAGGAGACTCTTATTTTGATTTTATTATTACCAGAACATGAGAAAGTTGACCGATTGTGGTAGTTGCAGATCTGCAGCAGTACTTGAATTTCAGTGACAGCCGCTGTGTAGTCGGGAGTGTGTGTTTCACACATTTCTCATAAAAGTTTATGAAATAATCTGCGACTGTGTATTCAGAACATGTATTGAAGCCAAATACTTATATGCATCACTGTCTATCAAGCTTAAAGAGCATTATCAAAGCTTTTGCTCTTTATCCATCAGATATGGATATCAGATGTGGCTTTGATATTACTTTCATTCCACTTATGTTGAGTTTAACACAGTTTTGGTGGGTTGCATGTGCTAAGGTTTAATTCTGCACTAGTAATAATGTGATTATACTGCACTATGGTCAGCAAAGTGTCTATGTTGTGTATGAGCTTATTCATGGGTGCAATCACAGTCATTCACAGTCCAACCTTGGTTATCTTTCTGTCACATTTCGGGATCATTCTATTTATCTGGACAAGGACTGGTACATGATTGCCTATGTTGCATTTCAGTGCAAACCTTTATAAAGTACACAGCAGTTATTTTCCTGCAAATATGAGGAAGTAGGAAAGTAGGGACATTAATTTTGATCATTATGATACAATTTGTCTTCATAGCAACCAAAATGCTGTTGCAAGAAGGAACAAAGATCCCACAAGTATTCCACTTCATTTTCATATTCTTTGAATGCTGAAACCTGCAAATAGCATGTAAATTGTCTCAGTGAATAGTGAATTAACAATGCCTGGTGTGCATTCCCAACACAACTTGCATTACATAATAAAAGTGTTGTACCCCCAATGGGCAATTACCCCCCCCCCCCCCCCCCCCTGCTAAATACTGGTTAGTGGTAAGGTTAGAGTAAAGATTAGGCTTAGGGTTAGGTTTAGGGTTAGGAGTTTGGGTTAGGGTTAAGATTAGGTTCAGGATTAGGGCCAGGGGAAGGGTCCGGGGTAATAGCCCAGGGGGTAATTGCCCTAGACCCCACTTATTATCCCAATACTGAATAGGCTCTGTGGCCAGATAACTGAGGTTGGACTGTCTGTGCTTAAATCATCACTGAATTGACTGAGTGCACACTGTAAAGGGAAGACAGTGTAGGGTTGTTCTCTACCTTTCTGCTGTGGAGAGATTTTAGATTAGGAGGTATTGAAATGCTGGTGGTCAAAGTAGTGTAATTGTATCATCATCTGCATCAAAATCAACCTTCATTCGATGATCAGTATCCGACCTTGAGATGGCAAAACAACATATGTCGAAAATTAATGAAAATTGACTTTGTCACATATTTCAGCTTATCTTAGTATAATCTTAATTCTTGACCAAATCTTGAAATCAGAACCCATTCCGTTACTGAGATATGATGCTCCCTCCCAGTGGGAATTGTTCAAATTTTGTTGGCAAAACAACGTAAGCGGCGATATGCTTGCCCCTGCTCAACGCCCGTCGGGCATGGACTTGGCAAAACAACGTATCTACATGCAATACGTTGTTTTGCCATCTACATGTTTACGCAGTAATAGGCTGCGCGCCGCGTGCGCATATTGACGTTGTAGGACATTATACGTGCGCCAGTGATCGAGACTTACATTGTTTTGCCGTATCAATGGCATTTGTGTGGTTATGTTGAGACGGCAAAACAGTGTATGTTTTGATATAATGCAAATTATTTTCAAAAGAAAGGGTCCAGTGAAATCAATTTGCATGCACGGTATTACTGATACTGTTGGTCCTTCTAGGGTAAGATATGAAGTGTTGAACGAAAACAGAAAAAGAGCTGTAGGTTTGCGAAACTTCAAACTCGATTTACTGAAAATGAGGTTGGATGTAGATACGTTGTTTTGCCATCTCAAGGCCAAATCATGGCAGAAGCCATAGAAAAATCTTTGGCGATATAAATGTAATACCAGGATTTTTAACATTAGGTTAGGGTATTTATGCATGAACAAAAAAAACTATCAATCCCTCCTTTATCACTCTGTGGTAAACTTTGTTGCCTTGTTGTCGCCTTCTTATATCACATTCCACAACTTATCTGCAACCTTTGACAATGTTGTGTATTTTTCCGTAGTTCCTATGCATTAAGCATATGCCTGTGTTGGTTACCTATGATAACATTACCTGCATCAAAGCTCTTTTTATTTTTCGTAATACCTTTTCAATCTCTCTTGTTTTGTTATGTTTTCAAACTTTTTAAAATGTGCTGTATTCCTATGTGTTATTCATATACCTATTTTGGTTTACTTGTGATAACATTACCTTGCATCAGAGCTCTTTTTATTTTTTCATACCTTTTAAATCTCTCTTGATTTTTTTTTCCAAACTATTCTTTAATGTGCTGTATTCATTCTGCATTGCATGTGCTTGAAATATTTCAGTATTCTGCAATATATATTAACAATTGATTCCATCCACTGTTATATCTGGACATTGATACGTTCCTCTCAATTTTCCGCTCTAATTTGCTGGTGTTTTTGTATTTCTGTATTCTAACTGCCTGATGATGTAGGCCCAGAGTCACTGCTACTATAGTATTCAATATTTTGTTTAACATTCTCTTCTGAAAACTTGCTTATGGTTGGACAGTTACAGAACTTAAAGAAGTAAGCAAATGCATAATGTGCTGAAATGACAATATGCATGGATTTGATTGTTAACTGAAAGTGTAATTGTGTAATTATTCCATATATTAACATTTTCTTTGTATTCATAGGAATATAATTTGTGACATAAATAACTCTGTGATAAGAAAACCCTTTCTTTTATGTATATAGGATTTTCTGTATAAAGTATTCCAGTATTCCATTGTGTGAACACAAGTTCTTCCTAAGAATGAAATTCCAGAGTGTTTTTACAATACATGGCAGTTATGTAACATAAAGAAAAAATTGTATTTCAGCT
The DNA here is from genome assembly GCF_040938485.1 of Diadema antillarum. Classification (NCBI taxonomy): domain Eukaryota; kingdom Metazoa; phylum Echinodermata; class Echinoidea; order Diadematoida; family Diadematidae; genus Diadema; species Diadema antillarum. The sequence continues at coordinate 99,600 of NW_027271209.1, read as the reverse complement.
TTCCAGTGAAGATGTATACAGAGAAAATAATGTTTTTATTATAATGTGGGATGAATATTTGTTTTACCTTCTCTCTTTGCGCACATTGCCAGTATTCATTGCCATAGAGAAAAAAATAACATTATCCTCTTTTTGCATGGAATCAGATGGAGAGAATATATTTATTAAAAAAAACACAAACAAATACACACACACATAGGGGGAATGAATGATGTAAACTTTTTCTTTCAGTAATATGAAGGAAGGATTAAATCAAGTAGGAGTAAAGAAATTGTTTAAACAAATGGCAAGGCGAGAAAAGAATGCCAAAAGCGTTTTGTATTGTACTTGAAAAATTGGTTCCACACAGTCCTAGTGTAGTTTGTATCCTGTCAGTTGATGGTGTTTCATAAAGACTTGACGTGGATCGTACATGTATCTGCATGCAGTATTTCTCAAGTCGCCATTGAGAACAAATCCGTTTACATTTGAAATTAAAGAATGTCATCAGTTTCTAAAAGCAGCTCTAGTGCTGAAAACATGTTGCAAACCAAGCATGTGATATGATGCCTTCGCAAATGCGGTGTTCAGTGCAAGCAGAGAATGGCACAACAGCTTATTCTTATTTTATCCATCACACTTCTATCCTGCCTGTACATCTCATCAAACATGTTCTCTGTCTAAATAATTTGTGGCATGAAATGCAGTCTAGAATATACACCACAAAGTGAATAGTTTTGTTGTGAGATAATGATTACCGAGTACTCATACAAATGACATGATTAAGTATCTGGTTGTCATTTTTTGTATCCCCCCTCCCGGTGATACATGTAAAGTTTCTGAAATGCAGAAATATAGTATCCTAGAAAGGCCGCATTATTCCAATTATGATTTTTTTTATTTTTTATGTGTGTATATAAGACAGGTATTCTTCCATCATAAAGTGTATTCCTAGCTCACACAAACGTGATTGTGCAATGTTGCAGGTACATTTAAAGTTTTACTATGATAGACTGGAGGACAAGGTATAGGTTACCAGCAATGGTGAAAGGCAATATCTGTTTGTTTGTTTGTTTGATTGTTTGTTTGTTTGTTTATTTGTTTCAACCATTTGCTGTGCAAGTTTTGTGCAAATCAAAAATTGCAATGCTGTTTGCAGTGTATATTCATTATAGTAACACACCATAACACTTTTTTTTTTGTGTGGACATGCTGGAGTGCTACAAATGTAACACCAATGTTCTGTTCATGGTTTATTGAAATGCCTTACCTGCCATATCATCAGTGTTGAAAGGGGATGTGATAGCTTTATTCATGATACATGTAGTTGCCTTCTGAGAGAGTAAAATATGTTACAGTGCACTCCCATTACAGCGAACACGGTTATAACGAAATTTCGTTATAATGAGGTAAATCTTCTGGTCCCAAAATTATCACCATTAAAGTGTATGGTACAAAATTCGCTTATAACGAACACGGTTATAGCAAAATTTCCGCTATAACGAAGTCTTTTCCGAGCGCCACAGACAAGGAAAAACAAAAGAAACGGTGCTCCGTTATAACGAAATGCGAATTGCTTTCGAAAATACGTAGCGGAACAAGCATGTATAGCGTTTCTGCATGGGTTAACGCTTCTCACCACTGTGTGTTCGCTCCTTGTGTCACGCACAGTTTCTGAGGGGAACTTGTGTTTATTATTGTAATACAGCTATCCCATCACATTTCACATTGTTTTCCAGTGTATGATGAGTATTCAGCAAACAGAATATGATATATATAAGTGGTTTCCTTGTTTTCGTTATATATTGTATTTGTTCGGTTATAACGAAATGTTGTTATAACGAAAGAAAACTGCCGGTCCCGAGCATTTTGTTATAACGGGAGTGCACTGTACTCACATCTTGTAATCGCAGCAGAGTGTAAGACTGTATTCCAATGAGTGAATGCATTGCTGTGGACTCAGAGCATCAGCCTGTATAGATGAATTATTTTACCCTTCGCCTGCAAGAACCTGATCAGCCCCCATTTAAAGTCTAAGGGGATATCAGAACCTTTTGTAGGGGACAGGATGAATGTGTTGAATGTTGAATGTGTGTAGTGGTGTTTTGTTTTGTGATTGTTAAGGGCATATTTTAGGTTCTGTGGGTTGATAATGTAAGGTTGTGCTAGAATATGTCCAAATGTGCTCTGTCTCTAGACAAATATGACCCCCGGCCCCTGACCCTAAACCCCTGACCTTCTCTGTTCTCTCTCTCCCTCCCTCTTCTCTCTCTCTCTCTCTCTCTCTCTCTTTATGTGCCCAGTTTTCACTTAACCAGTATTGTATGTACATTGTAATTGATGGTATGTGATATCAAAGTGCCATGCAAGAGTTGGTTGAATTCAGGGGTCTATGTGATTACTTCACCAGAAATATTGACTGAAATGCATACTCTGTGTCAAATACAATGTAAATGCCAGTGCAGAAGGGAAAAAAAAAAAAGACAAACTTTACTGCTTCTACTTCTCTAGTTCACACACTCTGCATTTTTGCCAAAAGTGGAAAAAAAAAAAAATCTTCCACTTATTGGCCCGAATTCACGAAGGTGGTACAAATGAAACCATGGTTTAAACCATGGACAAAAACCACGGAGCGCCAAGTGTCACATGGAATATGTCAGTTTGAAATTGGTAATTTCATCGACAAAATGACCGTTTCGTTTACTAAATTATTATATCGTGGACGAAGTGTTAATTTAGTTACAAAATGTTGTCATTTCGTTACAAAATAATAATTTCATCGACGAAATGACTGATCTCGTAATGAAATATTCCATGCAACACATGGCGCTCCATTGTTTGTGTCCATGGTTTAAACCATGATTTCATTTGTACCACCTTCGTGAATTTGGGCCATTAAGTTTTGCAAACTCTGCACTTCTGCAATGATAAAACATGCAAGTGTAAAGAAATCTGTATCAATATGTAGGGAATAGTTGAGCAATACATATGAAGCCATGAAAATCATATATTTTGGTATTGGCATGCCTATGTACAGTGTATATCAAAGTTTTTAGTGATATGAATTGCATCATAAAATCTCGTTCGATCGTAATCAATCAGTTCTATGTTTCTAATTCAGTAGACTATAAAAGAGAATTTCTTCAGAAAGAAAGTTGTAATAAATTGAAATGGTCAAGCATATGTTTCAGCAAAAATCGAGGCAACTTGACAAGTATCAAAAAGGAAGAAGTTATGACTTTGAAAGTAATTTGGCCATGTGACTTGTCATCCGTGAGCATCACAGTGATTGGCTGTGCTGGTCACATGACTTATGTTATCATTTGCGTAGTATTCATTGTGTGTCTTTGCCCATGAAATGTCACACCGACATCGCACTTATTATAATAAACATGATCTCCTAACCCGTTGAAGGGTAGACCCAACTATGCTCGGCAGGTGTCTATGGGAAATGTGTGTTGTAGCAAAATCAGCTGGTCCTCAGCGAGTTCAGTGTACAGATACATGCATTATTTCCATGTGCCCAGCAGAAAAGGAAATATTGTCGTTCGAGTTAAGAAGAAGTCACATACACTGTATATTTGTTAGATACATAGTACAAACAATGAGTACATGTATTACTATTATGACGTTGTAATCATATAGCCACTTTCTCTGCGACTTTCTTGTGATGTCCATACAACACCACATACTTGACATACAGGCAGTCATAGCTTCTTCTTGTTTATCTTACAGTTTTGTGGAAGCTTTCATTGATCAGTTGATTTCATCTTTATGGCATCTACATGTATTCAAACAACTTTTACAATATATTTTGGGGACAAATTCTCCCTCAGCTGCATTTTAATTCTGTTGTCTCAGCAATTGTGAGGCCATGTTTTGAAACACCTTTTAACATTTAGCATTTTATGAAAGTAGATAATTCTTTCTTGGTTTTTTCCCCTCCCCAAGAAAAGATGAAGTTTTCATTCCAAGTGTTGATGTTTTTCCTGGCAATTTTGTGTTTTGTTTCTCAGTGTTCTATTCACATGTTGCTTGCAGTCACTGCTACAGTAGTTCCAGTGCATTTGTGGTTGTCATGGGGCTAGATTAAATAGATTGTGGATGAATATGCTATGCCTTGCTGCCAACAGCAGTGTTTATTCACAAAATTATGTGGCAAAGTTGTTTACATGAATATGACTATGTCTTGTTTACCAAAAAAAAAAAACAGTTATAAAGAAGGCCAGAAAAAGAGTGAAAATAAATACATTTAGCTGCCAAACAGTTTTGTGTTGTTGTTATTTAATCTTTTTTTTTCAGCTGGTATACATTCTTTGGGTCTTATACAAACAAGGCAAACACACACACACACACACACACACACTTATTTTGTTTTCGTCAATCTTTTATTTTTTCTTTTTCATATGAACAATAATATACAAATTAAATAATTGTAAAATAATACAAATTTCATTATGACAACATAAATTCCACATTGTCAATATTACAAATGAAAAAGAAAGAATTTTGTATAAAAAAGGAAAAAAAAAAACACACGCTCACACACACAAACATAATAAACTACCATTATGCAGACACTATGCAGACAGTACACACTGTACAAATGAATAAAGTAGCATACCCTTCTCTATCCTCTCCTGGTCTTTTTTTTTTCTCTTACTGGAGCATACCCAGCTCCAAGAGGGGTCAAGAAATGGACTCTCGGCTCATGATTTAAAATGTATGCCCTCTATTTTAAACATTTCACAAAACTCTTTATTTGATAATGATCTCATCAAGAATCGGAAGCATGATCTTAATTTTCTAAATTTTGTTTTTGATATAGTGGTGTGTTTTTTTTTTTTTTTTTTGGTACAAATCTCTAGGTTTTCAATTTGTACCTACTTTTTGTGATATGTTCTTCACCCTTTTCATGTTGTAATTCAGAGCAGTCTGTCTTATGGTATAAATATACAACTGTAATTGTTTATTGTAGGAGTACCTTTTCCTAAAGCAAGTTGATATTAATTATATTGTCAAACTAATCAAAATACAGTGTAATTTCATTTTCATGTCACTTATTTTCCAATAAACAAAGGTGCCATTAAAGTAAGGCATTTAAATACAAGTGTATAGGCCTACATAATTAAACAAGATCTCCTTGATCAAACTTCCTCTCCCATTGACCGTACAAATGTGTCGTAATTATCATTATGGTGTAGAAGGCATTTGTAAACTTACTTCTACTTGAACAATGTTTAAAGAGGGCTACATGAAGACCTATGGAGTATGGAGTCACGTGTCGTGATGATGGAAAACAGTTTTGTGGTGTGCTTGCTTGAATGATACAGAAGGGGCATTACTGGGCAATTACAAAAGGAAAAGAATTACGTTGGTGAAACTATAGAGGGCGCAATAGGATAATGGTTTGCAGTGATGGTTTGCCGTTTATATACTGCACTGATGGTTAAACGGCACTGATGGTTTGCAGAGCCTTACCGTCGGTGACCATGCCCAGATTGGGTGGGTGAACGGCCGGAGCTTCTCTTTCTATTTGAATATCACGCAGGATTATGATTAAGAGAGCAACAACAACAAAACGAACGAAGAAACAAATTAACACAAGAGACTGATCATGTATTTCATTATGAATGATCGTGTTTAACCTTATTTAGCAACACGCGAAGGTGATATCAGTGTACTGTGATCCCGACATGAATGCGTTCATAACTCACTCCGCGATCGCGAAATTTAACCACTCGCGAGCTGTTTGGAAAGTCTACTTGTATAGTGAAAAACTAATACAGACTCATTAAATCGCGTTTGATATACAGCAACTGATTTAGAAATGGAAACAATATCTTTGAAAAATAAAACGAATAGAAACATAAACAAGTTGAAGAAATCCTATAGCTGTGTCCAATATGATACATGCGCATGGGCGTCACCAGGGGGGGTGCGTTGGGTGCGAACGCACCCCCCTTCAGATCAAAAAAAAAAAAAAAAAAAATCAGTCTGCGAGCGACCTCAACGCCGGACGCTAAATAACTACTCTTTTCTATTTTTTTTTTCATATTTTGCACCAGGGACACACACACACACACACACACACACACACACACACACAAATCAATTCGTACCCCTGGTTCTGGCAGCACTGATTTTATACATACACATGTACATGTATCTAGATTAGTATTCTACAGTGTTTACTATTTATCGACCGTACTGTACATCCTTACGATACGGAGCACTTATACACGTTTGCATGTACGTGTGCTACTTACAAGTATGTAGGGTCTATGTACATTACTTCTGACCAATCCATATTGCCAACCCAAGAGCGAGCCTTAGCCTCATTAAAAAAAGATGAAAAAAATGGAGGGGCAAGCATATCATTTTGCCCACCCCCCCCCCCCCTCCATAATTCCAGAGACGAGAAGATTTTCTTATCTTTTTTTTTGACAGAAAAACAGAAAGTTACCCCCATAAAAATATTGGAGGGGCAAGCATATTTTAATTTTGCCCCCCCCATAATTGATAATTCCCGAAATGAGAAGATTTTCTTGCTTTTGAAAGAAAACAAAAATCTTGCCCCATAAAAATATTGGAAGGCAAGCGCACCATTTGCCCCACCCCACATAATCATAATTCCCGCGATGAAAAGACTGTCTTGCTTTTTTTGTTAGAATTCAAGAAATCTGTCCAATTATTTCACCCCAAAGCAGTGGCGTAACTACGGGGGGGGGGGGGGGGGGGGGGGGGGTGGTGCGCCCCTCCCAATCCGCTGGTTAAAAAAAAGACTTACCGAAATAGTAATTCAAGTGTTAGTAAACTGCTTTTGAATGAAAGGGTGATCAAGAATTAAGATATTTTTCTGTGATTTCTTTTTAGATAGGTATATACTGTGAAACATTGTTCAAAAAGCCCGGACCCGACAAAAGATTGTGATTCAGCGTGATTCCTGGTTGGCATTCTGCAGCGTATAAGCAGGATGTGCGCAGTGTACTCAGTACATCCGAACGAAGAGTCGTTGCGCAATGTGATGTAGAATGTACACCTTTGTACCTTACGCTTCGTTTTATCAAAGCTAGATCATTGCTTTTGCAGTGTTGCTTTACATACTAGTCTATGTAAAAATGTCTTGCATTGCCAATGAAAAGACACGACCTGGGCTAATTCCTAACTTTTCCATGTACATATATACACAAACACAAACAAACACGCACAATATTAGTTTAGGGGATGCTCTAAAGTGCAGATTTTGGACATCCTTTCCCCGCTTGGTCACTTCGACGCCACCTCGCTGGTCATACCTCCCCCAGTCATGAACATAAACCCACACCCTTGACTACCAGTGGCGAATCCAGGGGGAGGGGCGCACCGGGCGTCCGCCCCCACTCCCCTCTCCCTTTAATTTCCAAAGCGAAAAAAAATAATAATATAGCTTCAAACGGCAGTTTTTGGACAGTAAAATGTTAACATTTTCAAGCTCGCTCGCTCCTCTCGCTCGCATTTAGTCGTAATGCCATTCTCTTGAAGTTGCTGCCAGTAATTGCCGGCAGTTGCGCCTGGTGCGCCCCCCTTAATTTCCAAAGCGAAAAAATATAGCTAAAAACGGCAATTTGGGGACTATAAAATGTCAAAATTTTCAAGCTCGCTCGCTCCGTTCGCTCGCATTTAATCTTTATGCCATTCTTCTGATGTTGCTGCCAGTAATTGCCTGCAGTTGCGAGTAATTGCCAGCAGTTCCGCCCGGTGCCCCTCCCCCTTAATTTCCAAAGCGAAAAAATATGGCTAAGAAAAGAACGGCAGTTTTTGGACTGTAAAATGTAAAATTTTCAAGCTCGTTCGTTCTGCTCGCCCGAATGTAGCCATTATGCTCTCCTGATATTGCTGCCAGTATTTGCCAGCAGTTGCGCCCGATGCGCCCCCTTAAATTCTAAAGCGAAGAAATATAGCTACAAACGGCAGTTTGTTTGTTTTTTACTGTAAAATGTCAAAATTTTCAAGCTCGCTCGCTCGCTCGCTCGCATTTAATTGTTATGCAATTCTCCTGATGTTGCTGCCAGTAATTGCCGGCAGTTGCGCCCGGTGCGCCCCCCCCCCCACCTCCTTTATTTCCAAAGCGAAAAAATATGGCTCCAAATGGCAGTTTTGGGACTGTAAAATGTCAAAATTTTCAAGCTTGCTCTCTTCGCTCGCTCGCATTTAAGTGTTATGCCATTCACCTGATGTTGCTGCCAGTAATTGCCAGCAGTTGCGCCAGGTGCGCCCCCCTTAATTTCCAAAGCAAAAAAATACGGCTACAAACGGCAGTTTTTGGACTGCAAAATGTCAAAATTTTCAAGCTCGCTCGCTCGCAATTAATTGTTATGCAATTCTCCTGAAGTTGCTGCCACTAATTACCGGTAGTTGCGCCCGTTGCGCTCCCACCCCTCCTTTATTTCCAAAGCGAAAAAATATGGCTCCAAATGGCAGTTTTTGTACCGTAAAATGTCAAAATTTCCAAGCTCGCTCTCTTTACTCGCTCGCATTTAATCATTATGCCATTCACCTGATATTGCTGCCAGTAATTGCCAGCAGTTGCGCCCGGTGCGCTCCCCCCCCCTTGATTTACAAAGCAAAAAAATATGGCTTCAAACGGCAGTTTTTGGACTGTAAAATGTCAAAATTTCCAAGCTCGCTCGCTCCGCTCGCTCGTATGTAGTCGTTATGCCATTTCCCTGATATCGCTGCCAGTAATTTGTCGTTTCACACCGTCATTCCATAATCCATTTATAAGGGGTACAACCCTCCCCGGCACTTCCACACCCTCCCCCCCCCCACCCTTGCTCGCTCCCTCGCCTACTACCCCCCCCCCCCCCCCCCGATGAAATCCTATACCTACCGGCGCGCCGGTGCCCTTTCCCCGCTTGGTTTCCCTTAAAAAACAGTAAAAGTCTAGGGATTGAGAGCTTCCTATATTCCAAATGTCTGTCAAAAAAATCTCGTAAACATTTAGCGTCAAAACGCACCCCCCTTGAAAAAAAGCTGGTGACGCCCCTGCATGCGGTGAAAAATCGGGCAATATTCGTTATTCGGAAGGTTCGGTAATCCGAAAATGAAAATGAATCAACGTTCCTTATTCCGAAACACATAAAACACATAAACAGGGGTTTGTTAATCTGAACATTGTGACGTTATTCCGAAAGGTTCGTAATTCCGAATATAAAATGACGTTAATAAGAAATAAGGATTAACGAACCTTCGGATTAACAAGCATTTTTTTTTCCATTTTCGGATTAACGAACCTCATTTCGTTCTCGGATTATAACCACCTCCGGAATAACGAACCTTCTGAATAACGAATCTTATTTCAGTTCTTATTAACAAACCCACGGAATGACGAACCTTCGGAAGAACGAATTGTAATTTGAAAATCAGAAATCGCAATGTAGGACCTAGGCCTAGCCTGTGTAATGATGACAAGATTGAAATAAAAAAGAAGGGGGCGCAAATATATTTAATAGGTTTAAAATGATATACTGTATTATCATGAGAAAACATGAACCTATATACACAGAAATTCATCATTCGTTAATCAATTCATGCACTTTTTTTTTGTAAAAAGTGTCACAACAACATTTCAAATATGCTTTCCTGCTTTAATCACGTCGTCATCATCGCCGACAGGAAGTCTGGATAAAAACAAGACGGCGCTCTGAGAAATCTAAAAACTGTATATAGGGCCCTATAGATGCTGTGCAGAAGATAACTCTCTGAAATAAAAATGCATGTGCAGCTGTGTATGGTAACAGGACTTTAGGGCCTATTTGCTTCTGCGACAATTGCTGGCCTAGCTCCGATGTTATTCTTGTCAAGGACTTATAGTGTTAGGGTTATAGGACTATGTTTGTACAGGTATAGTAATCACGTTTGGCTTTGAATACAGCGTGTAGATAATTATTTCATGGGAGTAAAGTGTGACAGGAGTCAGTGTCATTGAACCGTTGTGTATATTGCTATATTATCGCTCAAGCCATGCCATTTGCGAAATGGACATACTTTACAAGAGAAAGCAAATATTTTGGCAGGCTGACCGTGATTTGTAACCTAATTTTCTCCATTTTTCGCACATTATTTCTCACAGTATACACGACGTGTATATATTACATACGTGTCCACAATTTTAAAGATTGCCCTTCCCTTTTACATTCCTTCCCAAATAGCGCAGAACAGGTATATTCCTCTAGAATGACAAGACTATTATAAATCTATAACATTTCTGTGATATTTGAAGATTGTTAGCCGTTAAATTTCAAATAATGCACCAAACGCTCACCGTAACGTATTCTGTGCATAGGCACAGCTGCATACATTAATCCTCCTGTGGTTGTAAAGTATGATAGGCCTACTTATACTTCGAACAACAGATATGCATGTTAAAGCTGTCAGAAAAGAAGAATTCACTAGCTTCTCTTACTTTGTTATCAATGGCAAATAACAACACACCACTTACATGAACTACATGTACAACTAAGTGCGTCACACAGGTCTGTAAAACTAGACTAGTAGTTTAGATTTGCAATTTTTTCGTAGTACGAAAAAATTATTCAAATCTTAACGGTCAATTTAACTTAACAAATAAAGACCCTCTTGAGTTCAAAATTTACAGGAGGTTTCCAAATGTTTTCTTCAATACCTAAGTGTTCTCACCAATTTTTCAAAAATTTGCATGCAAAAGGGATTGGCTGTCTTGAAGTGCTCACCATGCAGTAATTACCGATTTTCAGTGACACAAACTAGACCGGTTCTGTAATTTATATTCAGAATATTATTTTTATGCAAACTTTGTTCACAAAAGTTGCCATTGACAACCACATAGCTTGTCGAAAGCTTGCCCTACCTGTAGCAACAACGAAGCTAATTCCTGCTCATGGAACTTATGCTAGAGTCACACACGGCCGGGTCACAAAACGGATTTGATCCGGGTGAAAATGAGCCGGATTAGTCCCGGAATGGAGGGCAATTTATGCTACAGTCACACACTGCCGGATTTCGAACCAGGACCACAAGGAATTAAAACCGTATCGTCCCGGTTTGAGCCTTAGAGACCCGTATCGAACCGTATAAAATTCCGCTTTAAAATTCTTAACTGAATCCTTTTCGACCCCTATCGACCCGTGTCAACCCGCTTCGACCCGTACCGACCCGGATGTAATCATCCGTTGCAGGAGGGCAATGCGGTATTCGGCAAGGGTCAATTATCATGGTTTTACGCTGCGGGTTGCAGCGGGTCGATGCGAGTAAATGCGGTTCGAACCGGGTCAATTCGGATATCAATACGGAATTGAAATCCGTGAGAAAATTTTGAACATGACCAAAAATTTTTCACCGCCGCATCGTAGCCCCCGGAATCCATCAGGAATTGACACGGGTTACGATGCGGGTCAATACGGGTCTCTACGGCTCGAACCGGGTCGATACGGTTTTAATTACTGATAAACCCGGTACGAAATCCGGCCATGTGTGACTCTAGCATTAATGGGAGGGAGCAGGTGCATGAAATGCTACGTTAGGCTCTAGGAAAAGAAGCATCCATAATTGTTACAAATTACAGAAACTGTCTCGTGGTCATGTTTTGACTTTTAACAAACTATTCCCCAACATTGGCGTTTCAAAAGGCGGTTGAGTCTGAAAAAGGCACCCCAGCCAAGGAAGACCGAAATGAGAGCAACGGTTCTTTTGTCAGTGACGATGCACGATTATGCGATCATCATGTCCAAACATCTGAATGTACTTATTTTAAAGATGTACAGTATTTTAATCAAAGTGGCGGCGATGATGATGGAATCAAAGAAAGATTTCTGTTGATTGTAGTCCACATGGGGATCGTGTAGTATAAGGCCTGTATCCATGAAGAAAGTAGGACCTAATCAACTCGGTGTACACCAATTCGGTTGGATACTGTTTTTATGATAATTAATCTAACCGGGGGCTTCAAGTATGCCTAGCAAGAGATAGTTTATGCATCAATTGACCTAGCAATTAACGAACCTGGCTCATTGCATAACCCATTGAAAGTGCTTTAATTTGTTCTTCTTTGGAAGCCCCCAATTGATTATGGCCGCCATAAGTTACAGTGCTCTGAAATCGGATTGATGATTAAAATGTCTTTGTTTTGATGAAATTGCTGACATGAAACCGGGAACACATCACCTTTTCCTGCAACTTTAGTTTAATTCAATTTTCATTTGCTCTTGTGATACGTAACATTGTAAACTTCACGTATTTTTTTGTTACTACATTGTATTGATGTTGTATTATTTTGTGTATGAAAATGTTGTTGGAAATGAAATAAAATGAAATGATATGATTGAAATGAAAACAAACATAGGCCCTATGGTTTCAGGCCAAGGCGTCATTTTAGATTTCTGTGTTCCTGTAAGCTATTTGCAGAATGGTATGCCATGCATGTTACATTTGTATGAAAATCACTGCAAGATATCTATCATACAGTCGAATATTATTTTATGCCAAGCATCACTTAACTTTGAAATACTTGGAGAGGAGATTATGGTTATTAGGCCTATGTACATAATGGCATATTCTCCTACTGAAATATAATTACATGAAATATGAAAAGAAATGTATCAGCCCGAGTTAATATATAGGCCCTACATAATTGAGTGAATACAGCAATAATTATGAGTAAAACACAGCAGTGAGTAAATTGGAGGAAAGTCAGGCAATTTTTTTTTAAAGTTATGAATAATTCTTAAAGTTTCGGTTTGTAAATTCACTGCTGGACAACGAATAGAGGGCCTAAAGAAAATACAGCTGACCTTTTATGTACATTTGAGAAATAGTAATTTTAGAGTAATATATTGTGTTTGGTAAATTGTAATTTTTGTTGCCATAATTTATTTTGTATTATGGTATAATTTGTTTGTTTGTTTGTAAAGCGCATTGAACTTCTTTTCAAGTCTGAAATGCGCTATATAAGAATCTGTTATTATTATTATTATTATTCAGAGAGAATTCCACACACAAAAAATGAACTATGTAGGCCTATACATTCCCATCTTGTCACTGACATTATGTTACAAGTATATTCACCTGCTTTATGAAAAAAGTAAAAGTCAAGTGCTCTTTCATGATGCTATACAGAAAAGTGCATGAATATGTTGAATCCACAGATATTGAATCCCTTTCACTTTAAACTTGACGTCCAGCTAGCGTAGATGGCAGCAAACCACGCCTTCTTGATGATGGTTTCAGAATCAATCTCCAACACCGCATCCCAGCTGTGTGCAGCGAGAAGAAGGTGAAAGCGATCTCATCATTCCAAACCTGCCCTTACTCGACGGCGCGGCTACTCCAACTTGCTGGCTCGTGAGTGTGCCCTGGTGCTTGCGCTTGCTGAAGTCATGTGATAGCTCAACGCAACGTGGATCGAACGGATTCATCGTACATTGGTGTACACGTCCATGTCCCGACGGCCGCTCGCCCGTGCGCGTTCGGGGAAGTTACTGGGACTTTTTCCGTCTGCTTCCAAGAAGCCGTTGGTTTCCTGTTGTAGGCTGTTGGCCGATACGGCTAGCATTTCTAGTGTGTTGAGCTGCATTTATCATACATGTTTTCCTGTATGGATGGAAAAATAGCACCACTGACAGGTAAGGAGTAGTCATGGACGTAGACGTTTGTAAAGCTGGCTGTCCGATTATTATTGTGAAATTTAATAGTAAACGTAAGGTGTGGGATACGATTCGCGTAGTCCCACCCCTTAACAGTTTTGTTGGTAGTGGCTAAAGCACATATTATAGACGTTCAAATTATTGTCCCCGCCGAACGAGTTCGAGCAGGGGACTATGAAACGGGCTCCGTACGTGTGTGTGTCCGTCCGTGTGTCCGTGCGTCCGTGTGTCCGTGCGTCCGTGTGTCCGTCCGTGTGTGCGTCCGTGTGTGATCAAAATGTTCAAAATGCTACTCCTTCGCCATTTCTAACCCGATTTTGATTCTGTTTGCTTTATATGATAGCACTACATGGGAGCTTTGAGACTTCTATACAGAATTTCAATTGTGACCTTTGACCTTGACCTTTGACCTATATTGTACATTTTGCTTCAAAATGCTACTCCTTCGCCATTTCTAACCCGATTTTGATTCCGTTTGCTTTATATGATGGCACTAGGTGAGGGCTTCAAAACTTGCACACAGAATTTTGACCTTTGACTTCTTTGACCTTTGACCTTGATTTTTGACCTATATTGTACATTTTGCTACAAAATGCTACTCCTTCGCCATTTGTAACCCGATTTCAATTCCGTTTGCTTTAAGTGATGGCACTAGGTGAGGGCTTCAAAACTTTTACACAGAATTTTGACCTTTGACTTCTTTGACCTTTGACCTTGATTTTTGACCTATATTGCACATTGCCTACAAAATGCTACTCCTTCGCCATTTTTAACCCGATTTTGATTCCGTTTGCTTTATGTGATGGCACTAGGTGAGGGCTTCAAAACTTCTACACAGAATTTTGACCTTTGACCTTGATTTTTGACCTATATTGTACATTTTGCTACAAAATGCTACCCCTTTGCCATTTGTAACCCGATTTCAATTCCGTTTGCTTTAAGTGATGGCACTAGGTGAGGGCTTCAAAACTTCTACACAGAACTTTGACTTCTTTGACCTTTGACCTTGATTTTTTTACCTATATTGTACATTGGCTACAAAATGCTACTCCTTCGCCATTTCTAACCCGATTTCGATTCCGTTTGCTTTATGTGATGGCACTAGGTGAGGGCTTCAAAACTTCTACATAGAATTTTGACCTTTGACTTCTTTGACCTTTGACCTTCATCTTTTTACCTATATTGTACATTTTGCTACTAAATGCTACTTCCGGCGGGGACATATATTACGCACCGCGTAATTTCTACTTTTCCTTGTTCATTGACAAATTGTACACACGAAGGTCGAAGCATCAGTACACTTATATTAGTGGTATATCATTCGATCATATCCAGTACCGTAGTTGAGCATTGCACTAAGTCATCATTGATTCGAGTCCTATGCAGATTTAGTGAGACAAAAGTGATCAGTGCAGTGCCAAATGCAGGGTTCTAACGTTACAATTGTCTACAATCAATTAATCAGATCTAGACTGCAGTGACAAAGACAATTTTCAGAACAAGCCGTGGTCATAGTGTCAGGTGCTGTATAAATGCTATTTCATATCCAAGTGGATACTCAAGCTCAACTGAACCAACAGTCCAAACTGCGTCAAAGCTACAACAAAATATCATTATTCATGTGTCAAGTCATTCATGTAAATTTGAATCACATTGAATCGGGACATTGTCATTTCATTTTGGAAAGAGCTGATTAACCTTCAAAGTTTGTTGTAATCACTCAGTATTATAACACACATAGTCATGGTTTACTTATTTGCAGAGTTAACATAACATTATCAAGTTCATAGTTCCTGTATTCTTTCAATTTACCATGACCCTGTGCAGACTGTTATGGTACTCGGTGACGCCGCAGATCATTGGTCAGTTGGAGCTGAATCAACCATTTCCATAATCTGATGTTACTAAAATTCACGGGAAAGATCTGATACCTGTGGAAAATATTTAGTGAATATTGACATAGTTTGTTTCTCAATACCTGATCTATGTGCTCTGCATTGGTGCCTGGCTTTTTTTTTGGGGTGGGGGGGGGGGGGGTAGATGGAGAATTGTTGTTACCATAATCTTAATATGCTATAGCATATATGCTAATCTATGTGTGTTTGAGTTATGCTTACCCTTGTAAACATGTATTTTGCCAGTCCTGGTGCTTTATAGACTCTTGGTACTGCCAGGTGTCGTTACATTGTTTGTCTGCTACCACATGACGATGTTGAGCCATTGAGAGTTCAGATCATTAAATGGCTTTGTTTGTCCTCTTTGTTTCCTAATTTTTCCTAGAATTGTTGCCCCATTTGGACCTGTCTGTGCTGTCAAGTGTACCTAGCATTTTCGATTACCAGCTGATGTACGTGACTCCTTTACGACCTCTATAACCCCGTAGCCCCCCGTGACCCGGATTACCATACCTTCCACAGATTTTTATGTGTCGGCTCTAGTCGGTGATCAGTTGCGACTAGTCCGTTGGTCACTATGGGGGTTTGTGAAGAGCTGAGGAGGATTTTCCTTTGGCTGCTTCATCCCTGGATCATTCGTTTTCGCAACAGACAGCCACCAATCAGACGGGAGAATTGCCAGTACACCAAATGGTGTGGAGACAGAGAAGGAGGTGCAACATTTCCCTCCTTTTTTCCCCCCTTGACCCATGCTCTTCATTGCTGATGCCACATTACATTAGATATATCTTTCATGATTTTCCACCATCTATGCCTTTTGTAACCTTTCACCACAAATCCAACAAAATGACGCCAGACATGGGATTTTAGTTAAGGGCATATTCTGAATGGACAGACTTTGTATAACTCAATTCAAATGATTCTCCTAACCTATCTAAATATTGGAAAGAAAGTACACTGTCTGGAAAAGTGTGTATTGACAAAAGAGGCCCTGAAGTAAAAGGTCAAGCACTCCATGCACTTAATCCTACCAAGCCATGCTCTGTGCAATAAATGGGACGAAAAAATGAAAAGGAAGAAAAAAAAAAGGAGGATGTAAAACGTCATAGCAACAACAATGAAGGGATATAAGATAAAGCTGAAATTGAAAATGCTCTGTCAAAACATTCTATCCGCAACTAATATTTGCCTTTAAAAGCGGTAGGATCAGGCTTTGAAAAGTTATTAGAGTTGAAAGTGAAAAGCGTGTAAAGGGTTTGTAAGACATGGAAAGGGGCCTCTAAGATATACCTGATCACATTATTCTAAAAAAAAATGTTCTAGAAAAACTGCTTGAAAACACAATTTCCCATTCATTTTATGATTCCAAATTTTAGAATAATGTAGAAGAAGAATTGACCTTTCAGAAAATATGAAAAATTCAACATTGAGGAGGTCAACCTGTTTTACATGTACTTACTTTGAGTCCTCAAGCAAAATCAGGGCATGCAACTTTATCTTAGTTTTGTGATGCATGGTCACATTTATAACACCATCACTGCATGCTAAGCATTGATGCTACTCTTTCAAAAGACCAGTCCTTGGAGAGTCACAGTAGATTTTCAATTACATCATTCCGACAATTTTTTTTTTTTAAACCATCAGTATTACTTTCAAAAACTACTTTGTTTTCACTCACTGTAAAAGCGGATATTTTCGTATGAGTTATTTTTTGCAATTATGAGCAAAAAAAAATAAGTGTGCTTTTTATTTTTGTGCTAGGTTCATTTCTATGTTCACAGTATCTGTGAGGTGGTTGACCATTAGATTAGTATGTAATGGAATGATAAAAGATAGGTGTGTGTCTGTGTATGTGTGTTTTGAAAAGAAGTCTGGTCATGGCTGATAATGATAAGACCACATTTAGTTTCGTTAATGGTCAATGGTCAATTGTAATTCTTTCAGAAGCATTTTTAATTTCCGAACACAAACAGTGATAGTAACAATGTGGGCAACCTGCCAAAGAACCAAAGGATTTGAGAAAACTGGCATAGAAGGCTAGATGCTAGGTTAACAAGTATGCAGGTAGAGATAACATTTGAATATGGGATCACTGCATACCCTGCACAGCAACATGCTTTCTTAACAGGAAAACCCAAGAGTTTAAAACTTCATAAAACTCTCTGACAGTGTGAAATTCAGGAAGAATGTAGCTTAGATGTAATGCTTTTGAGCAGATGCAATACCTTTATTGTTTAGTCAAATCAAATCATTTCACATTTTCCCATTAATATCTACAGAACACTCATAGTTGGATTAAGTACAAATCAGTAGCATTTTACATTATGCTTTTAAGGCTTTGCCAATTAAGAAAATAATTTTAAAGATAAGACAGATGCTCAGACTACTGTAAATTCACTACAGAGGTAAAGAGTGTGTGCGAAGAAATGACCACTAACTTCCTACTAGCAACAAAATACCAATTGCCCCCTTTTTTCTCCCCCCTCATAGTATTTGTCATTTAATTCTTATGAGGAGTTTTAATCTGACTATTTCTTTTTTACATAACATGGGTATAGTGTTTTCCAAAGGAAAATTAGCTGCAAATATTGTCTATTGTAATGAACTGGCATGAGAGATTTCTGATCAGATCTTCATGGTATTTGTCATGTTAGTGCTGAGCCCATTTGTTTTCCATGTTCAAATCTTTGTAGAACATATTGCAAACAGTGTATTGACAAAGGTGATTGATTCTTCTCAGTGCTACCCCACATTTCTGTGTTCTGTGCTTGCATACCATAATATTCATTTGCATTCAGCAAACCCATGTCCCCAGTTTATATTCACAACCTTACAGGTAAGTAAATAGTAGATTTTTAAAGGACAAGTTCACCTTCCTAGACATGTGGGTTGAGCGAATACAGCAATATTAGTAGAACCCATCAGTGAGAGTTTGAGCAAAATCGGACAATCCGTTCAAAAGTAATGAATTTTTAAAATTTCTGCTCAGTCACGGCTGGATGAAAAGACTACTATAGCTTGTGATGTCACATGAGTACAACGATATAAGGAAAGAATAAAGAAAATTCAACATATTTCCATTTTTCTCGCATAACAAAAGAACACTCGACTTCTCTCTTTCAGAAGGTAGGGGGAATAATATTACCCTTAACATATGTCAGTAGCAAGTCGAAGAAATGTGCACTTTATTCAAAAAGTAAAGTTTTGTGAAATTCTCTTTTTATTTTCCTTATATAGTTGTACGCATGTGACATCATACACTGTAGTAGTCTTCTCTTCCAGCAGTGACTGCGCAGATACTTAAAATATTCGTAACTTTTGAACGGATTGTACAATTTTCCTCAAACTTTCACTGATGTGTTCTATTAATGTTGCTGCATTCTCTCAATCCTTATGTATATGAAGGTGGACTTGTCCTTTAAGTAATAAGTTCTTTAAAGGCAGTGATGCTAAAATGAAATGCGCTATGTACAACAGTTCTCTTTTGTAGAACATGCAGTGTACATACGTATTATTGTCAACCTGAAGTTGAGATATCATCTGTAATAGTTTTGTTGTCTGCCATGAGAGCTATGAAAATGAAGTTTTTGCATCATATAATGAATGCATAATTGCACGATATATCACCTCTCATAGTCACACATCAACCGTGCAGTATGTTCTCTAGATGCATTGGACAGTACGTTTCAGGCGCATTCACTGAAGCTGGTACAGTGCCTGGTGTTAACAACATATAGTATAAATGCATTCTTTGAAATTCAAGCTGTTCCTCTTCCACATTATTTGTAAACGTAGCAGCTGGAGATGTCATATCTGCGTGACTGTCGTTTCACTCTCCTTCACTGTATGTGGCAAATCCATTTAGAAAAGAAAACCAATTAACCACCCCATACTGTGCGCATTGTGAGCAGTGTTAGATTGAAAGTGTTTTTTCCTGTAAGAGCTACTACACTTAGTAATACTTTTTCCTGTCACATCTATCGTACGTGAATGTACAGACCATACTGATTCGATTAGGAACAGACATTGTTTTCCTATTGTCAAGGAAATAATATCTTGATTATATCTACTAAATTAGAATTTATGTCTTGCTGGTTGTCAGTATCAACGACATTATATATTACATTGTTATCATCCAAATCACAGAAATACCAAATATACACACTTTCATATATTTATCATTAAACAATTGGGATATTCACCAAAAGGAGAAGATATTGTTGCTCATACCAAACATCAATGTTAATTATTTTCTTCGTAGAGATGATACATTAGAAAATAAAGAGAGAAACATGCAAAGAATTCAGATGAACGATGAAAAAATATGAAAAACTCAACATTGAGGAGGTCAACCTGTTTTACTTATTTTGAGTCCTCTAGCAAAATCAGGATACTCATAGTTGAACAATGTATTCCTTAAAATGTATTAGTATGCAGAATTTAAAAGATAAGCAAGTTGCACGCAAATACTTTCAGATCTTATCAGAGATGCAAGTTGACTGCATCAGCAGTCATTGCACTGAACAGTTCACTGACCTGACAACACAATCAAACTCAGTTTTTTGTTGTTGTACAGGCAGACAAAGGAAAATGCTTAGAGTGATAGTAGAATTGATTATTCGAGTGTAGTAATTTTGGATTTAGGACCTAATTCCAACATGAAAAGATAATTGCTTAACTTCATGCAGAAGGAATTATCTATCTACCTCGTCAGAATAGATTTTGAAACCTGTACTGCATCTTAAATGAGCCAGTAAGGGCAATATCCTCACATTGAGATACACCATGTAGTTTTAAAAAGTTTTGCCTCCACTCCAATATCAGAAGTAGCATCATTTGCATCATCAGAACTGCAAATGATGTGTACTAGTATGTTGTGGATTACCCACACTTTTAATGAGGAGATTCTTGTGAAAGGTAGGAGAGAGAATATAACTCTCATTCCGAGACCACGTATCGAGGAAAAAAAAACACCCCCAAAACACACACGCACAATAACACAAAATATTGACTAGACACACCAAAGAAAAGGGGGGGGGGGGGGAAGAGAGAGATGGTGAGGGACATTCGGAAGGAAATTTGCAGAAGTGGGTCAAGCGACGTGTGACAGATATTGGCATGGAACAAATCACAAGCCATCATCTTCTGCATGCATCCCTGGAAAGAGGAGCTTGGCAAAACCATGATTGCCCTTATTTTGGCAGGACATGGTACTGAGAGGAAGATGAATAGATAGAAGGAGAGATAGATTGACTGGGAGAGAAGGAGAGATGACTGGAAGGAATGAGGAGAGAAAAAAGGAGATATAGGTACAGTATATTGAGAGATATACAGATTGTTTCTTGGGTGGACAAGTGGAGAAAGAAAGAGGAGAGTTCAGGTACCTGGATCACTTTCTGAACCTCTATGACATTTGCTTGTGTACGTCATAGGACCGATCATCATCCCCTCCCCCCATCACCACCTCCAAGAAGTATCATCAAATACTTCTCACCTGTCGGGACACCTCCAAAGAACTTATTACAGCAGACCATTTTTTTTTAAAAGACTTGGGCATGCATCTTGTTTTCGCATGAACCTGGCGAAGTCTCTCTCTCTCTCTCTCCCCCCCCCCCCCCTCTCTCTCTCTCTCTCTCTAAATAGCTTAAGCTGTGTGGGTGTACAGGGTACACCACTTAGACTTCCAGAGCTGTCAATCCTTGTCAAGAAATAAGAAAAAAAATGATGTCGCTTCTGATCACGATTTTAATCAGTTTGATATTAAGTTCAGAAGGCGTTCTGTTGGAGGACTGACCATCTTTTTACCATCTGGACCGGTCCTTAATACCCGATGAGTAAAAAGAACCTTTGGCGGTGGTTCCAATGGGTAATATTAGCAGTCATGTCATTCCTTGCAGGTACTCATCCACAGTGTAGCACATGTGGATTAATTCGTTTTAGGTCAGGCATACCAGGTTGTGCACCAAAACCACAGCCCAAATACAAAGTGGATTGAGTGAAAACACCAACAGTAGTAGAACACATCAATGAAAGTTTGAGGAAAATTGGACAATCAATTAAAAAGATATGAATGTTTAAAGTTTCTGTGGTGTGATCACTGGCTTAGAAGACTAGCTACACTTCATGATGTCATCATGGACACCAATGTAAAAAAAAAATCCATGGAGATTTCCACAAAATTTAGCAACTTGCCACTGACAGTGCCATGACATTTGCTCCTGCAACAGTTGCTCCCATGAAATATCTGCATGCTAAGCCAAACATGAATTCTGCTTACAAACATTATGCTAGCCCTAATTTTAATCCTTAAAGGACAAGTTCACCTTCATAGACAGAGATGTGGGTTGAGTGAATGCGGCAATATTAGTAAAACACATCAGTGAAAGTTTGAGGAAAATCAGACAATCCGTTCTCGAGTTATAAACTTTTGAAGTTTCTACTCACTGAAGGCTGGATGAGAAGACTACTATAGCTTGTGATGTCACATGAGTACAACGACAAAGAAAATATAAAGAAAAATTCAACATATTTTCACTTTCCTCGCTTAATAAAAGGTCTTTTGACTTCCCTCTTTCAGAAGGCAAGGGGAATAATATTACCCTTAACATATGTCCGTGACAAGTTGAGGAAATGTACACTTTTTTCAAAAAGTAAAATCTTGTGAAATTCTCTTTTTATTTTCTTTATGTCGTTGTACGCATATGACATTATACACTGTAGTAGTCTTCTCATCCAGCAGTAACTGGGCAGATACTTTAAAAATTCATAACTTATGAATGGATTTTCCGATTTCCCCCAAACTTTTACTGATGTGTTCTACTGATATTGCTGTGCCATTCACTCTATTCACATGTATATGAAGGTGAACTTGTCCTTTAAGTCAATCTTTGGAGAAAATAAGATCAAAGCAAGTGATGCAGAAGCAAATGTTGTGTCACTGTTGCTGACATATGTTAAGGGTAATATCATTCTTCCTGCTCTCTGAAAGAAGTAAGTCACTTGCTCGCTTATATTGCTGGAGAAGTGTCTTTAGTTTTGTGTGTGTGTGTGTGTGTGTGTGTGTGTGTGTGTGTGTCTTTAAAGTCAAGTTTTACTTTTGAGGTATAATAAAAGCTTAATGTGTATAGTGTTGACATTGAGGCTCAACTTTTTTTTAGGGGTTAAAATTGTAGGTATATGAGTGGGATATATTTAGGATGTATTATTGAGGTGGGATAGCAAAATGATTTCCTAATTGGGAGCTGCTGGTAGATTTGGGACATATATTTGGGATATCAAATTTGGGATATATGTTTAGGATATATTTGGGATATATTTGGGATATATGTGGGATATGCATTTGGGATATTATGGATGAATCGTTGTATTTTGTGTAGGTGTTACTATGTAAGCAATTCAAATCCATACCTCTCAAAGTGTTTTACGATTAAAGCCCACATTTTGAGATACTTTGCATGATCAATCTGAATCATGTTACCTTTATTTTCAAACAATTTAGAAAGTGTTTTTGGTAGTGGGTTGTAATAAATGACAGCCTCAAGCAATAACACAGCACTTGTGTATCATTCTCACAGTGGTACCATGTATTTATGATATAGGCCTACCGGTAGTATGGAATAGACAGTAAATAGATTACTGTAAAGGTGGATATTTTCGCACGACTAATTTTTCGCGCTTGGCCCGGTAAGAAGGGTTTCGTGCATTTTTAATTCCGCGGAATCAAGACATCACACACAGGAACATATGGCAAGTAAAAATATTCGTGTGCTTTTATTTTCGGGCTTGTTTTTAGTTGCACGAAATGCGCGAAAATTACAACATCGCGAAAATTTCCGTTTTTACAGTACACTGTGTGAAAATTGTAATCCTAAATCATCCATTGCTTGGTATGGATACATAAACAAACAAACAAACAGACAGACAGACAAACAAACAAACAAACAAACAAACAAACAAACAAAAAACCTTGGCGGTGAGCCTATATGCAATGACAGAATCTGCCAGTAGCACTTGGAACTTGGGTGTACATGCATTCACAAATTTGTGTGCTTCGAACAGCTAAGTGTGGCAAAGTGGAAGAGCAGAAATTCATTGATTATGTCTAGAAATCAAGGGCAATGGGGCACTTGATTAACGTTCAATCAGGAGGAAATTATTTTGCTAATTGGGAGCTGGTAGAGGTTAATGAGGGGGCATTAGTGGTGGTGGTGGTGGGGGGGGGGGGATGGGATAGACCAAAATGGAGATGGGTAGATCAGGGTACCTCTGAGCTTTTGTTCAGACATGAGCTAGATGAAAAGAGGGCATGCACAATGTGCATGTATTTGTCTGGGTGTTGCTTGTGCGTGCATGTGTTATGAAAGCATGTAAAGAAGAATGTTTGTGGAGCATTGTGTTTGAGAAGAGGGCGTGGCCTAGGTTGTATACATAATTCCAGCAAACTTGTATACCATTAAATGAAGTATGCACTTCATTATTTCTTTAATATTTTTGTCCTGTCCATAACATCCCTGTCTGAATCAAGTACTTGGCCATGGTACCAACTATAGGCCTACTTAACTCTTGACTTGTTTCGTTTCGTTTTGTTTTTGTTATCACATATGCAATGACTTGAATAAGATTGCTTCCTTTTTGTAGAACCATCAGCCCTAATTTGCAATATGTTGATATTTGCAATCTGGAACATCACCTGTATGCTAGATGACATGGATTTTTTTTCCTACCTTGAGGTGACCTAACCAATATAAAACTTCCCAAGGATATCTATACCAAGGAATAATGCTTTTCCTGGATAACCACTTAGTGTACATGTACCTGGTATGTGTAAACTGGTTTGTGCCACAAACTGGACACGTTTTGTAATATCAAGTGTCATCTTCAAAGGACAAAGCTTGAGGTTTTCAGTTGAGCTTGGCTTTGCCATTAAGTTTGGCTGTATTGAATGAAATAGGGCTCAAGGAAAGAACTATTTGGGCAATGTTTTGCTCTCGTCATGGAGAAAGAAAGTGAGTAGGAGTTCTTTTTGTGTGTTCAAATCGCAGAGCCTCATGTGGGAGGCCTTACAACAGGGGCCATGCATGAGAATTTTCCTACGCACACGATGTCTCGATTCTAATTTCTGCTCCTTGTAATGGGAAGCAACCAAATCACGGGATGCAATCATTTTTTTTTCTTTTTTGGAGAGTATCATGAAAGGTCAGTGGGATGGGATGGGGGGGGGGGGGGGGGGGAGATAGGGAACCTCAAGAGATTGATTGACCCAAGCCATGCGTACATGAGTGATGTATATTGACCAGAACGCCGGTCGAATGCTCTTCTCCAACCTATCTATTTCCCCCCTTGGTTTTGGGCGAACAGCATTGCAAAACCATATCTCTTTTAGATGTGGAAGCAGAGCGTGAGCAAATGACTTCTAACGTGGACATTTGAGCTTGAGTGATTTTGCAAGTGGCTGTCAAAAAGTGGGCATTGAAGTGTCGTACGATGTCCTGGAGAGTTATCCAATGAACCAGAAATGATGCATTTTATTCTTGGTGGTATTTCTTTGTTCTCTGCAATGTTACTGCATGCTTATGTTGGGTTCTTGAGAACTAGTCCTGTATATTTGGTCTGAGTAATTAATGCCACGTGAATAGTAAGTAGATCCTCTTAAATATGAGTGGAAAAAGTTAAACTACATAAAACTGTCTCTTTCTGTGTCTCATTTTCGTCATTTTCTCTGACTGTTTCACTACAGGAGAAGAGAAGAGATAAGACAAGGCACTGGCAAGAATATCAATTAAACAATATTTTACCCCTTCTGGTTACAGAAACCATATCCTAGCTCAAAATAAAAAGTGTTATCAAAACTGCATGGATTACATACTTGTAGCTTTTCGTCTTTGAAATAGAACTTTTCATCTTTGAAATAGAAAAGTTGGCATCGGACCGAGATGGCGTAGGATGGAGTGTTGTGGTATAATGTCCAGAAACTGTAGGTTTAGACTGTTCCTGAATCGAGTTCATGCCTGTACTGCTCCTCGTTTCAGCGGGCAATTTGATGAGTGCTGTTCTCGCTCTAAGGTGTTAATTGGGTTAATGCCCTTCTTGCTCTCAGCTGGCAATGTCATCTTACTGGTAGCGCAGAGACCATGCATGATGCATGCATGTATGCATGAACGCTGACAGTACGGCAGACGCAGTAGCCCGTCAAGTCTTTGGGTAGTTTTACTGCACAAATTGTCATCCTGCCCATGTTAAATTGGCAACCCTTGATTTTACTAATTATCCTATCTTTGGAGATGAATTTCATATTGTTAATTCATTAAATCTGTACAAGATCAGGCAGATCAGTATTTGAGACAGAGACATTGACTTTCATCTTCTAAAATGTGTTGCCAATTAAGAATTGGCTATAAAGTTAGCAGTTAACAGGCTTTTGAAAACTCTGCAACTGAAATTGTAACTAGAAAAGCACTCAAAAAACGCAGACCTCCACCAAGCAGCTTGTTTCCATGCATACACACATGTTGAAAATTGCCCAATTTTCTATTGATAAAGAAGCTGTTGGCTTCTAGCTGTGCCATGCCTTGAGCAGAGCATGCGCTTTAGTGCGCGTATGCAAACCTCAAATACATCTAGCTTGAACTCCCAAGTTTATTCACCTTATTTGCCAAAACATTAAAAAAAAATCCTTCAAAAATTCATAAAAATTCCTGAATCACTACCAAAATTTAATATCTGTGCCTTGTGTCTTTATGACTGTTTCCTGCAATTTCATCCAAATCTATTCATGATTTTTTTTTTGCGTTATTTTGACAACAGACAAACATACTGACACAGACAAAAGCATATAACCTCTTTGGTGGAGGTAATAAACTAAAATTATAGTTAACATAATCTTAGATGTGAACAATAAATGCCTTAAATGAAAGATAAATTGTACTGTTCCTTCTGGGAACATTTATTTAAAAGTGGATTAGAAAAGCACAGAGTACAGACCTCCACCAAACAGCTCATTTCCACCCAAATACACATGCTGAAAGTGGCCCTATTTCCCAATAATGAAAAATCCTTTCTAGTGTCTCTACCTTTAATAGCTTCCTGCTGCGCTTCTAGGGCAAGCTCACTGCAAGTATGGACACTTCAAATATGTGCACCTTGCATCCCCTTGTTTGTTGGCCCTATTTGCCAGTGACAAAAAATCCTTCAAAAAAAAAAAAAAAAACCTGGATTCAGATAATGATCTGGATCACAACCAAATCTTGACTATCTGTTCATTGTGTCATTATCAACTTTTCCTGTAAATTCCTTTCCGAATCCGTTCTCAACTTTTCAGGTTATTTTGCAAACAGACAAACATACCAATGCCGGCAAAAAACATAGCATCCTTGGTAGAGGTAATAATAAAAGTTATAACAAAAAGATAGAGAAGGAAACCACTGAAATATGATTTCCGAGTCTTGATGGGTTAAGCAATACTGCCGATGCATTTGATATTTGTGGAGGAAGACAGCTGTATGGTTTGACAACACAGAGATTGATTTGTCTGTGGCATTTTGATCCACCATCAACCATATCCAGACCTTGTTACTCTTTTGCTCTGCTGGCTAATTGGGTTATGATGGCGAATATTAGGAAGTATTGATCTCCTGTATGCAGAGAATGCTTGTCCTTCAGTTAGACTATGCCCGTTATCAACTCTCATTGTATATGGTCAAAAGAGTTGCATTCAAATTCAAATTCATGTAGAGATACACACACACACACACACCATACAACTTAAAGACACCAATTTAGTGCAGTGTTGAAGCTCATTTTGACTAAAATCTCCTCTTTGCTTGAAAGTTTTATTAGTAAATGGTCAAACTCTTACTATTGGTTGTCCATTAAAAAGACTACAAGGTAAATGCCAAGTTTAAATCATGGAACAACTTTTGTGTATGTCTGCTGACAATGTCCTGTGTATCGAGATACATCAAATTACATTTGTCCTGCATAAAGGTAAGACTTCAAAAGTGAAACACTTTCTAGTTGCTAGCTTTTGAATTTAGTTTCATTCCACTAATCAGAGGTGTGCATATCGTATATTTGATTTCCACCTACCAGTAGAATGGATACAGCAATGCTGCTGTAGAAAACTGTGTTATAGTCAGGTTTCATGTGAATATCTCTCCTGAAGGTTAAATGTAATGTCATGTCCTTGTCGTGTAAAATACCATGCAGAGCTTCCTAGTACTAAGTCAGTATCCAGATGGTATAGATTTTATCGTTTACATATAAATAAATGCATTTTGTCTGTGAATATGACTTGATCCACAAGCTCACCCTACCCACCACCCAAAAAAAAAAGGAAACACATCACATATATCAATCACAAATGTGATGGCAATTTTCAAAATGTACTAGGTAATTTATTTATTGAAATAAGCATTTGGTAAATGTCAAATGAATTTCATTGTGTAAGAAACAAGACACCAAATAGGTTAGTTATTACATTCTTCATCAACAACCAGGATGCGATATTGATGTTAAACTTTTAAGTCTGTATAAAAACACATGTATTATATGTTTACCATGCATCTGTCTGTTTTTTTTTTAAATCTGCAAAAGTTGACAGCCCTGACAATGAATGTATGAAGCAGCCATCTTTGATATTCTTTTATCATCCAGAACAATGGCTGCTTCAGAAAATATCTAGAACAACAGCACTCGGATGTTGTCGCCGACAACCTGTTCCTCCAATTCAAAATATTTGAACCACCTCTCATCAGCTTCCTCTAACTCAGATGCATACTTCCTACCCCTCAGGGGGTCAGGGGTGGGGGGGGGGGGGATGGGGACAGAAATGCATGTGTCAAAAGAAATTCTGGTGACAGTCGAGCGCCAACATCCCAGAAGGAAATCTGCCAAAGGCAATTTACCCTGTTCCATAAATAACGCGACGAGCATTTCACAAGGGTGAAATTTCAGGCGCTCCATAATGCATAACGGGCCCAAAATGCATATACTGTGCGTGTACGTGTGATGTTGCTGTGCAGCGCCGGGAAATGACATTGTACGCAAATTGGGAAAAAAAAGGAAAGAAAAAAGGGGGATGCAAATTTGAAACACAGTTGAACGATGAAGAACATGAGTGGGCGAAGATAAAGCCAAAGTGCTTATGAAGAAGAGTCTACTGGCTGTCTAGAAAAGTAATACGCTTTTCGTAGAAGAGACATTATTGGGGCAAATGAGCTCCCTGGTGTAACATTCGAACCACCCCCTGTAGCAAAGAGTTAATATAAAGTATGACGAATATACAATGTATGAAATCACAGTGGATGTTCTGTGGAAGTGATGAATTGGTGAGCTTTAAAGGTAGGGGATACCTTTTACAGACCTCCCAAAATGCAGCAAAACATTAAATATGAACCTCAGGGGACTTGCTCAGGCCACTGCTTAGAAATTTGGAAGTCAACCGTTATCTAAAATTTGAATAATGCACAAAACTCAACTACTCAGTAGTTCTGTGTGTCAGCCACACTTAAGCCTTTTTGTTGCATTCATCTGTATTTGTGATCTATAAACACAAATCTAAAAGTACTAGAGTTGATGCAATAACATATAGAGTGTGTGGTAAGTTGTAAATATAGAAATGTTTGTAAGTGTTGACGACCTTTCTTCACAAAATATACATGATGGACACACATGCAGTACATAGGTCTGCAAAGGTAGCCTAGTAATGTACTGGAATTTACGGTGAGCCCCGAAAACAATTCAATTCAAAATCTAACCGTCAAAAAAATGTACTAAATGTTACCTTCCACTTTCAATACTTTATGGGAGTTTCTAAAATGATATTCTCTTCAACATACCACTGTATTTATACAACTCTTCGTTTAAGGCGTGCAAATGGGATTCCCTACCTTTAACCAAAAATGCATCTCAACCATCTTTTTTTTTTTTTTCATTGTGATCCTCCATACTCCAGATTTATGCTTTCACATTTTTTGACTTGTAAACTTGTAATAACTATTGACGTGTGATTTTCATTGTGATTAGGCCCGTTGTAGCAGTATGTTGTTTTAAGTGCAGCAATAAATATTTCCCTTTTGAGAAGAAAATTACAGGGATTTCAGCTCGCTATATGTCTAGATTATTTGAAGAAATTTACAAGAATCAAGAATGGCAAACCTGGAAACAAAGTACTAGCGAAAGACAAGCGTGCTTTCCTTTCTGAATCTCGTTGAGGTATTTCCTCATCTGGCGGCTTTTCTAAAACTATACTCTAGTGATTCTAGCAGACTATTGTGCAAATTGTTTTTGAAATTTGTTGATATTTCACACTCAAATTATGATTGGGAACTGTTGTAGTCCTGTTTTGGTTAGTAGAGTCTCTGTTTTGGTCAGCACAGTTCGTATTGACTAAAATCATTGTAGACGAAGTAAGTTGGTGCCAGGTCAGGCAAGCCCCTGACGTACATGATGACATTTTGTTGTTGTTTGAGTTCCAAGGGAGAACATATGTGGAGGAAGTATGCAAATTATGTGAGACATTCTTGTGGAATGGTGATGCTAATATAAAACTTGTTTAGCTCCTGCATTATTATACTCCACCATCACACATCCGTCAATCACATGCTGGGCAGTCCTTTGTCGCCTGGTAGTAAATTTGCCAGTGCCTGAACAAATTTGAATTTAATATTGGTGTCTACAGAAGTTTTTTTTTTCATGGACTGTCTTTCGCAAACTCCTGCATGTAATTAGGTGGAAAAAAAAAACCCTCACACACAAAAAAAGATTGGCAAATGTGGGAGCACTGAATGTCTCATCGAAAGACTTCTATGTGCTTTGTTCTTCCCTCTGCGTGGAACATTCCAGGGGTATCACTATTTTAGGGTCCCTGGTTCATGTGTAATGTCTTTTGCCGAGCGTCCTGTCAGTCTTTCGCTACGACCCTTCGCGTGCGCCGAGTGTTGACCTCTCCCCTGATCATGTCCATCTCAGCAAATTTGGCGAGTGCCACTTTCTGGAGCCCCTCCTGTATGACTAGCTGGATTAAATTCCTTGTGGCAAATATTTGGTCAGATTCCTATGTATGCAAAAAAATCCTGACGTGTCATGCCATTAATGCACTATCCGTGACCACTGATTCGTTTGAAATGTGATTGAAGGGGGGATATCATGCCGCGGGCTTGTTTATTCATGGTGTTGACTTTGATTACTTTTATGACACAAGTATGTGAAGGTGTCAAGTAACAAATTCATATTTGATTTGGTTTTGACAAAAACATTTGCACAAAAAATTGAACTCAAGCAGGAGAGAGAGAGAGAGAGAGAGAGAGAGAGGGAGGGAGAGGGGGGAGACCATTTGCCCACAGATTCCACCTAAAGCCCCATTTTAACAGAGCCTTTCAAATCACAACAACCTCCAGACAATCGTTTTTCACCCTGCCTGAGATGCTCTAAAATGTTGCTTGGACGTTGTGGCAGTAACTTTTGCCAAATTGTAACCTAGCCAGCTTGGGTAATATACCCTGACATTACCCTGACATTACTGTGATAACGTCCGGACAATCCTTCTGTTAAGACGCTCTTGCAGCATTAACACTCCGCTGAAACACTCAACACGCTTGTGCTATAGTCCGGACAGAATGATGCACCATGCGCCGATCACTTGCATGGATTGTAACCACACCCCCTTTGCACATGAATCGGTCGGCTGTTATGGAAACCTACCCAGAGAAGGTTTTTGGTGTGTGTCTGCTAAAGACAGTACCCGTCGCTCTCTGCTGCGATTCTATTGCCCGGGGCAAGGAATTTTGTTCTCTGGACATTGTCCAGATGTTGTCAGAGGAAAGTCTGTTAAAACATGGTATCAGATTAATCCTTAATGTGTCCACTGAGTTTTCAGCTTTTGCCAGGGTGCTAATCCTCCAGTGCCAGATTTCTTCAAAAAGTTTATAATTAATAACAGTAGTTGACGTGGCAAAATACTTTGTATCAGGTACTGATAAACAAGTAAAACTGGGAATCTAGGGGATTACATGAAAGTGGAATTAGTCATCTTAATGCAGACAGTTCCAGTGACTCAGATCAACTGGCATGGATGATTAGTGTAAGTCAATTGCATAGAAACAGAAATGTGGTGCTGGAAGGGTTAAAAGTGACTTTAATATCTACTATGCACATTTTGTCACTCTGTACTCGAGTAAAAACAGTTGTATATTATCTTGTTATTGTGTCACATATTCCTTTCCCCAAAAAGTTCCTGAAAGGATCTTTAAAAAAAAGAAGGGTGCAGAAGAGGTCTCTGTTAGATGATTTCCAGGAAATTCCTTCACAAGCCAGAGTTAGGGCGTTGAATTATTTTAGTGTTGATGTGCAATGGACCTTTTCACCAGTGCCGACATTTTGAAATGTTTTTATTTCTTTTTATGTGTGAACATGCCCTCATACAGTACATGTTCCGCTTGTGAATTGTTAACCCGTTTAGGACAAGTCCTGACTATACTCGGGCAAGTGTCTATGGGAAATGCATGTTGTCGCAAAATCTGCCCGTCCTCAATGGGTTAATAGAACTGCCTGACATGATGGAGTTCACAGATAACGTTTATAGGCTTAGTGGTACAAGGATAGTAAAACCATCAAGTCAAGCTGACAGCCGTTGAGAACGGGCAGATTTTGCTACAACGTGCATTTCCCATAGACACTAGCTTGCTCGAGTAAACTCCGGACTCGTCCTCAACGGGCTAATACCAAAAATGTATCTAAAAGCATTCATTGGAGAACACTATGACAGATGCTGTACTTTGATTTGACTGCAAGCTGCTACCTAGGTGACCCAATATCTCCTTCCTTCATTGACTCCTTTGCAATCAAGCTACTATAAACTCATCTGCCACAAGACAGAGTGCTCTTATCAACATTTCAAAGCTGTTACAGTAATACAGCTTTCCAAACATTGTTCCACCTACGGGGAGTGCTGTGTCCAGAGAGACTGTGGAAGGGCTCTTGTCTTTAAACACAATAGTCTAACCTAGTTTAGAAAGAGTGCTCACGTAGTGCCACTTGATGGATGGTTGACAAGGTTTGACCACGGAGGTACATGTATGTCGTGGCTCCATGGTTTGTCTGATTAACCCCACCCACGTGCCAGGTAGGCATAGCTTAACATAGTTTTCTCTTCAGAGATATGACAACATTGAAATCCCCCCTGTTTATTGTTTTATAAAAGAAGTTTCAAGATCCAGCTCGCATGAAATAGATTTGCCTTTTGCACTGCTGGTTCTTTCCAACCCCGCACACCTTCAACGCAACCCCCCTGCAAAACAAAACAAAACAAAACAAACAACCAAAATAAAACAAACAAACAAAATAAGCAAAAAACAAGAACTATAATATATTCAGGTGCTGTGTATGCCTAATATTTTTAGATGTTTATATTTTCACTAATTTTGCTAGTCAACTGCCATTCGCAAATGTAAAAACATGCAAAAATATTATCTCTGATCCTGACATAAATGTGCATGTGCACACATACATATCTCTGCTTGGTTTTGCACTCCATGGTCGCAAATTTAACCACCCGCGAAATTGTCGCAAAGTCCCAGTTGGCAAAAAATTAGACTCGCTAAATGTATGGCATATATGGTTGTCTTACAAGCATGTAATATTCTGCAAAACTAATTGTGGTTTACATTATTATAGTGGTTGCTAGGCAGGTCTGATTTATGGATGATTTCCCAAGGAAAACCTGACCAGTCTACCAGATGATTGCTCTCATAGCCTTGCCATGGGTTGCTGAGTTTTGTTTGGGTCTTCAGCCCTACTGTGGCGGTGTGGAATTCAGTTGGAGTGAATCTTTGATGATTTTTGTGAATAACAACCAATGGAATGATCACGACTCATGGTTTCAAACACAAAATATCTCAAAATGTCCATATTCAAGATACGCGACTCTCCTTCACATGCAAACACACTGTCATTCACAAAATTTATGAATCCACAATTTTAGAATGTGCTGTTGAGGTCCTGTATGTGAGTTACTCACAAATTATGCATGTAAAAGATTCCACTTCATTCATTCATCGCAGAGAGTAGGGTGCAAACCCAGTGCAGTGGTCCACCCACCTACCCAAACAAGAAAAATGGACGAAAGATGCCGACCCCTTGTGGTTCACCCCAGGTGACTAGCAATAGTTAGCAAATAGTTTCAACCAGGCACATTGTGCCATATGAGAAGAAGAAGAAGTCCTTTAAGTTTGATAGAAATTCTTTGCGATGTCAGATTCGATAAAACCGTGAAGTACATTCCTAATTTAAATAAGTGAGAGATCTCTGGAAGCACTAAATCATAATATCATCAATGATATCCTTTCTTATGAGACAGCTGTATTCATATTGTGTGTGAAATTTATTCTCTTTTGATCGCAGTTTTTGGCCTGACGTAGATTCGCAGCATCAACTGTCGGCAGTAATGGCATTAGAGATCGATGTGCGATGCATGTCTAATTGACAAGGATCGTCCGCAGTACTGACCTTGGGTCAGATTCCTAGGTTCAGGATAGAGCGATGGATTTTCGTCTCCAGTAGAAAGATTTAGCACCAACTGTATTATGTATGCACATTCAAGAACTCACAGATTGCGAAGTTCATGACATTGTATTCAGATGACAGAGCTGTGGGATGTCTAAATCAGCGCAGATATATCACAAGAGTTAGAGGAAGAAGCGCCAAACTGTGTAGGTTTTCAAAGTGTTTGCAAAAATCAATGGATGCACTGAATGGGTTTGTCTCATTGAAGTAGGCAGAAATACTGTGTGAAATTTTCTTTGCATTCTTGTATAAGATAAATCCCAGTATTGCAAGAACAAAAAAAAAAAAAGTCATTTAGAAATTGTTATTGCATGACTTGTCAAACTGCAAAGAATTTTAATAGACAAGAGTCATGGCAAAAAGATAATGCCTATACTACAGTTATATACATGACATATGTCTATCTGTTATACACATACATAAAACAGTTATTCAGGGAAACATGCACAATCTTGTTTTACTTTTTTTCTGTTCTGTGATTTACAGTTCTATATTTCACAGTATGGCATTCAATCAGTCTGATTTTACCTCAAATATGATTTGTAATTTACTTGTTAAACAGAGCTGATGATCTCAGATCAAATCATTTTGTCTGTATCAAATTGAGTGATTATGACATTGCTGATATTTCTTTATTTGTATTATGTACAGCCTGCAGCTGCAAAAGATTGTGGCAGTTTTAGAAATTGGTGAAGTAAAAAACAAAACAAAACAAAAAATGATGAGAAGGATTACGAAGAGTTTACTACATTCAACCCCTTGCTGTGCTCTTCGACACCAATTGAAAATTTTGCTATCTTGCTTTTATTTGAGGAAATTGTCCAGACAACGAGTTGAAGAGATATGAATCGCCTATAATCCACCCAGTTCCTGCCCATGTTCACTATGTCTGTTTTGTGTGACTACAGGCAACACCTGTTACAAGGAAGTCTTTGGGACCAGCAGTTTTCCATTACCCCTTTCATAAACTCAATTATGCGGATAATATCCGCATAATTTGGTCGTAAAAGCGGAGCGGGGCAAGAATTATCCGCTTTTTTTTGACACTTCTATTATCTGCATGATAGCAGCATTGGGACCAGATTTGGAGTTTGTGAACGCAAATCCAAAGTTATGTGGATAATTGCCGGGGTGCGGTCAAAAGGTCACCTGTCTTTCCCGCACGAGGGACGTGTGCAGTCACCATGACGATTATCCGCCTTTTTCTGGACGGGCGCTCGTAAAAAAAAGTGCGGATAATTTTCAGAGTTTGTGAACGCATTTTTTATTGAAATGTCCGCATAATTCTTAGGCGGATAATTGGAGGATGAGTTTATGAAAAGGGTACTAGAATATATCGAAATTTTGTCATAGCCGAACAATATAGCGTATACCCAGGAATCTGAATTTTCACTTCGTTGTAACAAGATTGTCGTTATAAAGGCGTTCATGATAACGGGAGTGCGCTATATGATCTTATTAAACATGATTGGACATTTTGGCTGTATTACTCATATTTCATCCATGTTTGGTAAACATCACAGAATGTTGGTTAAATGGCTAGGAAATTTCCAGCGTAGTGCATTGGGCAGGTAAACTGTTTGAAACAATAGTAAAACCACACAGAGTTTACAGCCATTTTAAAGGCTGTGGGAGGACACTAATAAAGCATGGGCAGGCAACTGTTTGAAATCATAGTTGAACCACACACAGTTTACATCCATTTTAAAGGCTGGGGGAAGACACTATCTTAGGAAGATATAGAAACATATGAAAGTTTGACTGCATATAAAATATTTCTTTCTATTCAGACTTTTCCATCAGAGGATGCAGGGAAGGCTAATGTGATATTTTGTCTTGTGTTGACATCAGATAATGGGTTTGACCCAAAGTCAGGTTCACTATATTCAGGCTCTTCGAGTATAGCACTTCCTGGAGACATGGTTCAGATGCCTCTCATGAAGTAGTTACAATACATGTCAGGCTGGAGAAGAGGCTAACCCATGAGTTACACGAAAGTCAATCCAATTTGAGATGCGTTCCCTTGCAGTTGTAATGCAAGGATAATGTAATTTTTCTGTCTGGCCATGGGATTTGAATACGTTCCTTGGGAAAACAGCTATTACAAAAGATGTTGCCTTTTTGGAGGGAGAAGTTTTTTTCCACTGGGGACTGGTTGCTCAGAAATATATTTGTGGTTTATTGTCAAAACAAAGGACAGTTCAGGGTAATCTAAAGAAGAAAGAAAGCCATAGTACTTTGACTTATGGAATGATTGACCAACTCAACAAACTAAAAAATTTTCCTTTTTTTTTTTTTTACATGATGAATTGCATTCCAAATAGTGCCAGCAAAATTTTATCTCAAGTCATTTTGAGACCGTTCAGCGAAGGTAGCTACTGAAAAATGAATGTTAATTTACATTCATGTTCACCATTTTGTGAGATGTTCTTGTGGAGTGCATTTCTTGCTTGACTGCAAACATGGCTCATAACCGCCCCTAATATGTCAGGAGATTACAGACTAATAATGCACTTATATCAGACCCTTGGGCCCAAAGTGTAAATCTGTGTGATTGACATTTTCTCTTTCTTGGCATGGGCCATGATGTCAAATTGTAGTTTGATGTGAAGTAGACTTCATACTCAATTCATTTGCATAATTTTCATGATATTTGTGATATTTGCCACTGTGAGACAAAAATCACTTGATTTTGTTAAGACAGAATAGTCACTCTGTTAGTCAAGTCCAGCAAACCTCTATATAGAAATAAGAAAATGGAGGTGGGAAATTCTCCCCCAAGTTCTCTGTACAGGTTTGCCGACAAGTCATGTAAGGGATTCTAAGGTGGCCCCACGATCATCTTTGTGATCAACCAGACATGAACTGCTCTGTTAACCCGTTGAGGACAAGTCCCGAGTAAAGTCAGGCAGGTGTCTATGGGAAATGTGTGTTGTAGCATTATCAGTCGGTCCTCAATGGGTTAATTGTGACATGGGACTTAAAAAGGGACTAACTTAGGGTCAATGGATTTGCAACCATAAGCCCCCTTGCCCATACTCTGTGATTACTGATGATTGCAGATGCAAAAATGGCTCTGAACTTCACCCAAAAGCATTTCCTGACCTATTACTACATGTACCTAAAATTTGTGGACACTGGAGAAGCTTGTAGGCAATTTCCTAATCTTAGAAACTCTCTCAAAAAAAAATCTGAACCTACTGCAGGTAGAAATGGTCTCATACTTTGATTGAGTCATGATAGGGTGGTGTAGGTGGCGGGGGGGGGGGGGGGAAGGGGGGAGGAAATGGGAGGGGATGATAGGTGTGGGAGGCAAATATGAAGTGACATTCTAATTTCAACAGCTGTGAAATGATGACTCATGAGGAAGATATGCCTTTATTGACATCACCGGTATGCCTTACTTTGATAGCATCCTCCCAGGACTATCTCAAACAACAACAATAACAACAAATTTGCACCTTGTGATCACTGCCCAGTAGTGAGTCATATTTTAATTTTTGAAGCAAGGTGTCTAAAGTGTGATATCCACACGAAAGTGGATGCTACTCTCCTGTTAGTAAATATGACGGAGTGACTCAGCCAAAATAATGCGGAGTTATTGCACATTTAAAATTATTTTGAACCAGAAGATGAAGGAGATGCTAAAACATTTTAGAACAAAATATCTAGACTTTTGAACCCTGCAAAGTAGGTGTGTCACTTTGATATTTGTGCAAAGCTGGTATTTGTTTAATTATTATTATCACTTTTTTTTTGGGGGGGGGGGGACTGAATTGTGTGGTCACAAAACACTGTGATGCGCATTTGTAAACATTCCTCAGTTACTGTACTTTGCGAGGTGATGGTACTTGGGATACTGGAGTTGCTAAACTTCAAACGCATCACACTTTTTTACATCTCTTGCTGGATTTGAACTGATTATTTTCTGCCTCTTCCTCTCTCCTATCTTGGTGAAGTGTGGTTTGTCGTGATTGGACTTATATGTACAAAAAAAGAAGAAGAGAAGAAGATAGGATTATATTTAGTTGGAAATGGCAAATGTAGTGAACAATGGATGTCACTCCCTTCCTGACCCCCTTTGCCCTGTATAACACCTGAAAAACAGAAGCATCACCTACAATCGGATCTGGAGTACCGGGGGCCCCGGATAATAGGCTTTCATCACTCGCATTGGAAACAGCGGCCTTAATGAAATTGACTTTTCACGATTTCGTGCGCAGACTAAAGCGGTGGCACGGTTTGTGATGGGATAAGCCTTGCCTGCTTATTAGCCGAACGGTGAGGACACACGCCGTAGACGGATGGGTCGCTTTAGGTGACGTTACCGAGTTGTGACAAATTGATTGAATGTCTGTGGATGCGGTGTATTGCGTAGAGTGGGGGGGGGGGGCCCTTGGCTGCATGCGTGTGCAGGCAGAGTCAAAATCAATATGAAGCAATCATTGTAGGGTTAGAATGCATTGTGTGTGGTGAAGTGGAGAACTTACCGCTGTGCTTCCATGGAGAATGACTGTTTTTTTTATCCACTGGCAATAATGATGTGTATGTTGAACAAGCAGTGTTCTGCAGACTTATCACGCCACCATGTAAAATGAGATACTTCTCCATTATCATATCTCCTATTCAAAATGCAGCACTGTAATTTATCATAAACATTTCCTGTCTGGTGCATTAGAATATGATTTATAAAAAAACCTGCTGTATTCAATTTTATACATGTTGTGTGAACAGATAGACTTTCTAGACTGCTGTAAATGCACTCCATAACTTACCCGTGTCATGCATTATGTTGCATTCATGAAGGTACATATTTGTGTGCAGAAATGTGCACCATGCATGCTTGCATTCATTAAAAATATCCAGTGCGTATGATTTGTGCACAAATATTCAAATTTTTGATCTGTCATCCTTGTACCAGTACTCATGTCTGATTTTTTGTCCTCTATTCAAATTATGAAAATTACAGCCTCTCCTTCATGATCCTTGTATTTTTCCTCCTTTTTCTGTGATGAACTTTCAAGATATATACCATATTTATATGGATTTTTAGGATCTACCCTTTGTTTCATAATATCAGTTTGGTACTTAAAAAGTGCTAAGAAAAGGCACTTTTTTTGGAAAATCGAATGATGATGCACTAAAAAAATGCTGGTGCTTTTATGCACTATTCCCAGCAAAATATTATTGCCTTTTTAATAAAAAAAGAGAGAAGAACGAAAACAAATTAGGTTTGCTCGCTTGTTGTACTGTACATGCTGTACACTGTGTAAACATGCATAGAACTCCAGAATGTTTGCCATGATCTAGGTGAGATGTTAACATATCAATGCAGATCAGACTTGGTGTATCATCTATATATAGTTGCTAGCTTTCAAGGGAAAAGCACTTTACAAACATGATTGCTCACTTTTTATCTGCTCAGAAGCAGAAGGACATTAACTTTGCAAACTTTACGTGTATTTCTGGAAGTCAACATTGGAGTCTTTGACTACGTCGGTAACCCTCGCTGTTGGGTTACATTACAGCAACATGCATGTGTGTGGACACAAATCGCAACCCACGTACAACATGAGCAAAGCACAAACCTGATTAAATGTGACTTCCACAGAACATTTGAGTCTTTAACTGACTTATCCTGGGAGATTGGCATTGCTCTCTCGTTCCCTTTTGATGGGACGCCTTTGTTTATTCAAGCAACATCGAGTGTCTCTTCTTTGGGCAGCTGGGCAAATTCCATCTGAGTTGCGTTTCTTAACCAGTCTGTGTGGGGTTTTGCGAAGTGGCCTTTTAGCGGGCTATCGGAGCTCTTCTGTTTGTTAGAGCTACAATGTATGACTGACAAGCAACTTGTCCCGCAAACAATACTACAATGTAGTCAACCAGGAATATGACCCTTAAGGCCTCTTGCACATACCCTGCATGTAGAGTTCAAGTGTTTACAGCAAAAGGTCACTACAAGCAAATTTGCCTGTGAATTTTTTTTTTTTAATAGCTGTTCATTGTACTATTTCTTAAGAAAATGCTATATGCTGCATTAAGTTAAAAATGTGCTTTGTGTCATTTCAATGACTTTTTTTTTCTTAGCCTAGCCTAGTAGCAAGTTAATTTATGAACTAAAAGTCAGAGAAAGAAGTCAAACAATACCACTATGCACTATGCTCTGTTGCATTCATTTGTCAATATGTGTATGATATTTGACAAGTAATGTAAAAAAAAAAGAATCTACCTGAACTCCACATTGCAAATTTGTGCTGATTTTATTTACTAGGAAAAATGAAATTAATCTGTGTTATGAAAAAAAAGCCCCCAAAACATATTCAGTGTCATCATATGAATTTTGCTTCTTCGTAGTGACAAGTTTGATGAAATTATGCTTCAAGCTTGCCATGGTCATACATTTGCATTTTGCAGCAATTTACCTGCCAGTATGAATTTTCATCTCAGCTAGGAGAATGCTTTTCTTAACATGGCGCAAACAAGTCTCAGCATTGGATTCATCTTACGACGATGCTGGGTTTTTGATCGTATGATTACAGCTGCCTGTCACGGTGTGAAATAATTGTAGGATGGTGACGATTAGCTTCGTTCTTTACCTCACCCTTTCTATGCGTCAGTCCCTGTTCACACTATTTTTAGCTGGTCTTTCATTGTATAGTTTGTTTGCATACTCTGTTTTTCTGTTTGTGTTTGTGTAGCATGCTCATTGTGATATATATCCCTGAGCAGTTATTCATAGCTTGCCTCAATTGTCTTTTTCTCCTACTCTTATTAGGATAACAAATGAAATGATTTTGTTTAACATGAAAAGATAAATAGAAACTAGCAAAAAGTGTCAGTGAGACAAGTGGTCTGGTATGGCATCCCTGCTCACACCTCGGACGATATTGGATGCCAAAAATAGGCGCGCCGCCGTCCCTCCGCATGACCCATGGCCATGTAGTAGGCAAGATGCGGAGAGGGCCTCCCAGTGTTTGGACGAGAAATGTAGGATGAATTTTTCATCTAGCATGATGCATTGGGTGTCTGTCGGGATAATAGCAAACTGCATATTGCAAGAAAATCGTGAAGGATACACCACGCGAAACCGAAAAGGGGGGGGGGGGGGGGAGAGGAGAGCGGGAGAAGAGAGGGAGAGAAAATGGCAGGCAGACATAGAGCTGGGGGAGAGCAAGAGGGGAAAGAATGGCAGACACAAGGGGCTGATAAGTATGATAACATGTACGATGACAGGCAGAAACAGAAAGTATAAAAGCTGGAGAGAAAGATGCACAGATAGGTGGAAAACGGAGATGAGAAACATACACCCATGGAGAAAAAAAACATATAGAAGGGAGAGACATTTTGAAGAAGGGAAGAAGAGACCATACAGACCGTTATTGAAGAAGATGTAGAGTGAAGAAGGACAGATAGCAAAGGAGGAGCAAGGAAAGGAGAGGTTATCAAGGCCAGAATAAAGAGAAGAGAGGCAGATTGCTAATGAAGGAAAAACAGACAAAATGAGGAAGGAAGGAAAACCTTTGAAAAATGAGACAAAGGGATGGCATGAGACATGGATTAAAGAGAAAAAATATGGCAAAGGGAAAATAACAATGGAAGAGAGTAGATGGGGATATATAAAAACGAATCAAGAAGGGAAGATATGGCAGTAGGAAATACAAAATAATTCAATGCACATTGAGATTTAGAAATATAGGGAAAAGAATATATTGTACAAGAAGGAGACAGAGCAACAGAGAAAGATAAATTAACTCTTTATGTGCCACGTTAGCACGCACAACTCAGTCGACGGCG
This sequence comes from Diadema antillarum, assembly GCF_040938485.1. Lineage (NCBI taxonomy): Eukaryota > Metazoa > Echinodermata > Echinoidea > Diadematoida > Diadematidae > Diadema > Diadema antillarum. The sequence goes on along the minus strand of NW_027271209.1, from coordinate 57,713 downwards.
TGTCAAGTTCGCATATTTTGCTCAAATGCACAAGCCCGCCCAAACCGATCGATAAATCGCCAAATGCCACAGTACAATGAAAGCTTCACTCATGATCCCATTCCTCTCGCACATATCTTGCATTGTGTGGTGATTGAAGATCAAGCAGTGTTCCCTATTGGATTTTCAAATAAATTCTAAGTTTCTGTCACTGTTTTGTGTGCAGAAGTCATGCCTGGACAATGATGTAGTTACTAGTCTTATGAAAGAAAAATAATCACAGCTTTTTCATGAAAATTTGATTTAAATCAAAGCAGCGCTTGGATTTTTTTTCTAAAACTTTACTCATTGCATGTCCAGCGTGACAAAAATCTATAAAACGTTACATGGAGATGAAAAGCAGAATATTTTCCCAAAGCATGCCTGCGTTGCAGTCTCAGAGCATACAGGGGGTTTGCACTGTGGCACATAAAGAGTTAAGGAGGATATAGCCATTGAGCAGGAAAAAAAGGTGAAGAATGATGCAAGAGGTTAACCTGTTGAAGACTGTCATGGGGTTGAGTACTGGTACTCAGGCTGGTGTCTACAGAAAATGTGTTCTACCAAAATCAGCTTGTCCTCTACTGGTTAAGGTAGAAGAGGTACATGTATAATGTAGTCAAAGTGTACCAACACCCTGAGTGTTATGTATGATATTTTGTAGAATATACGTGAGACATGCCCTCTGCAAAATATTAGAATATTTTGTCTCTCCGACTTTTATTTATTGGGGTTTAAATGTAAACTTCAAAGAGTATTCAACAACAAAAACAACTTGAAATAGACTCGTAGATCCCCGATTCTTTCAATCAAAAGATAGCTTTATCAATTTTTTTTCTAAATACGTCATGAACAATAGTGATATGCATTGCGTGTGCGTGATAAGCTAACCGATTAATATGGAATCTCAATATTATTTGTAAAAATGTACGCGAATGGCTAGAATGCATACCCATCAGTACCTGCACTTATGGAGCAGAACTTAACGCACGGAGCACAGGTGCCAAATTGCTACAGAGATATGATATGATTTATCAAAATATATATACTTTCAGGGGCTATCATCGGTGAATTAATAGCTGTTTTTTTGCGTGTGTGTATTCTAGCTGTACACGAATTTGATTTCCAGGGTATTGGTACACTTTAAGCACAATGGTGAAATGAGGAGAGAATTGAGAGAGATAGAGAAGCATAATTATACCAAGAAACTGAGAGAAGAACTGAAGAAAACTGAAGAAAAAATAGAAAGAGATTGGAAAACATTGAAAGAAGCAAGGGATATGGATTGGAGAAGCTATCTACAGAGGCGTCAGACAAGCAGAGATGTGGGGAAAGGGGAAGTGAATAGAAAACATCCTTTTGTTGTGGCTCCATGGGAGTGTAACATGATGGATTGTGCTTTTCACTGCATCATTTATTTAGATATTGTACAGAGTCAATGTTGATATGTTAGAAGGATTGTAAAGTGTTGGAGTAATGAACAAGTGAAAAATTCATGAGGTTGTCTGACAGTAAATAGGCAAATACGGTGGGGGGGGGGGGGAGGAGGGAGAGAGAGAGAGGGTGAAAGAGAGAGAGTAGATATGCCAGATATCTAGAATATGGCCATCACTTTGTAAATGGATGCATACATCCCAGAGATTTTTCTGATTCAGTCTCGCGATGGAAAAGATTTAAAGTTGAAAGATATGCCCACCATGTTTCCCTCTTTTTTTTTCCCTCACAGTTCTGCAATAAGGTTTAATTTTTACTCCAGTTTCAAAGCAAGTGTTCATCAAATTCATGTGCTGAATTATTTCAAATGTATAAAATTGCATATAAAGGGGGAGGGGTTGGGGATGGCAGAAAGAAAGGAATGTACAATGTATATAAGTTTTGGACACACACACATACACACTGTTCTCCCTTGGTACTGATGATTGGAAAGTTTGCTGTCACTTCTTCATCTCGATGAATCCACATCGCTTCCACAACTCAAAAAGTATATCTTAGTGATCGCTCACCAGTTCTCCCTCCCTCCCTCAAGAGAAAAAAGACGTTCAAACAAGCGTGAGGGCTCGCAGACCCATTTCGCGCTGCGCTGCTCCCGTGATGATGTGGAAAGACAAGCGTTGAAGGTTAAGGTCAGCCGAGTCCATGGTGCCGTGGTAGAATTGGAGTCGTGAGTCCAATTTGCATGGAACGCTGGCAATATCCGTAGCAGAAGGAAGTAAACCCTCCTGTACAAGCCTGTCCAGTGTCCACAAACTTGAGGCTGCTGCGGGTCAGGAAAAGCTTAAGGCAATGTTCAAAGCCATCTTTGCACTTGATAATAAAAACTGTAGCCAATTCATGTCTTGGGTCCTATTGTTTTTAGAATGCTTCAAATTCTCAAACTTACAGACTTCTGTGAACGAAAATGTCAATTTTGAACCTTTGGTTTGATATTTTTTCCCTGTTGCCGAACAGAATACCATCTACTCTTCCAGGTAATGTCAAGAAAATATATGCTCAAACATGTGAACTGCTTGTTTGATGAGTTACTATTCTCTAACTGCACCAAGTCTATTTCTTAGAAATAACAGTTCCTACAGGAGAGAGCTTAGAAATTCATTTCGGGGTAGAGTATGCCTGATTTTGAGAAATTCACGATGTGTCATACTACAATAAAAAAGATTGCAAGGTCTTGTGGTTGTGTTCTGCTATAAACCCTTTGTGTGCTTCTTATCAACCCTTTGACTGCAAATTGGTATAGAAAACCCCATAACATTGTTCTCACATGTCCAAAGTTACTGGCACAGAAAGGGTTCATCAACTCTTAATTTGATTTGACAGTCTGTGGCATCATATCCAATTGCACTAACAACACGCATTTTGTCCTGGTGAGCTGGGTTCCGTCCCTTTGATGGATGAAATTAGGAGAGAAGATTTGTTTTGAGCATGTAATTTGTGGACAGGAAGACGGGTCAAAAGTAGAAGAAATAAGAAAAGCCAGATCAGAAAGTAGTTAGTGCAAGTCTTGAAGATCGATTATTCAGTGTTAACGTGCGTGTAACACACAATGGCCCAAATTCACGAGGGTGGTTTAAACTTAGACCGTGGTACAAATTTAGATCATGGTCTTAAATAAGCGTGAAATAGGCGTACATTTGACATGCGCGTATCAACGCATGTTTGTTGCTGGACATCTATTGCCGTATGCAATCTGTCAATCGTATTTACGCAGAAGAAATTTGCAGAAACCATGTTTTGAATTTAAACCACCTTTGTGAATTGGGGCCAATGCATACCAACTGGGTAGATGTTTTTGCCTGTAATCTTTACTTGTAATTTATCCCTTTTTGGTCACAAAAGTTATGAGACATTGGTTTGAAAATATAATGATATTGATTTTGTTTTTGTCTGTGTTCTGAGGAAGAATCCAGGCTCTTTCTTGGAAATGTCCAATGGGAATGCTGTGGAATTGGTTGTCTTCGTTAAGAATTTGTGACAGTGTCAGGTACTACTGCTGACACTAATAAGGGCCAGACTGTGTATGCGTCACGTTTAGGCAGCCATTACTCTGGAATAGTGAATATCAATACCGAGTCCTGCATTTGGTGCCTGCAAGATGAGCACCTCTTGTGTGGCCAGTCTCAATTTCAATATTGATATGAATTATGGCTTGTTGAGTAGAAGTTTTGAGGAAGGACGCAATTTCATAAATATCATCACATTAGTATTTGAATATAAATGACAACCTCAGTTGCAAGCTCTATGTCCCTAAAGCCAGGCTGACACTTGCACGATTTTGTGGCACGCATTGGCACGACTCGAGTCGTGCCAGTGCGCAAACTAGTCGTAAACTGGCGTGAAGTGTGCGTAAACCCGTCGTGACTTCACGCCAGTTTACGACTAATTTGCGCACTGGCACGGCTGGAGTCGTGCCAATGCGTGCCACAAAATCGTGCAAGTGTCAGCCTGGCTTTAGCCTGTCTGTGTGTTTTATGTATGTTCGTTTGTGTGTGTTTGTGAAAGTTTTTATATCCAGATTGATTTCCCATCAAATAACGTGTTTTTTCTTTTCCTTCTTGTCTGTTTTTTCTCTCTCCTTTGCAGAAGTATTCGGCCAAGGGGACAATGGGTACAGCACATTTAGGTAAGCATCTAATTAAGATGGCTAAGTAAATATGATTAGATGATTAAAAACCGGTAATGGGAAACCTACCATGTTGGGCTGCAGATGGAGAATGAGTCAACATGAAGTCTTGTCAGTTGTGATCCTCATTAGATACCTTCCTGTCCCCAAATAAATATCCTTGTTTGAAATTTTGGAAATCAATTTTCTTTAACCCGTTGAGAACGAGTCCCATGTATACTCGGGCAGGAGTCTATGGGAAATGTGTGTTGTAGCAAAATCAGCCCGTCTTCATTGGGTTAATACTCACAAAACATGGATAACGACACAGAAGTTTTAGTGTCATTAGTGATACAAATGCGACATTAAAGGAGGACTTGAAATGTTTATCTTGCATGCTGAAGGAGGAATCCTAAACTGTTTGACAAGTCAATCAAGGAGTACCAGTTCATTTTTACTGCTTAAAGGGATCGTACAGTTTTGGCTGAGACCTAATTTCAGGTTTCTAACATTTTTTGGTGAAATAATGAGAAATCTCTTATTAAATATGAAAGAGCATGTAATTCTATGAGGAATTCAACGTTTATTTGATGAAAATTGGTTTTGAAATGGCTGAGATATCCAAAAAAGAGCTATTCTAATAAAGTGTGGGACCCACACTTTATTAGAATCGCTTTGTTTTACCTTGTTTTTGGATGTTTCAGTCATTCCAAACCCGATTTTCATCAAATAAACTTTGAATTCCTCTTAAAATGGTATGCTCTGTACTATATCATAAGTGCTTTCTTGATATCTCGCAAAAAGTTAAAAGCCCAATTCTCATCTCCACCAATACTGTACCATCCCTTTAACCTCTGAGCAAGCAGTGTGGAAAAATATTGCTGAGTGGTTTGATATTCATTCCTCTGCCCCATCGCCACTGAGCAAAATTTTGGAAATAAATTCATTTGAGAAATCACTGATTAGATTATACGAGCTGAGAGAAAAATTTAAAAACTTTTTACGGTTGTCATGAAACAGAAATCAGAAGCGAGTCATTTTTGCCACATACTGTATAGCTTGTAGCCAGTTTTCATGTGCTGAAAGGCTTGCTGCCTGAATTATACTACTGTATTTGCCAAATATTTCACAATGTTTTTATTTTTGCGAATTTCACAAGTCGAGTGCTATTTGCAAATTTAAAAATACACAAAAATATTGAGGAAGAAAGATTTGCGGTGACACCATGTGTATGTAGTCCTTAATCGGATCGCTGTTTGGCAGAAGAGCCTAGAAAGAGGAGAAACGTCAAGTTCCTCGGTTCTCCTAGTTATTCTTATAACTAGATTTCTTGAGCTACTTTCACTAGCACCTTTACTCAGTGTTTCATTTCTCTTTCCTCTCTCTCTCTCTCTTACACTTTTGTCTGTTTCTACACTACTTATCTTTTCTTTTCTTTTCTGTTCTCTTCTCTTCTTTCTTCTTTTTGTCTTATTTCTTCCTTCCATACAACCCAACGGTCCTTTTCAGGACCACTACTTAATTTACACATTTCTCCACAGGTTATTTCTCTTGTCTTCTCTCCTCAGGTCTACACTTTAACCTCATTTTGATTTCTTATTTTTGCTTTTCTCCCACAGGAACCTTTTCAGGACTTAACTGTCATCAATTTTCCCTTCCATTTTTTCTCCCTCTCAGCAGCATTTCATTCTAGGATCCATACTAGCTCCCTCTGATTTACGTATTGAATTTCAATTTGTTCTTTTCTACTTCTTTTCTTTGTCCCCTCCCCCCCGCCCCTCTCTCTCTCTCTCTATCTCCCTTCTATCAACATATTCTCATCTCTCCTCTACTTACCCTTCCTTCGAGGGATTATTCGTCCTTTCTCCATTGATTCCGCATTCCATAGTCACACTGTTCGCCGACTTCGTTTTTTCTTCTCTTGGTTTGATGAATCTTTACTGCTCTCTCCTATCTCCATGATTCTCCAACATTCAACTCCTTCCTCTTCCTCTTCCCTTCTATTTCATCTTTCCCCTTCTAACGATGTCCGAACATCCTACTTGATTCTCACACTATTCTTCCTTACCACTCTCTGTGTTCCTTTCTCTACCGTCTCCACTAGTGCAACTTCAATCTCTAGCCCATTACTGTCTCCCACTCTTCACTTTCTGCCCTCCTCACAACCCCCATATGTCGCTTCCCTCTTCGTTTCTCCTCTTTCTAGGCTCTTCTGCCAAACAGCGATCCGATTAAGGACTACATACACATGGTGTCACCGCAAATCTTTCTTCCTCATTTACTTCACCATGCAAACCTTCAAACAACACACACAAAAATATTAACTCTAATCCCAACATGAATGTGACGTGCATGCATACATTTCTCTGTTTGGTACTGTACTCCACAATCTCAACTTTAACCACTCCAGACATTGTTGGGAAGTCCCGATTTGTGAAAATTTAGACTCGCTAAATATATGCCGTATACAGTACATTGTAATTCACAGGTCAGTGGTTGGCAATTCAAATGTCAACCGTTATGATTTGTTTATAAGGGAGGCTATGATATACAATGTACAGACTGGGTAGAAGATGGCGACCTCTACATGGTCCATTCTGTGTGGAATTCATTCCTGTTTGCTCATCAGTCAACATCTATCCCACAAATTTGGTCTGTGCATGTACTTATGATAAGAAGACATTTTCAAACTACACTTAGCCAGGAATGCCCTTGATGACACTGTGCACAAATAATGGCTGCTGTATTGAAATGCTGCCCCACTCAAGAGTTGAGAATAAGTCATCCAAACTGAGGTAGTTTGAAGTGACCCCTAAAGCATCCCCTCTCTCTCTCTATGGCCAGAATTCCGGCCCTGGTGTGCCATCGGGGCGTGTTCATGGCCTTCTGCGAGGCCCGACGGACCTCGTTCCGGGACTGGGGTTCCAGCATGGACCTGGTCCTGAGGCGGGGACGGCTGTTAACGGACAGAGAGCAGGACCGAGAAATAGAGTGGGGCGACATCCAGGTCGTAGCGTCCATGCCGGGCAAAAGGTAAGAGTCGTAAAAAACTTTTCCAAGAGGACTTCTTTATTTCCCTCTCTTGCTCCTTTCAAATCGTTCCAGTCATCTCCAGGTGTGTTTTACCTCCACCAAAGAAGGAGGAGATTAAGTGATCATCAGCATTGGTTTGTCTGTTTGCAAAATAACTCAAAAAGTTGTGTACGGATAGAATGAAACTTACGTAAAAGGTTGATATTGACCCAAGGAACACCTCATTCAATTGTGGTAGTGATCCGGGAATTTTTATGAATTTTTGAAGAACTTTTCATCTTTTAGCACATAAGGTCAACAAACTTGGGGGTTCGAGCTGCGCGTACTGGAGGTTTGCATACACGCACTAAAGAACGCGCTCTGCTCGGGCAAAATGCAGTGCCATGACGTAACAAAAGGCTTCTATTTTTGGAAATTGCATGCATACGTGTAGGGTGGAAATAAGTTGCTGGCTTGGTGGAGATCTGTGCTCTCCGAGTGCTAGTTAAAGTAGTTATTAAAGTTAAAGTAGTTATTGCCACTTTACAGTAGCTTCTTAATTGTTCTCATCAGTACATTTTTTTTTTTTCAAGAGGATTTTGCAAATTATCAATGTATGCCACCATTTTGTTTGTGCTTACTGAGTTACAATTCATGTAGCATGTGTTTATGTGTGTTCTGTTTCTGGCACCTAAGAGAAAATTTTGTTCAGAGTTACCTCATAAAGTGCTGGCTTTTAATGTACAGCGTACATTCACATGATCTGCCTTGTGCTAGTACAGTTGCATTTAAGTTTTATAGCTGTGTCTTATAGTTTGTTTTTATAAACATGACTGACAAACTGCAGTCCTAGACATGTGGTGACAGCAGGATTACTATTGTCATACATAATCATATGTGCCATTGTATCGAAAGTCAACAGGGATTATGTAACTAAAGAACGGCAGACCTCTCACAGCTGCTTGCTAAGTGTTACTGCCACATGTAAGCTTGCTGCATTTCCAGTTTTGTCAAAATAACAGGCCGCATCTTGTGTTGGAGGGAATTCCATCCTGATATGACACTGCTTTAAATGAAGCCAGGAAAATCAATGAAACTTTGGGAAAACATCAGGCATGTTGGGTAAACAATGTTATAGATGGTCTGTTAGATTTCAGAGAGAAAGGCAAATTTTACAACTCTGTGCGACATAGCAGCTATCCATTTGGTTTGTACACAGAATTTAACAAATTTTCATATTTGATGCATAACGCATTACCCCGGGGTACCACGTTGTGTAGCGCCACCTCACGGCCACTTGAGGACAGCCGCAGAGAAATGCATGCACTGTGTGTGCGTGTACATAGTCATTCCCATGCCACTGCATGTTATACTATGTATGTGTGGTACGCTGTGCTAGCAGTAGCGTGTGCTTCAGTGTAGTGCAGTGCAGTGCAGTGCAGTGCAGTTGCTAGCGCATGCTAGCTCCAGCTAGCTATCGTGTGTGGCTTAATTTCCCACTTTTTGGCAACCCAGGGTACAACCTTAAAAAAAAAAATTATTCATCAAAATGGCTGATTTTTATTTGGTACCCCAGAGTACCATTTATGTTATCATTTCTCCAAGAAAAATTTTCTGCAGACTTATTCTTGGTATGTAATAAGTGGCATTTTTTTTTTTTTTTTTTTTGCATGTCCTCATCGGTGGATAACTTCTGTCTGTGCCCAAGTATTTGAAAAAAAGAAAAAGAAAAAAGAATTGGAGAATTTCTGTGTACAAACTAAATGACGGGCTGCTCAACAACTTGAACTACATACATGTACATGTGTCACACGGAGTTGTCAGTTTGTCTCATCATCTAAACATTAATAGTTCATAACTTTTTATTTGTGTTTACGTGTGTCTGATTTTTAAAATGAATTTTCAATAATCTACTCCTGTTTGTCCTGTCTTCATACAAAACAACATTACATCAAGATGGACTTCCCCTTTAAGACACGACTATGGAAGAGGCCCAGAGCTGTAACCCCAATTAAAATGTCTGGCCATTGATTGAAATGAAGACTTCATTACAACCGAGACCATAAATTTGAGTTTGGGAGACAGCCCAGAGACAGTTTCTTCTCGGGGAATTAATTCTAATGGGATTGCTTTACAGTGGAGCAATACATACATCATAGCAATATGACCTCGTCAGCCAATTGTTATATCTCTAAATCAACTGATTATTAATTCAAATTGACTGATACCAATCAATAAGTTTTGAAGAGGAGAAAAAGAATAGTATGAGACTTGTCTATTCTTTTTTTTTCCTTTGTCTTTCAAAGGCTTACTTCTTTTGTGCGTGACTGCTGTTATAGGATCATACATGATGCTAACTGACAATATCATTCAAGTACAGTCCAACCTCTCCTATCCGGTCTCCCTTTATACGAATCTCTCTATTATTCAGATGCAATCTCAGTGTGATTTTTTTTTTTCCACTCTGATAATTAAGGGGAAAAGGGGGATTTCAAACTCGTACAAAATTTCTACATGAACTCACATGAATTACATATGTGACCGTGCACCTCTAAACAAACAAAAAGTCGCCAGACATGAATTTTTAGTTAAGACTATATTCTGAAAGAACAGACTTTAAGCTTTAAAATGATGTATAACTCAAATCAAATGGACTCTCCTAACCTATCTAAATATTGGAAAGAAAGCACAAACTCAGGAAAAGTGTGAACTGAGAAAAGAGGCTCTGAAGTACAGTGTCTATTCAAGCGCTTAATCTTTACCAAACCGTGCTACCTGTGCGATGAATGGGACAAAAAACAGGAAGTAAACCACCAGAGTAACAACAATGAAGGGATTATCAGATTAAACTGAAATTAAACATGCTCAATTAACACATTCTGTCCATAATTAATGCCAACTTTCAAAGCAGTAGCACTATCCTTTCAAAAGTTATTAGAGTTGAAAGTGAAGAGTGTGGACAAGGTTTTTCAGAAATGAAAAAGGGATTATAAAGACACACCTAATCACACTATTTTACCAAAAATGTTCGAGATAAACTGCTAAAAAACACACTTTCCTACCCGTTTTATGATACCAAATTTTAGCATAGTGTAAAAGAAGACCAGCTCTTTCAGAAAATATGAAAAAGTCAAGTTTGGCTAAATTGACCCATTTCACTTATTTTCAGTCCTCATGCAAAATCAGTGTGTGCGACTTTATGTTCGTTTTGAGATGCACGGTCACATATTATTCCCAACATAATAGATATACATTCACATCTAATTTTGATGTATAATAACATGCATTCAGACATTCACTACCCCAAATCACCGCAAGAACATGGACAGAAAACTTTTCATGAAATCAGGGCATGATACAGGCGATCATTAATTGAGCAAATTCTCAGAGAATTCTGAACGCAGATCAGCTGACGAGGATGTGACATGTTCTCTCAAACTTGTAGCTACCATTGGGTAGGTAACTGCGTGTGTCGATAGACATTGTGTCTCCCATATCCGGCTAAATCCCTTATCCGGATGAGCGCCGGTCCTGATATGTCTGGATAGTAGAGGTCAGACTGTAGTGATCAGGATGTGAACACTAGCATCTTTTTGTTGCATTGATTGATATTTCACAACTTCTCATGAAGATACCTTCAGTTTTGTGTTGTGTATTTCATTCATTGTATCACATAAATTGCAAGCAGGAAGATCACACACAAATTTGTTTAAAGTGATACTTCACACTGATGTGAAATTCTACAAATTCGTATCTAAGCCTACCCTGCCTTTCCTATCTACCCATGAAACACATCTGAGGATTCATTAAGTGCAAACTGTAATTCATGGTTTTTTATTTTGTGCAAATTTCTTGCAAAAACTTGTTTCCTAAATGAACAACAATGACACAAACGTAATGTATTTAATCTTTAAAGCTAAAGAATGCTAATGTTGGATCTTGTAAAAGTATAAAACCTGTTTCTCATTCTGTGGCTGTGACCCTAACTGCCAAATTAATCACACAGTGGTCAGACGCGTCCTGATTCATAAGAATATATGGTGTTTGCAGTACTAAATGAATGTTTTTAAAACGTTAACTTTACCTTTGAATAGAAGATTGGAGAAGCTAATCGAAAGGCAGCCGCCATTTCCTGGAATCTCTTTGTAGATCACAAGAATTTGCTTTTACTTGACGCTCCTTGCATCTCTTGCAGTCGTACCAAATCAAAATGAAGTGTGGTGTGTATGTACCACAAACATGGTGAACACAATGGCCACGTTCACACTGGCAAAAGATTGAGAAATTTAAGATAGCGAAGTCTTCGGGATCTTTGGTCATCCATTCACACTGGCAGTCAAACTTCTGGGATGATGGGTTATTTACTATATCCATTGTGCATTTCCCCCAATACAATTTGATCTTTTGGAAGACTGAAAGGACAAGTTCACCTTCATAAACATGTGGGTTTTGTAAATGCAGCAATATCAGTAGAACACATCAGTGAGAGTTTAAGGAAAATCGGACAATCCGTTCTTAAGTTATGATTTTTTGAAGTTTCTGCTCAGTCACGGCTGGATGAGAAGACTACTATAGCCTGTGATGTCACATGTGTACAACGATATAAAGAAAGAATGGAGAAAATTCAGCACATTTTCACTTTTCTTGCATAACAAAAGAACATTCAACTTCTCTCTTTCAGAAAGCAGGGGGAATAATATTACCCCTAACATATGTCAGTAACAAATTGAAGAAATGTGCACTTTACTTAAAAAGTAAAGCTTTGTGATGTCTCTTTTTATTTTCCTTATATTGTTGTACGCATGTGACATCATACACTGTAGTAGTCTTCTCATCCAGCAGTGACTGCGCAGATACTTAAAAATGTAATAACTTTTGAACAGATTGTCAGATTTTCCCCAAACTTTCACTGATGTGTTCTACAAATTTTGTTGAATTCACTCAATCCACATGTGAAGATGGACTTGTCCTTTAAATGAGAGATAACCTTGCCCGAGAATTGCTTCAAACAAGCAATCTATTAGAATCTTTGCCAAAATGAAAATTTTGGGGTGTACATATTTTACACTGGACTGACATTTATATGTACTAATATATGACAGTCAAATAATAAATGTTCATTGAAAATTTGTTCTTTTTCAGCTGAATGGCCTGATAGTGATTAGAAATATAATAACAGCCCTAAAATTCTTTCAAATACTGTGTTTTGTATGATTTCTAGATGTGATGGTGAACATATGTTATTTGGACTGATAAAAATATGACAGTTTGGTCAGTCCAAGCCATATTAAGGGCCAAACACTTATCTGCTGTTTGTTAGACTGAGTGAAATATCAGTTGGCAAATAAATCATGGATGACTTATAATGTGGTTGAGTGCTCTGAAATTTAATGTTATGTACACATTGATGTGCATTGGGCAATACCATTAATTTAGGCAAGTGCTATAACATGGAAAAGAAGTGGGATGTTAAGCTACTCTCTGTGGGAGGGACATGATTGATGCTGTAATAGTTGGGTCTATCATGGTATGATCACATGCTGTGTCAACAAAGAGATTTTAATGGAACATGGTGCTTATTAGTATGACGTAAAACGGCCTATGTATACATGTGCAATTTCAGCAAGGCACAATAAAAGGACTTGCCAATTATGTCTGTAATGGGTACAAATGAGCAAATTTGATTCAATCAGCTGAAATGTAAATCAGATACGATACAATAACTAATAAAAGTACAGTCTGTCTCTCGCTTTGGACTGTTATCTAATGAAGATATCGAGTTATATTCAATAAAATATTACAGCGCAGTGCGGAATGTATGCAAATGTCATGCTAGGGAATGATTCCTATTGATTTGTGTCTTGTTATCAGTAAGTGCTGGCAGCTGGCTTCCTTTGCAATTACAGTCGCCTCCAAATTGGATTGTAGAGCATTATAGTACACGGCAAAAGGTTGGACGGGTTTTGGCGAATTTAGCGTTGCAATGAGCGGGCGTCGGAGGAGAGTTCAGCTCACCTTGAGCTCTGTTTAGTTAGTACTGAAGCATACCGTAATGAAGATGAATAAGACAAATTGTGCTAAATGAGTTGGCATGAGCCCGGCCCCCCATTTTGTCATGGTGTGGCAAAAGGGGGTGGGGGGGGGGGGGAGGTTGCAAGACAGAGCTTTACCCCACTTAGGGATTTCTCCCTTTGAACTGGGAATCCTCGATGCTTGTTTTTTCGGGTTGGCTTATACTACTGTGCATCGGAACCGCGTTGATTGGCCGCTAATTTGTGAATCGATACCCCTCCTGTCGGACCGGGGCGGTAATGGAGTGCCCAGAAGTAAAGGGATTTCAAGTCGTTACCAACACCTGGATGACTCGACTGAGCTTTGCATTGGAGAGAATGGCATTGTAGACAGTAGTGATAAATGAATGCCTGTTATTTACAGCTGTTGTTTTTGCCCTCCCCTTCCCCACCCCCTTAAAAAAAAAAGGAAAAGAGAATCTGACTGAAAGGCCTGAATTCACGAAAGTGGTACAATTGAAACCATGGTTCAAACCATGGACAATTTGTATGGAGCGCCTAGTGTCGCATGGCTTATTTCATCGACGAAATGACAAAATTTCGTAGACATGTACATAACTACTAGTGTGTACATTTGTGACATGGTTTCATTCTTATTTGTGCTTAAATCGTAGGTAGTGCCTTCTGGTTCTCTGTTGATGATATATTATCACTTCTTGATGTCATTCCACATGTGAAAGTGTTACGTGATAAATATTGTGAGAAATTGTGTCTATAGACACAGCAAACTCAGTGTGTTTGGCTCTTTATATCTGTCTTGGTTGTCCTGAACAAGTGCAGTTGTATTCATATGCTCTGATATTTTGATGTAAAGTTGCCCATTTCATCTATTGAGTCTGTTACACTTTATTATCACTGCATGTGCTGTTAAGTTGATGTCGAAGTTAATACACTAAACTTACAAGTGTACTAGTCTTTTCAAATGAAATCCCTATTTCTGCCTTGTATTTATTTTCCAGGGGAGGAACTTGTGAAACAGCATAGTTTCGATCATTCTACGATAAATTTGTACTCCTCAATTACATGATTGCATGGGGTTCAAGTTACTGAATATACGGCATAGCAACATCCCCCATACAAAGAGAGTTTAACATGAGAATCATGAGTAAACACAGAACCTTTTGCGCACGTCGAGACATGCACGAGAGAAGAATTTGCGGCCATAGTGCAGCGTGAATTGCAGCTTTTCTACCACCTGATCTGAAAACGCTCCTATGTTCCATGTTCTTGCAAAAGAGCTGCTGAATGTTTGAACACCTGCTTTAGGTGCAAATGTAATGGCTGACAATTCACGTCTGTCATTCTGTCACGCCATTATCATACATCAAAACCTGTCCTCGGCTCATCGTTTCAGTAGTGCGACATTTTCCAACAGCTTCGGCAGTTGATATGATAATGATGATGGGTTTGGGTCCTTTCTCGGGCATCTGAATTTGTTGGTGTTTTTTTGTAATAATCTTTATAGATATGGTACAGACATCAGGCCCTAGAGAAAAGCAAATAAGTGCAGTAGTAATAATTTCAAGCCAAGGATATGAGCTGATTTCGGAATCACAAACCAGCTAAAGTAATTGCTTTAGCTTTTATGAACGGGGGGGGGGGGGGGGGGGGGGGGGGGGGGTGATGAAAGAGATGGAGAGCGAGAGAGAATTAGAAGGATCGATCAGGCAGCAAATTAATTTCCTTAGAAAGACAAACATGACCTCAAGACAAAAGCTATAATGAGTTCTTTTTGATGGGGCTGCCTTTTTTAAAAATTTTTTTCCTCCATTTTCTTCTTTTTCCTTTCTTGCTGTGACATTTGCAAGATATCAGCCCAGGCTGGGTAGTTTAGTCACTCAGCCACTTTTGCATGATGACCATGCCACTGCAAATATTTGGTCAAATAGTGGGTTATGGCAGCCAATAACACCTGTGCGTGCCTACATTGTATGCAGTGAAATTGACAATGTGCTGAATTGTTGGCATGCCTTCCATATGATTGGTATTTGCCAATAGACACCATGTAGAATGTAGTCCATGTCTGTTTTCACTACAAATTGCACATTGTTTAATGCCATGTTCATGACTTTGATCTGCTTCGTAGCACGTCAGACTATTGCCACGTCACATTTTAAAGCGTTGACATTTCTGACTGCATGAACTAATTGCTGAGGATGTGATTATGTTTTTAGAGTTTTTGAATATGTGTTGATGGAGTGTAACTCAATTTAAATTGTTCGCTGAGCATAATGGCTATAGAGTTAAAGTAATGCACTTGACATTTGGTAGGAATGAGATACTTTGTATTCTAATACTGTATGGCAATTACAATGTATCTCCCAATATAACATCCTGTTTAAAAGATGTTTATAGTATGCAATCTTCCTTTTGATATGTGTGTTGCGGTGTTGTTTTACTTTTATTTCTACAGCTGAAACTGACACACTGAAATGCCAAAAGCAATACTCAGATTAAAAGTTACAGATATTTTTAAGTTAATGTGTGTTTTTGAATCTGCAGTATTTGTGACAAACCCTTGTATTACATAAAGCATTATGGTGTCATCAGTTTTCTTAATAGTCATCATAATGAATCAGCTTGAATTTTATTTGTTTGTCAGTAATGCTATGATGTGAGAAAGACAATCTTGTTGCCATGGCTCATCAAAGGTTATTAAGAAGGTCTGATCAAGAGTGATACAGGGGTTCTAGCCAGAAGAATTTGTAAATGTGATTTATAGCTTGTTTTACAAATGCAAATACTTGTGTCACAGCACTGTGCTGAAGTGACACCTCTCACATTGATCTTTTGAATGATAATTGGTATGTTGTTAGTCCATTACATCGTCAAGTGAAGCTTTAAATTGTTAGATGCAACACTTTCCTTATTCATTCAATGAATTTCAAATTGTACTTCACACTCTAGGAACAGTTTCATGAAATCTTGGCAAAAAAGAAAGAAAAAAAGAGCAAACCTTGTCTTGTTGTTGTTGGCTGTGAATGTATAAGTACTTAACTTTCTCTGTTGCAGGAATTTGAAAAAAATGAAAACAAAACCCAAAGATATTTTGACTGAATAAGGAATCAGTTTGTGTTTGAAACTTGTGTGTGATACCGCTGTCTTCCATGATTTTTTTTTTCTTCAAAGAGTGTGTTTGGTAGAATGCAATCTCTGGGGTTGCACCATGCTTTATTCAAACCAATATCAAATGTTCAAATAATAAAGATTTTTGATGATGACAGTGGCATGCCAAGATTGCATTATTTACTCTGAACACCCACACCCATGCATCGTTGTATAAAAATCTATCAAAAGAGATCTGTCATAAGAGTTGGCATGTGGTTGAAATGAATCCTTCAGAGACACACAGAGTTTGCAATGCACTATAATATACAATTTTACATGCTAAGTAAAAAAAAACCAAAAAAAAAAAAAAAACCAACAGATTCTGGAGGCGAGCATTGTGGTCTCATGTTAACCCACCAGCACCCATCTGCTAAAGATACCACTGAAATGGTGCAGGAACAGGTAGCTGATAATGATTATAGCCTTAGGATGACATTCACATGCGAGTACAGGTATGCACAGACACATGGACACAGACACACAGACACAGACACACAGACATACACACACACTGCTCTTTGCTGGGGGGGGGGGGGGATTGGGTCTCTCTCTCTCTTTCTTTTTGGTTCATTGAAGGTTGAATGCTCCTGGATACAGCCAAAACCCATACCTCCTTGGCCAAACCTTTGTGAGATCATTGCTAAAGGGATATATACTGAAATAATCACTACCAACAGGTGTTTGCTGGTAGATCAAGGTTGCTGCATACAAATGTACATGATCTTTTTTTTTCCCCTGTGTTTTTTATTCCACTCTTATGCAGATTTAATACTGAAACAGTTTTGACTTGCTTTATACTTATTGAGGTGATATCATCATTTCTTTTTTTAATCACCACATGTTCATAACATCTTTTTTTTTTTAATGCTATTTTGTCTGAACTACTGAAATGTTGAAAAATTTGAGTGTTTTTTTTTTCTTTTGTAGACCCGTTGAGGACGGGCTGATTTTGCTACAACACACATTTCCCATAGACACTTGCCCGAGTATACTCGGGACTCGTCCTCAACGGGTTAACTAAACTGTATGAATAGGTAGAATAGACTCAGATGAACAAAACAGATTTTTTTTTTCACGTTTTCAATAAGTATTAATAATCGTCACAAGCACACATTTCAATTTTAAGAAGTTTTAATGTCGGCTCTCCTATCAATCCCATTCATTTCTACACAAGTGTAAGAAAAAAAAATTGGGTTTTGGATCAATAATTTGGGAGCTTCAATCCCTTTTCATTTGGAAGTCAGTGTTGCCAAAACTGCAATACAGTCCGCCTTGCTTAAGTTGACCTCACATAAGTTGAATAATCGCCCAAAGTTGAAGGTCTTTTCAAGTTCTCTTCTCTCTATATTCTATTGATTTTAACCACTCATAAGTCATTTTTTTCTCTGTGTCGAAGCTCTTTCTTCAGTCTAAATAGATTGAACTTGGGCAAGGTTGACTGTAGTTTGATGCAAAGGATACAGCATATTCAAGTAAAAAAAAAAAAGAAAAGAAGGAAATTTAGCAAAGATTTAAGTACAGGTCAATGTGAGAATTGTGTGGCAGTGACACCAGCACCTCAAAATCATAATTTGCAAGGAGTCTCTGTGTTATTTTTTTCACATGTTTTCCTCTGTGTACTGCTCATCTTGTCACTGGGGAGGGCCCCCGTCTGCTGGATGGGGGGGGGGGGGGGGGGGGGGGGAGGTAGATGGTTGTATCTTTGAGAACTCCTTACCCCTGTGTATGCCCCTTGGTGCATTAAAGTGCAATGCCTATCCCATGTTCCGAGTGTAATCCATCAAACACCATGGCAGAAATGTCATTAACCCTTACCGCGCTCTGTTCGCCAATCTGCCCATGCACTCTTGAGTGCTTTCCTTTGCCAATTGGCACAGATATCTGGAAAGTTATCATCAATAAGTAGAAATTCCCTAATCCCCCTAATAGTAGGGCAGATATGTAGCAAAAATTGAAAGTATGAAATTTTGCATATAGGGGTATTTTGGGGCGCTGATTTCAAAAATTGCCGGATTCAAGAGATCTGGCCATGGGGTCAGCCGCCATTTTGAATTCCAATATGGCCGCCATCACAAAACAAATTCAAAGATCCCTATCTTGACTTTTGAATGACCTGTAGCACAAAAATTTGGTATACAAGAGCATTTTGACATAATGAATGTCATGACAGATTCATTTGAGGTGTCTGACAAACATCGAATTGCCCCCATTTTGAATTCCAATATGGCCGCCTCGACAAAATGTTCAAAATCCCTATCTTGAGTTCTAAGTGGTGAGTGACGCTGAAATTAGGTGCAAAGAAGTATTTTAACATACTGAGTTAAAAAATGGACTAATGCGATGTGTCTGACAAATGCAATGCCTGCTATTTTGAATTCCAATATGGCTGTGAAGACAAACATCACGACTAACAATCACAGGCATGCCAAAAAGTGCAGCAAAAATGAAGCATAACGCACCTTTCAGTAATGTCACAATGTAAATACAGCAGCGCGCACTCAATCAGTTACAAACACGCGCTCAATCAGGTAGCCTAATTCACAAACCCGAGAAAGAGATTTTCAACACTCCAACATGGAAACTACGTAGTAAACTTGACTGCCGTGCAGCTTGTCAGACGAATCAAATAAGTCTGTTATTGAAGTCATCATATCACCACGCTTTTAGGTATCAAATTTCAATGGCTTATGTCATTCAGAACTGAAGATAGGGATCTTTGACGGCGGCCATATTGGAATTCAAAATGGCGGCCGACCCTATGGCCAGATTTCTTGGATCCGGCAATTTTTGAAATCAGCGCCCCAAAATACCCTTATATGCAAAATTTCATATTTTCTGTCGGATGTGAGCATCTTTTTCACATATCATCAATATGTTGCCACGTCAGGCAAGTCATCTTTGGTTGCCATGGGGAATCGAATGTTAAACATGTATAAATAATAATCCCTATTGTGTCACCATGGCCTTCCTGTTGGACTGAGGCATATTACTACACTCGAGTGGGGTTGCTAATCAACAACTAGCCTCGGTCAAGTATGGATGAATCACTAAATGCTGATGAAAAAAGCCTGGCAAGTTAACCCGTTGAGGATGGATTGATTTTGCTACAACACGCATTTCCCGTAGGCACCTGCCCGAGTATACTAGAGACTCGTCCTCAACGGGTTAAGATACCATAAGTGCCTTGTCATAAAAAAGGAGAAAGTCTGACATTATGTTTAACATGATTGCAAAATTCAAGTTTTCATGCTTGAATTCATGCAAAAGGGACATTGGTTATTACCCAATTTGAGTATAAGGTCAAGGAACGCTGTCATTGCCACACAACTTTTCCATTTCTTTGTACAAAGCTGTCGTAGAAAAAAAAATTGTGTCATGTGTCATTGATTGAGGAAGTACACCCCTTTTAGATGTCAGCACTGCTAAATTACGTCATTCCAAAGTAGTTTTATGCAAGCAATTTGTCTTCTGTATTTCGTAAAGGATAATTTCAGAAAGTTTGTGTGCAGACCATTCAAAGAAAAACCTGTGGGGTGGTTATTACATCATCGCCATTTGATTTGCATTTTATATGTGACTTTAAATATTTACCTTTAAGTTTAACATACAGTATGATTTTACTTTGATAGCTAGCAATAAAATCTACCACATATTCCATGAGATGAAATACTACTGCAGTGTAAGTGCGATAAAGGAGAGTAAAGTTCGTTACATCCTGACAGGTTGCCGGCAATTTCTTCTTCCTTAATTCTCGCATTTTCAAATCATGCCACGTTACGTACTTCCTGCTCTGACCGAGACAAACACCTGTCGCAGGATTTGAGCCGGGATTCAAAGAAGGATGAATTGGGCCCGATAAGGGGAAGGGACGGGCGGCCGCTATGAAGGCTGCTCTTCTCTTGAGTATTGGCATCGGGCGTGTTAGGGGATCTCGAGCGCATTATTAGCGCGATATTTGTGTAGCGGGCCCTCCGCGCTCCTTTTGCGACAGAGACGGAAAGAATCAATCAGGATGGTGGCGGGAGATGAATTACGTTTGTAAAAAGATCCGAGCTGGATTCGATGAGGATGAAAGAGAAACGTTGAAGATGGAGGACGTTCGGGTGGGGGAGGGAGGAGGGGAGGGGAAGGAAGCCGCAGCAATAGAGGGGAAGGGGGGAATACGCGTGGGATCTGGCGGTGTCCACATGTGGTATGAGGTGTCAGAGTGAGTTCGGCGAGTGAGAAAGGCGAAAATTACTGGAGGAGAAGAGGAGCTGCCAATAAACACTTCCAAGGTGCACAGGTGTAAAGTCCTTTTAAAAACAAGGAGAGAGGGGGAGAGAAAGAGAGAGAGGGGGAGAGAGAGGTGGACTAGATGGAGGTGAAGTGAAAGGAGTAGGTGGAGGTGGGGTAAGGGTGTGAGGTTATTGGAAGGAGATATATTAATTGCATTACCCCTCTATGTGCTTTCATACTTGATCATAACTTGCCATGTTCTCTCGTGGCCTCTTGATTAATTCCTCAAACTCAAAATATTTGCTGCTCGCCATGGACAAACTAATCTAAGCGAACATTTATAAGTTAATCTCCACTCAGGTCCAAGGATTATCGCAGTCCAGGTAGTACTATGCTGTCATGCATTACAGTGTGCGTTGATGAACCTATCATCTACAGAGTCGTGCATACCATGTGCTTATCCTATGGGGACATACACTTGTGTGTAGAATGTCTCAGTGGTAAGGGATTAACTCTTTATATGTCACGTTTGCACGCTTGACTCAGTTGAGGGTGTGCCAACTTCACATATTCTGCTCAAAAGCACAAACCCGCCCAAATCGATTGATAAATCGCCAAATGCCATAGTACAATGGAAGCGTTTATCGCGATTCCTTTCCTGTCACTAGTAGCTTGCATTTTACGTGGTGATTGACTAACAAGCAGTGTTCCCTTCTGGATTTGTGTGTAAATTCTAAGTTTCTGTCTCTGTTTTGTGTGCAAAAGTCATGCCTTAACAGGAATGTAGCTGCTGGTCATTTGAAAGAAAAACAATCATAGACATGTCGTACAAGTTACATCGAAGCAAAGCTTAGCATTTTCTTTACAACCTTGCCATTATCCCATGTCCAGCTTAACAAAAATCTGTAAAAGTTAGTAGATTTGAACAGCAGAATGTTTTCTCAAAGCATGACTACGTTAGTATCCGAGAATAATGTGGCACACAGGGGGTTTCCACCATGGCGCATAAAGAGTTAAAAAGAATTAACAGAAATCTCCATTTTGTTGGCTGTTCATTTGAGGACATGGCTGTGCTGAGTTAGGAAGAAGCACAGTAAAGAGGCAAATAAGGAGGCAGAGCAGATGAATGCCAAATAAGATGTAAGGAACCATTGCAGAGTAACTATTGTATGATCTTCCAGAGATTCAATGATGGAGAGAGACTGGTGGTGATCAGTATAAAGGATGATGCAACCTGTGCATCATAGACTTATACCTGAGATGACTGAGGGGATGTAAGCACTGGCAGAAATGAGAAGAAATATTGTACTGATGTCCCCTCGGAAGGACCAAGAAGTAGAGGATCATGAATTTTGCAAGTGTCAAACATAACCATCTTTTTGCTGAAGTTAGAGAGGGAGGAGGGGTGGGGTGGGGTGATTCTATCTCCTTTTTGTTGGGAGGGGGAGGGAATGGCGTCTGAAATCTGAAAGTTTGCCGAAATTAGAGAAAGAGAATACAAGCTCCATCTTCCCTATACTCTGCCAGGCTAGAGGAGATGAGCAGGGTGCCGAAAGGGGAGCTGTGAGGGGATTTGGTGGGGTTACACTGGGAATCGATAGCAGCCTTGGACGGTTGGTGAGATCAAGGGTGTTGTGGAGACGAACAGGAAAAATGATCGTAGGGGGGACAAAAAAAAAAAAAGAGAGAATGGATAGCAGCCCTAGAAGACACCAATTCACATTCTATGCATAGCAGTTGGTAAATTATGCACGCAATATGCCTGAACAGGATGAATGAATACATGTGTGCAGAAACTACCAGCAAATTTTGAGGATGTACATGTACATGTACAATCATGTGTAGAAGTGTAACCAACGTGAATATGCGCAAGTTAATACCAACAGACCGACAGGTTTAGATAAACAATGTAGCAAGATATATTAAACTATGTGTATGCTTGTGCATATCTCTGTGTATTTGATAAACAAACATACATATATTATGATATAAATCTATCTATGTGTTGGCTACATATATTTTGCATATAGAGTTGTATATAAACTACATATTGAGTTAGACAGATAAATAGATAGAATGAGAGATAGATAGAGAGACATAGATTTATAAATGAATATAGATGCATCTAGACAATATTGCTTCTTCTTGACTTCTGAATGATGTCAGACTTAGAGAAAAAATATACAGATTTGCTAAATGAAATTGGCAAAATATAGGAGACTACAAATCTAATCCAAGACTGAACACGACGACTGGCATACTTTTGCTCACAGTGTTAAAAAGATATTCCTTCTGCACTGCATCAATTCACTTTCCATGAAATATGATGAATAGCACAGATGTAAACTTAATTTGTGAAGATTTGTTTTTGGCATTCTGTGGTAAAGCTTAAAATTAAAATCAAGTTCCAGTACAGTTTCAAAATACCACACACATCCATGTGATGACTACTGTCATTTCCTGGTATGAATGCCATTGATTTTCTAATATTTATTCTTTCCTGAAATGAATAAAGACTACAACAACAACAACAACAACAAACAACCCTCCAAGATTTAATGAAAGATGTCATGAATTAAACTAATGTAACTTGGCGTCGGAGGATACAATTATATAGCAGTATTGCAAGACACTTTCTACATGCACTTGAAAATCGAGTTTGAATGATTTCAGAGAAGGGGTTAGCTGCACTTGTGATGCCATGAGATACCCTTGTAATCATGTCTGTGATCATCATAGATCAATTATTGTCATCACACGGGTTATTCCCTCCTTGTCCTGTCAACAAGAAAATCCAGCAATAATTAGGGTGAATCTTCACTGTCTGAAATTCATCCCCATCGTCGGAAGGACATCGAGAACCTTTTGAGGTTGACCGGGAACGGTTGATCCTTTGCTGCCGGGACAGGTTGACTTGAAAATAACAAATTAAAGTGATGGTGGAAAGGTGGTACGTGCGGGCGCACAACATTTCCCAGCATCTGTCATCGCTTAAATCGTCCGCGGCCCTTCTCTGGGACAGAATTCCGTGACTGTTGCTTGCTGTAATACTAACATTGATTAGTTTGTTTAGAGAGAGAGAGAGAGTAAAGAAAGTGGAAGTACCCTTGCCTTTGTTGAAAATGCGCAAGCCATGTCATCTTACAAATGAAATGTCTTCCTCGACAAGTTAATGAACACGCTGGTAACAGACAAAAATGAAGAAAGCAAAAAGGAAAGGTGCCGTTAGCTTTCAGCAAGATAGTTGAGGTCTTTGTCAAGGTACAGATGGGTTTGAACTGCTTGATTGGCAGAAATAAACAATGCAGCATGACATTCATGCATTAATCATCATGATTTTTTTTTGTCAAAAAACAAAACAAAAACAGAATGTGAAGATGGTCTCAGTAGTGCCATTTTCATTGCAAAGATTTTTAAATTTTGGCCAAAATCAGGGTTGTGTCATTTTGATTCATTATTCTCCCTGCAAAAATTTTGAAACTTCCTAGGTCGCAATTGTGTATGGTATGCTTACTAGTCTATGTCACAAAGCCAATTTGTATAACGTGGCACACCACAGCTAGTAGATATCACAGCAAGGAGCGACAAAGGAATGATATAGAATTTCAAAAGTTTTTGTGGTCACCTTTCTTACTGCTCAACTTCGCATCTTTTTGCAGAAAATCACACAAAGTAATGTGATTTGGATTGTGACCCAAATCTTGCAAATAACGTTTCTGTTCTCATTTGTCAAAATTTCATAATTTGAGTCGCAATCCTAATAGCGACCTGAAATAACGCATTATTTTGAATGCAATGAGAATTTAACTATTGATTCAGACCCACACTTTGACAAGCCCAAGGTTGTTAGAATATAGTCTCTTCAGTTCAGACCCATTTGTTGACAAGCACAGGGTTGTGAGCTGATTCTTTAGTTTCCCCAGTGTTTACGTGAACAGAATGAGATGCAGTATATGGCCTCAGTTGCTTCTTAAAGGTCCAGTTTACCTTTGGGAGCAGTGATTTCAAAGATGTTCAAGATATCACATTTGATGCCCATGTGTAGTATTGTTGTATCACAAAGCATCCTACCATATAAAATTTTCGCAATAAAGCCTAAAATATAAGGAGATATCAGTGTTTTTCTCAATAAACTGTAACTGTACACGGTTTAGCCTTGAAACATTCTTATTATAACTATTGTTCACATTTTGTGTATTTAACAACACTTGCATAGATTATACGGATTCAAATTTTTACAGTTGTTGTTTCTATCCCTAACTCATATTTTAGAACTATTTTGAAGCACTAATGCTGGATTTTTGTTTCAACTGCAAATGGTAAATTATGCCTTTAAAAGAACAGCTTCTCAAAAGGACAGCTTCTTTCATCTTTCTGAGTTATAGACCTAATATCTACAAATTTAGTACCAAGCATGAGAGTAGTGCCTTTTTCCACAGTAATTGTGTTGTGTAGGGGAAGACAGGGCAGAGACCCAGTGCTTGGACAGTCTCTACAAGGGCGTGAAGCTACGATTTGTTTGTGACAGCGATGTCATGAGATATATATCTTTCATTCAATTAATCCCATTCAGTATTGCTGGCTGTCTGTGTAGGTTGGAGAGTGACGATGTATTCAGTGTAATTGATGGTGGTTGTGGTGGGGGGTGGGTGATGGGTGTAGGCAGAGGACGCAATCTTACGGGTACTTCTTTCATGTCGCAGCTGAAGGAGTAGGGAGGAGATAACAAGAACGAGGCTCGCGGCATTCGTCCTGGCCACGAGAATACGAGTGACATAAAACATCATGTAAGATAAACAAATCTTGAGTGGATCGTAGCTGTTGTCACAGCAAATCACGTTTTGCTCACCTAAACCCAGTCATCGACGAAGGAGCTAATATTTCATTTTCGTTATTGAGTCTGAAATATTTGCAGGATTAAAGGGAGGCTTTTAAAAAAAATATATATGTTTTATGCCATTTTTAGGAATAAATGACACTACAAGAAACTTTGGTTATTTGACAAATACACTGGACACATTGGCTTGTATAATCCTGAAAAGTAAAGAAAGTAAACAATCTTCTTTCCACTTTGTATTTACCAAATTGCTTAATATTACCCTTTATTCAAAGCTAACTGTGATTTCTTTATCGACAATGATAGGCTTTTCTTTTTCTTTCTCTACCCTTCTTTTCTGACTTTTTGAGCTGCTTTTTATGTGTTCTTTGTTCACGAGTATTTGATGGAATTTGTCTTCAGTGTGAGCATCTATTCATGAGCATAGGAATGTTTGATCAAAACCTCAAAATTATAAGAGAGTACATCAAAATGTACAGAGGATTTGGTGGTCTTAGCTCTTAGCAAAATAACCTATTCTGTTACTGAAAAATGAAAGAGAAATGGCGTGATGATATTAGAAATGACTTTAAGATAGCAGGCACTGGAAATAACCTTTATATTTGCAGATCTTTTGATGTAAAACTTGTTTTTGCCATTGCTCTAAACCCTTGTATTGGGATTGAATTCAGCATAGAGTTTAGGCCAAAATTACTGAGTTTGAGTCAACCAAAGTTGGGTTGTGTCATTGAGGAAGTTGAGGCATAAGACAAGATATCAGAGCTTACCGAAGTCTGAAGATGCTTTTCAGAACTTATTGTCATATCCTATAGATCCCCACCTCATAATCCCTCCAACATTCTGTGTATCCTAGCATTTAAATACGTCAAACTATTTTGTGATAGAGTGCTCTTTGCGCACCTATTGGTCCTTACATAGGAACTAGACTATGTCCTGAATGTGTATACGTTTGTGGAAACAAAAATACTTGCAAACCCATTGGAAACTGTAGCATGGAGGTGAGATCACAAAAATGATTGAAGATGCATTCTAGGACTGGTAAATTGTGTACATGTATGTGTATACTGTATTTATGTATGTATGTGTGTATGTATGTATCTGTTTGTGAAAAAGCTAATTTTTGCCCCCCCCCCATATACTCTGTCCTGCTCTATATTAAAGGGATGGTACAGTTTTGGTGGAGATGAAAATTGCGCTTTTAACTTTTTGCGAGATACCAAGAAAACACTTATGAAATAGTACAGAGCATACCATTTAAAGAGGAATTCAAAGTTTATTTGATGAAAATCGGGTTTGGAAATGATTGAAACATCCAAAAACAAAGTAAAACAAAGCAATCGTAATAAAGTGTGGGTGCCACACTTATTAGAATTGCTCTGTTTTGGATATCTCAGCCATTTCAAAACCAATTTTCACCAAATAAACGTTGAATTCCTCGTGGAATTACATGCTCTTTCATACTTCATAAGAGGTTTCTCATCATCTCACCAAAAAATGTTAGAAACCTGAATTAGGTCTCAACCAAAACTATACGATCCCTTTAAATGCAGACCACATAGTCTAATTTTATCATGCACACAGGCATCCAGGAACTGTACCACTGGTGTAATGACACTTGTATGTCCCCCCTTTTTTTCCTTCTTCTTTTTTGAAAGGCATGTGTGTACGTATGTGTGGAGGGGGGATGGCTTGAAAGAACATGTGAAGATAGAAAAGTGGAGGGGGGGGGGAATAAGACAGGTGTACTATCTTATCACTGTAAAGTGTGTGTGTGTGTGTGTGTGTGTGTGTGTGTGTGTGCGCATGCCTGATGGGTTTAGTGCTACTTTCCTAACTCTTTGTCGGAGGGGTAAGAAAAGGGGGGGGGGGGGGCAAGTAGAAGAGAAGTGGGGCAGACAGGTTTGAGGTGAGAATGTCTGGAGGCTGGAAGCTTGTCTCTTCACAGGTCGGTCTCGTCTCGTTCTCCTGCGTCATGGCAACCTCCCACGGGAGTCTGTGCATTTTTGTTTTGTTTCATTTTGTTGTTGTTTTTTTGAGAGGGGGGGGGGATGGGGGGGGGGGAGGTGTTTCGAGAGTGCAAATCTCCCTGTCAGACAGATTATCTGGGTTTATCTCCAGTGATGGGTATGAAAGGGCGGAGCAGGCCAGGGCTGGGGGTGGGAAAGAGGAAAGATGAGAGATACTCAGGGAGGAATGGGATATATTATAAGAGTGGATAATGTATGTTAAAGAAGGCCAAATTAAAACATAAAAGTGTAAAAGATGTCACCAAAGTGCTAGAGATGGTGTATCCAGGGTAAGGAATGTAAAGCAGGAGAAATACATGCCAAGAAAAAGTTAATCAAAGGGCCTAAAGAATTGCATATTAATGTTATCTGTTAAATGCAAAAAAAAAAGAAGAAACTCAATGAGAAACGCATTTGTGTGTGTGTGTGTGTGTGTGTGTGTGTGTCAGCTGTATATTGTTGTTGTGGCATGTTTGCACTTAAAGGGATGGTACAGTATTGGTGGAGGCGAGGATTGGGCTTTTAACTTTTTGTGAGATACCAAGAAACCACTTATGAAATAGTGCAGAGCACACCATTCTAAGACAAGTTTAAAGTTTATTTGATGAAAATTGGTTTTGGAATGGCTGAGACATCAAAAAACAAAGTAAAATAAAGTGATCATAATAAAAGCTTGGTCCCACCTTTTATTAGGATTACTCTGTTTTGGGTACCTCAGCCATTTCAGAACCAATTTTCATGAAATAAACGTTGAATGTCTCTTAGAATTACATGATCTTTCATATTTCATAGGAGGTTTCTCATTATCTCACCCAAAACTATTAGAAACCTGAAGTTAGGTCTCAACCAAAACTGTACGATCCCTTTGATGTATGAACATTTTTCTTAATTGTGGCCACTCCATCCAGTACAAAGTGTAATACATTCCTTTAAATTTTGATCACATACATGGAATGTGTGAAGAATTTTCTATTTCACAGTAATTATCAGTCGTGAGTAATCTGTCATCTGTAATCATACTACTAAGGAGTGTTTGATCACAGGTTTACTTAATTGTTTATTCTCGTTCATATTGTTTAGAGGTAAAAATAAGCCATTTGCAAAGCAAGTCATGAGAAAACAAGCTAGTGTAAACACACTATGTAGTGTACCCTACACTCTTCTTTATGTGTGATGTGTTGACAAGTCAAATGATGTAAAAATTCATCTGTCAACGAATTTGAGGGCCAGCGGGCCTTCCTGTCACTCATCCTGTGATCAGGTAACATCCATCCTACCGCCAGCTTCTGGCCTGGGTACATTACGCTCCCCGCATTTATAGGCTCCTTAATGTGTGCCAATGATTTATGGTATAAGCAAGCGCTAGTACCGATCCGATCAAGTGGATGGAATTGAGCATATCATTTCCATCTTCCTCTCTCACTCTCCCTACATCTCTCATTTTTGGCTCCCTCTTCATCTTCCTCTCTTGTTCTCGGTCTTTTTTCTTTTTCACTCTCGTTCTCCATCTCTCTTCTTCAAATTCTCTGGCTCCCAGTGGTTTTTGATGCCCCTGATTCCCAGGTCTTCTCTCCATTTTGATTGTCTCCATTTAAGTCTTCCGTGCATCGATATCAGTGAAGGACCGAGATAGATGCTCCACTATCCCATCAAAAATAAAATATGGGGGGGGGGGGAACTCTGTTGGTATTTTTTTTTTTCTTGAGATATAATGCAGAATGTGAACCAATAATATCGTCAATGACTCATAGGCCTTGTGAAGACTTCTATCTACTGTCCCAGTTTGTTTTTGTTTTGTTTTTGTTTTTGTGTGTAATGCTGAAATAATCTTTAGATATAAATGTGAAAGTCAAGCTTGGATACACACAATGCTTTAATTGCACTTTACCTCAAGCAATTGATACCACAGGGGGCTTTATCTAGTATGTCCACAAAAACTACTCCTATGAGATATGTGTATGGCATCATTCCTATATATCCTATTTTAGAAATGTCTGTATTCATCATCATTACACAATCATTAAAACTTTAGTTTTGGTGAAGTACCAAGCTGGATGCTCAACTATCTCGTCAAAAGGGGACGGGGGGGGGGGGGGGGGGGGGGGGGGGGGGGGGGGGGGGGGGGGGAGTGCCATGTTGGTAGTTTTGTAGATATAATGCGGAATATGAACCAGTGATATTATCAATGACTCATAGGCCTTGTGGAGACTTCTATCTGCTGTCCCGGTTTATTTTTGTTGTTGTTTTTTATGTCTGTAATGCTGAAATAATCTTCAGTAGATATGAAAGTCAAGCTTCTAATTGCACTGGTCCAGTTGGAAACCATTGATAGGATATCTGCTGTAATTACAGTAGGTTCTTTTCCTATTCTTTTTTTTTTTTTGCTGATGCTATGTACGATACACACATCCTCTGAATACGCGACCCGTCTATATATATGACTATGAATTATTGATGCGTGGCTATGTTACACTTTCCGCATGTTTGCGCACAGAGTTCTCGATGTGTGCTCGGATGATTTACGACATGAGTAGCGTGACCAATCCGTTCCAGGTGAAATACATATATTTCACTCTCGTTCCTGTGGTCTAGCTCCCATTGGTGTCTTGCCTTCAAGCAATATCTCGTGCGTTTCATCTCGTGCGTTTCCTTTTCCACCTTAAGTATGTATAAAAACTGCATTGCTTTCTTTGTGAGAGGAAGCCGGGCTCGATACACACACACACACACACACACACACACACACACACACAAATATTCCTAGATTACTCTGATTCTAGGAGTATATAGGTGTTGCAAACACAAGATAAATGGCAATATCTCTTTGTCAGTTGCGGATAGTGTATGTGATCTTGTTGGTGCCTTCTTTATGAATAGAATTTACTTAGTGCTGGTTTACTTGTCTGTGGTAGATATGAATGTGGCATCAACTACTGACTTTGTCCATGTGGGTATCTCAATGCCATTTATTTGAAAAAAAAATTGACTGTGATATTGATGATGTATACTGTGTGGTTAACCCATTGAGGACGAGTCCGGAGTATACTTGGGCAGGTGTCTATGGGAAATTTGCGTTGTAGCAAAATCAGTCTGTCCTCAACGGGTTAATATGTGCCCCTCTTGTCTCCAGTGAAGTTTCCCAGGTCAACCGTAGCTCCTGTTTACACTCTCTTTTGGACACTCATTATCACCATCACTCATCCAGCTACTGTGTTTATAACTGGATGTAATATACTCATTACTGCTAGTGATCCTGGATATGAACCGATGATTTATGATGCAAACAGCTGCATGGTCACTGTGA
Organism: Diadema antillarum; assembly: GCF_040938485.1. Lineage (NCBI taxonomy): Eukaryota > Metazoa > Echinodermata > Echinoidea > Diadematoida > Diadematidae > Diadema > Diadema antillarum. The sequence continues at coordinate 27,043 of NW_027271209.1, read as the reverse complement.
TGAGCAATGAAGTGGAACTAGAAATGAAGCACTTCATTTCTGTAAAATATATGTTCCATATAATATACACACACATGCATGTGAATGCGTGTGTGAGTGTATCTATAGGACTTTGGTGCAAGTGACATACAGATAGTGTACAACACACACTGCATAGTCTCACCGCTAACCCCTTGAACTTGGCAGTACTTTCGTGTGTTCACAACCTGGTACTGTATACGCTGTTATTTTTGCTTACAGATATTTTCACGAATGAGGAGACCATAGGCTTTTTTGCGAGGAGTTGTATTCGCTAATTGGCGCAAACGCTTTACATAAATGTACTACTACCCAAGCGCATGGAGACATTTTTGTGTGTTGTTAAATTCGCGATCCCACTGTGATTCGCAAAATTTGTGAAAATGAAACCCTTGTGAAAATAACAGCTTATACAGTACATTGTATGTGCACTTTCATAATCCCATTACAGTTCCTGTTTTAGTGTAATTATGAATTGTCAAATTTTGCACGAGAATGCCTTTGATTATGGATATATTTTGCAAAATTTTATTTCTTATCTAAAGTACAAAATATCTCAAATGGCTAGTGACTGGACTTTACTTTCTGAGTCATTGCCATATACTTTGGGAAAGGTGTCGCCCATGACTCAATAAGCCCCCAAAGAATTGTTTTCTGCAGAATTATCAGATTGTCCTTAAATTGGCACTTCTGACTTTTATTGTGTATATCAAACTTATACTGAAAGAGTAAATGTAGCTTTTTAATTATTCAAATCTGCACAAAATCAGAAAGAAATTAACAGATGTTTTCCATCTTGAGAGAGAAATGTAAACTGTAATCTTTCAAAATTTGTTGCCAATTTAGGGATCAGTTGAATAGTTAGCAATCTAGACACTTTTGAATATTCAACAGTCAAAATGAGCAAGTATACGTGAACATCAAAGGGTTGCATGTCACATGTCTGACACCCACGAGTCATAAGTCCCGCAAGCTCGACACTAGGCAAATAAGGCCCATGAGTCTGACAGTAGGCAAACAAGACCCACGTGTCTAACACTAGGCAAAGAAGGCCCATGAGTCTGACACTCTGAGGCAAACAAGGCCCATGACTGCGACACTCATTACATCGTGGGGCTCAATGTATGTAGTGTCGATCTTGTGGGCCTTTTCTGTCTAGTATGATTCATGGGCCTTATTTGCCTGGTGTCAAGCTCATGGACCATTTGACTCGTTGGCTGTATGTCTCATGGACCTTTTTTTCTTTCGTGTTGAGTTCATGAGCTGTGTGACTGGTGGGTGTCAGGCTCATCAGATGACCCCCCCCCCGCCCCTCCATCAATGTACTTCGATGAAAGATACATTGTATACATCTTTTTACTCTGCTGTAAGAAGCACCAGCACTGAAAAATACAAATTAACACCCCCCCCAAAAAAAACCAAACAAACAAAAAACAAAAACAAAAAAAAAAACCCCTGCAAAATAAGGAATGTTCACATGTATTTTAATTTCACAGATTTCTCGAGAACCGGGATTTGCAAAATTAAAATGCACATGAAAGTTCTTGTCTATGCTATATGCGTTGAATTCCAGTGACAATACATTGTACATAATGGAAATATCATGCTGCAAAAAAAAAAAAAAAAGGCTGTGGGCTCCAATTTACAAAAATCTCATGCCATGAAAATACCTTTTTTAAAGTACACAACCAGAATATGGTTACTGGGATCTGATGGGTCAAATTGACTTTTCTCATGGCTATCAAAAGAAATGCTAAGATTTCACACCGGAGGTGCAGTTGAACTATCGTTGAACTTTGCCAGTAACGGTCTTTCATGCTCTTTTTGTCTCTTGCCAATTTGCTGGGCTGCCTCCGTATGCTCCTTGTCAAATAAACAGTGTGGCTTATATAAACTCATTTATGATTCATGGGCTCTCATCTCAGTTTGACCTATAGGGATTCTGTTTCATATTGCTGTCTCGAAAAACTGAACACTTGTACTTTACCGAGTCTGTTATCATTTGATTCATTGTTGAAAGATTTTGTTTAGAAGACTGGGGATGTACAGAGTATCACACTTTACAGAGTATTGTGCCTTGAAGACAGTTAAATTGTAAGAAGATTGTTTAGTCTCTTTCTTCTATGTTAGTTGCCAGTTTGAAAATAAACACTGCAGCAAGGAAATGTCCAATGCACTTTCAATGCAAAATTTTCTCTTATAGTATGACACAGAGTCACACAAGAGAAGAATATAATGTGGTATACAGGTTGTTAGCAGATTGAACAAATAAAAAGGACAGGTGTAAACGATATATATCAAGTTCTCTTAAGTTTGCCTTTATTGGCTACTAAATTAACCCGTTGATTTTACTACAACACGCATTTCCCATAGACCCCTGCCTGGGTATACTCGGGACTCGTCCTCAATGGGTTAAGAACATCATTACAATCCACGATTAAATGTCAAATAAAGAAACCAAGTGAGCCTCTTTTCTTTTTAAAATAGGCTCATTTGTACAAAGGTTTTGCTTCCATCCCTTGCTCCATTCAAAAAAATTTATTAACCTGTTGAGGATGAGTCCCGAGTATACTTGGGCAAGTGTCTGTGGGAAATGCGTATTGTAGCAAAATCAACCCATCCTCAATGGGGTAATTTTGCTCTCCTTGTGATTCTGTTAATCTGTTTGCTTTTGTGTTCATAGCTGTTCTTCTTTTTTCTCTGTAATTGTGAGATTCAAGACTAAACTATAATTTTTCATTTTTTCTCCCTATTTGCACACATAATATTACAAGCCATCAGCTGTCTTTGAATTATAAAGCAACACTGAAAAAACAACCATCATTTTTTACACCATTTGTGAATGCCTCATATTTTGGTACAATGCTTTTCCTCTATGTATGTTTTACTTTGGTGCATTGTGTTCCAGTAATACATGGTAGCTGATCTGAAAATGCTGGTGCTCAGTGAAATATATGAGGGAGGTTTGACGTCCGTACTCAATCCTGCATGCTGGCAATACAGAACAATTTATTGGATTTCGTTTGCTGCATTGCTCTTACTTGGAACTCCTGTATTGGATAGAGTTTAACCTTTACTTGCACAGGAATAACCTTACTGTCTGGTCAAAAAACACTTGTATTCTCTTGTGTTTTTAACTGAGCACCTCGAGTCTGATAGGTAGCATACGATACATCCTGACAATGTTTGTAAAAATGTTGTATTCAATGGTATACAAATAATGAATGTTTATATGAGTGCAATGGACAGAATATTTAATGAGGTGAAAGATGAAATGATCTATTCAATGAGGCGCAGCTGAGCTGAATGGATAAAAAAATTTCCTCTTTCACTGAATGAAATATTCTGTCCATTGCACGAATGAAAAAAACATGTATTATTTGTTTTATATATTGCCTTAAATAGATCCTTGTCATATGGTGCTTTTCGAATTCAGAAACAAGAGAGAATGCGTGGGATCTGAGATCGAGAGAGTGCTCACTCAGCACTTTTTACGCTAGGCCTACACACTGCAAACGCAAGTGTTTTATATGCGTAATGTGCCGGGCTCTCGGTGTGTGTGCAATGGAGCAAATCGTATGGATCCGAAATTGTGAGCCACAATTGCACGGATGATGACGTCAGAGTGAAATGGTATGAAAGATCAATGTCAAACAACCAATCAAATGACAAGGATCTATTTAGGCGTTATATAATGTCTGATGTTGTGATGATTACTGATATGTTTTTAGTGCAGCAGCTGAATATTCATTCAAAAATTAAACGTCAACAAAATATGCAAACCCAGAACAGAATGCTTTCTTATAGTAACAAATCTAAGTGTTCTTTTCTAATAAAAGACATTGTCCAAATCAGCAGAACCTGGGCATGCAAGTTTTCAATCTAACCAAGAATAATGATAAACGTAGATAGGTGGTGTTATACTGCTTGTTACCAATTGGCATGACAATTTTCATTATGCTGGCTGACCGCAGAATAATTGCAACTGTTATAATCAGTGCTGGACTGCACTGAAACACTGTGCCAATTTGGAATGCTTTATTTTTGCTACCATGCATGGCAAATTGAAATACCGATTGCATTTGTCCATGCCAGTTTGACACTCAATGGCCCCTATTGAAGGCTGAGTGGCTCCACCTCATAACATGGCTCATGTTCTGTTCCACATGCATGCCATGCTGGCATTTTCCAGTACTAAAACATGCTATCTGTACATGCCAGAAAAGAGTAGTGTTCAATTCTTGTTGTTAAACACCAGCCTCTTAATGCACCTGTGTGTAAAACAACACTTTTTGATATTACAATGCCTCAGCATACCAACACTGTTGAAAACACCTGCCTTTAGCACAACTGGATTCTGACTGTAAAAGTCTGATATCAACATCATCAGGTGTTACTGGCATTGCTTGAATATCACACATGGCAGTGCCCTAGTATTATTAGATTTATGCAAATGAGCTGAGATGTCTCTGAACAACAACAAAGAAAGAGCAACATTGCTTCAGTTGAACAATGAATACAATAGAATACCAGAGTATGATGTCATGGCCATTCATTACCATGGAAACTGGTTGTAAACAACCTCACCTGGCCCAAATATCTTTGAAGGCTATTGTTGGTAACCATGCTTGCACCTGGTTCCAACCCAAACTATATTCCACAAAAGACTGGATGTAACTATCTTGGTACTCAAAGTGCGTGTTTATACAGGAGCCTCTCGCATCGGCGCGCATGAGCCGGTATTTTACCTCCCGCATGAGCGCTTATTTCTCGTGTTTATACAGAAGTCAAAATACCGGCTCATGCGAGCCGATGCGAGCGGACCTCAGCTGAACCGGACCTCTCGAATTTTGGGGTCAAGCATAGGTCACGTTCGCAGTGCAGTTTATTGCATGATGGGAAAAAATGAAAAAAATCAAGATGGCACCGGCAAAGTCATCAGGACCACCAAGCTTGAAGGTCATTCTTGTAATGTCCCTCTTGACAACCACCCGGCCAAATGATCAATTGAAATCCAGTTTTTCAGTAAAGCCCCCGTTCCACTATCACGATTTGGACCCCGATCTGTCCCGATCTAGCACATCGGGAGAGAGTGGCAACAGCGTACGGAGATCGAAAGCATCGTAGCAGCAGCGTGTGGAGGTCGGGGTTGGAGCGGGCATTTTTTCAGATCGGGAAGAAATTTTGAACCGGTTCAAAATTTCTTCCCGATCTCCCCGATCAAAATTGACATATTTTTAATCGTACGGCAAGCGGGGAGAGCGTAGTGACAGCGTAAACGCAGTGGGGAGAGCGTAGTGACGGCATAAACGCAGCGGGATGAGCGTAACAAGGTCTTTCTGAGCGTAGTAACATCGGCACAAGAACGGGAAGTAAAAGTAGCTGTAATTTTCGAAGAAGAAGAAGAAGAGATGAAGAAAAAGAAGAGAAGAAAGCAGCGAAGCAGCTACTCAAGAGGCGAAGAAAGAGAGACTGCACATGATGCTGAAAGAGGAGGAAGAGGACATAGCAGAATTTTGAAGAATATGAAATCATCTAAAACTGGAGGAAGACGGACTATAAAAGCAAGGACGTCAAGAAAAAGCCTTGGAAAAGTCAGCACGTCGTTGTTTATACAATGCATTGCTGCAAAAGAACCGTGAGTTGAGGAGCCTCTTCGAGGTCCACAGTATAGTTCTTCGGTTCTGCATGCTAATAAGTTGACTGACTGCAGACCGACAGTCGAATCGGGGTACATCGGGGCACATCGGGCACTTTTCAGCTCTCTGAACGGGGTAACAGCGTGATAAGATCGTATAGATCGTTCAGAGCGTAGATACAGCGTGCATCGATCGGATAACATCGGCAACATCGCACTGACAGCGTAGCTACATCGTTCTAAAGCGTACCGGCAGCGGCAGAGATCGTAATGTCTCATTCCCGATCATCGTAGTAAGAGCGTAGCAAGCACTTGGTAGTCGTAACTGCAGCGTACTTAGAGCGTTCTAACATCGTACTGTGTCCAGATCGGCTCAGGTTTTACCTGATCCTTCCCGACCTGAGAAAATTGTCAAATCGTAGCGAGAACGGCATAGTGGAACGGGGGCTTAAGAAGGAGAAGACGTGGTTCGATCATGACAGATATTAAAATACACGCTTTCCGGTTACCTCTCGAATTTCGGTCGTCTGTATAAACACACAGCAAAATACGCGAGGCTCCTCTCGCATCGGCCACCTCAAATGGTGGCGGACGGAACCTCTCGCATGAGCCTGCATTTGGCGCCGTGTTTATACAGAGCAAAATTCGAGAGGTCATCTCGCATGAGCCGGCATCAGCCGGCATGAGCGCGTATTTTGCTTCTCTGTATAAACACGCTCTATGATGAAATACTTCAGTGTACAAGTCAATGCAATACAATTTGTCATGTTTTTTTTTTTGCTCCTTATTGATTTAACTTATGATGTAGAACTTGAGTTTGAATTTGCTCTGTTTTATCAAACCACAGTTTGTTCAAGGCAGGTTTTCTTTTTTTTTCGGCTTAGGTTGAACATAATATCAAGTGATGGCATTTTCAGTGACATTGTATCTATATTTTATGTAAAATTGTAATAGCTGGACACAAGTCATGCAAACTGATATGTTTGTGGATTTTGTCCGCCCCCCCCCAAAAAAAAAAAAAAAAAAAAAAATAAACAAAAGAGAAAAAATCCAAATCTTTTTCATCACTGTAAACTCTAATGGCTACTTTTTTATATTTACTAGGCCCATCAGTCTGGTAAGGCAAAGGATTCTGTTTTCAAAATATTTCAAGGATATACATGTATAGGCCTGCAGGGGAATACACCTGTATGGAATAAATGATGACAACTTAGTTATGAAAACTACATTGGTGAAAAGTTATGTCTTGTTTACTAGATCCAATATCACAATAGAATGTAATTTAACCCGATCTGAGCGTTTGTTAAAAAGTATTATAAAATGGGTTCAAGAATGTAGCCAATAGGAAGCGCTGAAATGAGTCACGTGAGCGTTGTTTATTTTAGTACCATTGCACTGCGTGTGTTATCCTATGGTAAATTGCCGATCGTCTGTGCGCGCGGCTCCTTTGAATTGCATGCAATGCTTACATGCGAAGGTTAAAGAGATTTTTCTCCTCCCCAGTCACTGGGGAAAATCTCTTTGGCGAAGGTTGATATCGCGAAACGAACGAAAAAATGGCTGCCTCCAGCTCAGATCCGTTGCAGGCGCAGTTTGAACAGTTGAATGACGAGGATGATTGTGAAATTTACCAAGACTTCATTGACGGATATTTCCCGTGAAAATTTGGATCAGCCACTGTCAAAATTTTACGCTGGGGCAAGAAAGCAGGACGGTACATCGTACACTTCGTACAGCAAACGTAGTATTCAGACAATCAGGTATGCAGTCCAGTACAGAACACAGTTGTCAGTACAGTAGAAGTCTACAGTGTTAGATCTACTGTCAGTCCTATTCAGACAATCAGGTATGCAGTATCAGTACAGTACAGTGTTAGATCTACTGTTGCAGGTGAAGAACATAATCGTCATGATCATGGAACAGAGTCAGAGGAAATGTCAATTTCTATTCAGAGTTCTCAGACTCAGAGTCAAACAGACAATCAGGTTCAGGAGTATCACTATCGGAGTGTCTCCGTAAGACACCTCACTTCCATTTCCACAACTGTGAGGTGCATTCCCACAACAATTAAGCCAATGACATATTGGAACTTACTGAGTTGGTGTTTAGTCTCCACTTCACTTCACTGTTCATCTTGAATTTCAATTTGGTCGACTTTTGACTTCTGAGCTTTATAAAGGTAGGAAGTGAAAAATAACTCATAGACCCATTTTATAAAACAAATGATGCACAGGATTATTTCGTGGCATTAGTGAAGGTGCGGCGCACTCGAGAGTCTTGACATGGTGCAACATGCACGAGGCGCACCCACGGTACAACGCACTCTATCCTGTGCATCATTTGTATACTATTCCATAAATATTGTAAGAGTGAAAGGACAAATGCTGAATTATTTTTTTGTACAGTTTATTTTGAATGAATTGATAGATATTTGATGATCACCAGCAAAAACATGAGTTGGATGAGTTACTTTGCTAGGCTAGTGTGAAACAGAGATTAATGTAGAGAACAGTTGGGTTCTTTTGCAAACAATATCATTGGCATTACAATAGCTGTCAGAACATTTGGTGTGGCATGTATGAGCTGATGTAAATTTGGCACTCTGTCATATGACAAATCAATTAAAAAAAGTTGTGGGTAGTCATGTAAAAGTTTGCATGAGTGTGAAATATTGGGAAATTGATAAGTTAATATGAAAAAAAAATTGTACTCTTCACATCTGCATATCTACCACTGAAATAATAAACAAATGGCAGTAGGAACAACAATGTAACAAAGGTACTTGTTAAACTTGTATGTATGTATGTATGTATGTATGTGTGTATGTATGTGTGTATGTATGTATGTATGTATGTGTGTATACATATACATTGTCTGTCTGTATGTGTGTGTCAAATGTGTGCATCATTGTTTTTACCACTAAAAGTATACTTTACCCATAAAAGATGTTGCAACCTTTTTTATACAAGATTGTCATCTGTATGATGTAGCCTATAATTTACAAATACCTGTTTCATCAAGAATCGTGAAGAGTGGGAAATGTCCACCATTTCCCTCTCCATTATAAAACTGTTCTGCATGATCCTCAGCCCTTTTGCTGTCTTTCACCCCGGATCTTGGAAAAGGGAATCATTCCCACTTGCGCAAGTACGTCACGGCGAGACCATGTCTGGCCGACATGATAATCTGATGATAGGTTGATGAAGCCGAGATAAGGTCGTAACGCTTTCCTTCTCCTTCCACCAAAAGGATATTTGGCTAGAAAAAGGGGAATGGGGATGGAGTTAGGGGCAGAACGCTGTTGGACTTGTGTCCGTACATCGAGGTCTGTTTTAAAACAGTGATACTCAATTACGTATTGAACTTGTATCTTCAGAGGACTTTCCAGCCCTATAGTTGCTAATTAGACAGTTCTGTTTTGTTGATGAAATGAAGAATTAAATGAAGAAGTAACAAAGAAATTGTTTTGAATCATGAAAATTTACTGTAATACTAAAACAGAAAGAAAATGTCAGCATTATATCAATACTACAATATGTTTTATTAAGTTTGCTCTCAAAACTCAAATATTGCTTTATAAGCAATACCTCCATATTTATTTATTTATTTATCTATTTAGTTGTTTATGTATTTATTTACTTATTTATTTATTCATTTATCTATCTATCTATTAATCTATATTTATCAATTATTATTATTATTTTTTTTGGGGGGGGGGGAGGGTGGGTGAGATATCAGTATATATATATATCACTAAATTTCACATTCTAACAATTTATTGAAGGATACAGCATATACCTGAGACTGTGGTGGCTGGTGTGATGCGTTAGGATGAGCTCTAAATCTTTTAAGAGCTCTATAGTTGCAGGAGCATATTAAAGCAAGGCATGTCAAAGTAAATCACAGTGGAGATTAATGACCTTCATTTACTATTCATTGTGAAATGGAGTACACCAGGCTACGTGCCATATATTGTATCAATATTCCATTGTGCGTAGTGCTGAAGGATATATGGTGGGGTTATTATTGATGGTGTGTTTATGAGATATTGGTATGCATATTCCGATTGTGTGAGATACTTGTTTCACTGAAAGAATACTAAATTTGACAAGTTACATATGAATGTGAAAGAAACAATTATTGTAACTAAATTGGCTGACTAGTCAGTTGATCATACCACTGCTCAGAAGAATTTGTGTAAACATCAGAAGTCGTAAGATGCGATGATAGCCAAACCTGAAGGGTATGTTCGTCGTCATTGTACGCTTGCCTTTGTCGTGAATGTTTTCAACAAATGTGATGCACCCCTTTAAGAGTGCATGCGCACTGTTGCCAGAGAGGGTAATGAAATTACCCTTTTGATTGGCTGCCGATCGGGGGCTTGGGAACCCACCGTGGTGAGCCTCCGTATTAATGCCTGATTATCGGGTGACATGTCCCCCTACCAGCCTGAGAGATTCACCGACCCTTCCCCCCTTATACCTAAAGGGCTGTATCATCATCATCGCCGAAGATCTTGAGCGGCCGTCTTCTTCTAAGTCTCCTTTTTTTTTTCTCCCTGCCCATCACCAATGTTTTGGCCTTCCGTCGGATGACATGCACGCGTTTGGTCTACAGCCCAATTGGGACTTGCTTGTTACAAGTGGCCAATTCTAATGGCAGGGTTTTTAGGGGTGGGGTGGGGTGGGGACGTGAGGGGGGCTGCGTTCCTGGTTTTATGCTCGTTCATATGATAAATGGGAAAGATTAGACAGATCTATTCTGGGAATTATGATCACTTCCCTGTTTGCTTCAGCGGACAAATTAGTGGAACCAATGTTGAGATTGGCCCTATAAATAACATGATCCTCTTTGGCTTTTTTTTTCTCATCATTTTTGGTTTGTGTTTTACAGATAACTTTCACATTAAATTAATCAGGCTGATACAAGCATTAATAGGTGACCCGCTACAACAAAATGGTCCTAAAGTCGCGCACGGTCGAAGCTGTGAAAATCGAGTTTGAAGTCAGAGCATCAAAATTGGTCAAAACTTACGATTTTCTGAATTTCACATATCATTAGAGTCTGACATGTCTTCTATCATCTGTCGAAATTTTGAAGCAAAATGATGAAAGGAAAGACCAAAAAATAGCGTTTTTCTGGGCCATGTTTTTTTGGCGTTTCAACGAAGCAGAAACTGGTTCGAACATTTGGAGTGAGCGCCACACATAGGCTCCGCCCCTAACAACGACCAAAGTGATCTCATCGGTCAGTTTGCTACTTGCCGCTAACCGAAGCGTGAAGCTCGCACACTGCCCAGTCGACTGGTGGGTGCTGGCGGGGTGCGCTATGCCCAGCCGCTTCTCCTGCCATCCTGGTCACTGATTGGTCGGTGAGGAGACCGCCGATACTGTGTTTGAATGAGCATTTCGGGGGTTGCTAGGGCTTACCTTCTATTGTTCGGAGGTGAAAACTGACTTGTGTGTCCTTTGATCGTGATTGCGTCGCAAGGAGAACGTTGAGGGCGCTTTTCTCGAAACAGTGATTTCCCAGACCTATCGACATGCTCTCTTTTAAACATTGATATCTCCGCAGCCGATTATTTTCATATGATGTGTTATGTATCAATTTAAAGCAGAAAGATTAGGGATTTGTGTCATGCAATTTTCAAATAATCGACCCCGCCCGACTTTAGGATCATTTTGTTGTAGCGGGTCACATATATATGTATGATCATCAAACTTACTGTGCATCTTAAAATGTTTACATATGCTAATTCTAATAAACAGCTTCATTAAGGTCAGGGAAAATATTAACCTTTTTTTTTTGACACTGTATAATGGTAGTAGAGTGCCACTGTAAGAAAGAAACTAGATACCATTTTTTCCCTGGGTGATATTTCGTCCTCGCTGCGGAAGGGCTTGTAAATATTAGAAACAGGGTGTTTACAATTTGTAATGAACATTTGATGAGATTCTGAAAATTACTCGCGTGGTGCATGACAAGTGTAGCGCAAATAGTCCCGCAGAATCCTATTAAGGCATTGGTGTTATTCAAATATTGATTTTTTTTCATACATCCCCCCCCCCCAGTGCAATGTACTCCTCGGTCATATGTGTTATGAAGTCTGTTTATTGCAAGTGAAGCGTGCAGCTGGTGTGAGGTTCTTTCATACATAAGGCATCATACCTGAGCTGAATGCAAAGTCACTTTCCTTGGTATATACACGTAGTTAGTGTAAAAGATATTTTAAAAAGTGTGTTTACAGGGATTACTGTGATGCCAGATTTTGCTTGAATCTAAACTACAATCTCTTGTGGCATATAATATTGTATGTAACGGTCCAGTCTGCTTATCCAGACACCATCTCACACAGTTGTCAGGGATAAAATGGACTGGCATTATGAACATTTTGTCAATGGTTGTGTGCAAGTTCTCAATACAGAATGTTTAACATTCACATCTCTTATTTGCATTGGTAGAATAAGACTTGTAAAAAAAAAAAAAAAACATGGCTATGTTTAATAACATGACATACTGTAAAACCTGGCATTTTTGTGAATTTCGCGAGGAGCCAAGATTCATGAAAGTAAAATGCAAACGAAAGTTCTTGTCTATACACTTACGCATTGAATGCCAGTGGCACTTAGCGAATATTTCATGCCGCAAAAAATGCTGTTGGCTTCAATTGGCGAAAATTTCATGCTTCTCATACATATTGCTGGTCTTAAGTTCATGCAGGTGCTTTTTAATTGGATAACTGTCAATGTTTAGTGAATAATAATGGCAGGCAGAGTATGAAAATACTACAGCATGGCTACCCTAGATGAATGAGACCATATTGATACAGTTATTAGCAAATCCAAGATTGTGGTATTATTGTGATTACCACATCCTAATTTCGGAGATACTTGTGGTAAATGGAGCTAAAATTACAGCTATCCATGCACAGAATGTGAATGAACTTATCAACTGATGACGCTGAACTCTGCATGCGTTTGTTCATGTGGTGCATGCATGTTCATGTGGCCTTTGTTTGAGTCATTAATATCTTACAGCTCCATGTTTGACAAGGAGAGTGTTCTTTCAGAATAGAGAGAGGGAAAGCGTGTGAGAGAGAGTGAGAAAATATAAAGAAGAAGAAATGCGGTCACATTTGAGAAGCGTGCCATGGATATTAATGCTGGAAATGCTACACCCTTAGAAAGATGTGACTCGGATGACAAAATTCAAGCCTCATGTGACATGCCTTCTTTATATGAAGGAGAGAGAAAAAGAATGGGGGGGGGGGGGAGGTGATGGATGCTTAGTACTTTCTATGGAAAACAGGAGGCCATGTTGCATTCAGAAAAGACCAGGGCACTATTTCACTCGAAGAAAGTTGAAGCCAATTCTAGGTTTAAAAAAAAAAAAAATCAAAATCAAAAGCAAAATTGCTAGCAGCCACTCAAAGTGGTGCAGATTTAATCGTGCATTTGATATTCACAATTCTTTGTATCAGTAATTGATGTGTATAACTGTATGAGTGCATGCTTGTGCTCTGTTATGCACATTCAAGATGAACATTATGTGATATTGTTACCAAAATGAAATTAGGATGATTAAAGAAAGAATTTGTATGTATGTGACAGCACAGCCCAGTAGCTGTGCTTCAGTCATTGTAATTGAGCATAATATGCTATTAATACTCTGGAACCTTCAGTAGATTCAAGTCTCTCCAAAGACTAAGTTTTGAGAAGAAATCATGGCAGCCAGTCGAACAGCTCAAAGTATACATGATTGCTGTCTTGTCGGCATTTGTGAAAGGGATTACATCACATCACTGATTTCACAATTCGCCAATTTGTACTCATGTATGGATGTACAAATTAAGACCCCTTCTCTTTCCCTCCCTCGTCATCCACAGAGCGATGAATCCTGTCCCGATTGTCGATGAGGACACTGACACCATCATTCTCCTCTTCATCACATTCCCCATCGACCTCTCCGAGGCGGACCTCATTCGGGGCACCAAGCACCAGCAGAACATCTATGTCACCAAGAGCATGGACGACGGCCGGACGTGGACAGAGCCGCTTGACATCACCAGCCAGACGCTGGACAAGATAAAACCCGAGCCACTCATATTTGCATCAGGTACGACTCCATACTTTTTTTTCTTCAAAAAGTAGTCCACTAGTGCAATCACTTTTTCCTTTCAGTATGTAAATGTTTTTGATATGAAGGAATGATGTTCATATTCGCTATCTCACACATGCTTAAATGTACAAAGTAGCTTACTCACAAACACCTTCAAACAGGCATGTGCATTATATATGCATATTATTGTCAATGGGTGTTAATCTTCTGTAAGATGAGAATCATTAACCCGTTGAGGACGAGTCCCGAGTATACTCGGGCAGGTGTCTATGGGAAATGCGTGTTGTAGCAAAGTCAGCCCGTCCTCAACGGGTTAAAAGAAATGTTGTCTGTGTCTCTGTTGAAGTACACTGTGTGCTTTGGACACATCTATAAAAATGAACTGTTATTCCCATTTCATGTTTCTAGGGTACTGTGTATGTCTTTATTTCATGAGCATGATATTTCTTGAACTGCAACTTGTGAGACAACTTTGCAATGGGTTAAATCTGTGATTGAGAACAAAGGATCAAATGAGAAATATGAGCTGAATGTTATCTCTTTTTATGAGAAAAGTCAGAGAATACCTGGTACCTAATTTGGAGACAAAGTACTTTGCGTTTATGTTGTGGTATGTAGTGTGTTGTGAGTTTTAAATTTTGCAATATCAGTTGACTCATGGATTACAAACACATGAGAAACATAACAAACTGTGTGGCACATACAAATACTTAATCTTTCCTTAAGGCGAAAGCCAAAAGAAAGAAAGAAAGAAAGAAAGAAAAAACACAACAAATCATCTTCAGGGCTTTTCACGTGGAGATTTGTAAGGTAGAAAATCAAAACCATCTGAAAATACTTTATATTCCATGAACAGAGTATTGCCAGATTTCTTTATTCTTTCTGTGATTTTAATGCGCCATTGTGAAACACATACGTAAATTACAGAACTCTATAATGTCATCACTCTCTCTTTAAAATCTGAGGTAATGAGACCGAGATTTAGGAGAGTATATCTTCCGTCATCGGTCTTAATTTGTGACCCCCGCGTTTAAAAATCGGCAGGACATTCACCAGTCCAGTGCAGTGATCGAAAGAGATTTATCGGCTCTCATTTCGGGGGATGATGAAATCCGTGCAAAGCTTAATTATGATGGATTGGCCCAGTGCTGCGGACATATCAAGGGTTTAAAGCCACTTTATTCTCAGGACCAGTGGTGTGCTGTTAAAGGGGCATGTCAGATGCAGGAAAAAAAATCTCATGGAAACAGCATTATAATATTTAATTCAAGCAGGAACAGACTGCGATGTCATCTATGGACAGGTGTTTGTCTCTGTCTTGCATCATTGCCCTCAAATATCAAAGAGTGTGCTGGTCGACTTTTGCAATTGTCTGTTGTGTTGTTAGTGTTGATTTCATACATAGATAGGCCTACATGCATGCAAACATATGTGACCCGCTACAACAAAAGGATCCTAAAGTCACTGACGGCTGAGCCGAGAAAATCGAGTTTGAAGTCAGATCATCAAAATCGGTCAAAACGATTGGATATCTGTTTTTGGCATAATTTTTTTAGTGTAATGTATCGTCTATCATCTGCTGAAAAAAGGCAAGAAAATAACATTTTTTATGGGCCATGATTTTCCGACTTTCAACGGAACAGAAATGTGTCCGAAGATTTGGATTTGGCGCTGCAGCTAGACTCCGCCCCTAGCAACGAGGGAGTGATCTTATTGGTCAGTGTGTGGCATCCTGCTTACTGATTGGTCATGCGTAGACCGCTGGCGCTAAGCTTGAATGAACATGTCGGCGGTTGCTACAAATGTAGGAGCATACCTTCTATTGTCAAGCGGTGAAAACTGCCTTGCCTCCCCTTGATCATGATAGCATCAGAAGAAAAACTTTGAAGGCGGTTTTCTCGAAACGCTGATTTCCTAAACCACTTTGACATGCGCTAATAAAATCATCGATATCTCTGCAACCGAGTACTTTTATGAGTCATGTTATATATGAAATTAAAGTGGAACAGTAAGGGAATAATATCATGTCATTTTCAGAAAATTGTCCCCCCCCCCGACTTTTGGATCCTTTTATTGTAGCGGGTCGCATATGTACATGCTTACATAATTGTGTACATACATGTTTACAGGTGTACATACATTTCTGTGAGTTTATATTGTATATCATAAATAGATGTAGACATACAAATAGTTTATTTATTTATTTATTTTTTTTTGACTTTGTCTGACTGATGGTTTAGGTCCTGGTCATGGTCTGCAGCTGAAATCTGGTCGTCTCATCGTCCCCGGCAACATCCACTGGAAGGAGAAACCAGAGCCTGGAACAACAGGTGAGTCAACACTACTATTATCACTACCACCACCACCAACAACAACATCAACAATAACAACAACAACAGCAACAATGCCACAAAAAAAAAAACCAACAACAACACAAGCCCCAAAAGAAAATCCCCAAACAACCAACAGCAACAGCAGCAGCAGCAGCAGCAGCAACAACAGCAACAACAATAACTAGTACAACAACAGCAACCACAACAACTAAAAACATCCCCACACACACAGAGACTCCAACTCTCCCGTTTTCGACGGGAGATCTCCCGCCGAAAACCCATTTTTGCAAAATCTCCCGTTCTCCCGTTTGAGATTTAATTTCTCCCGCCCTGGCTCTATGTCTCCCGTTGGAAAGGATTTCTTACTTATTGCTATTGTATGTTGAAAAAATAAGCCTTATATAGATAGCACCAGAGAGCATCTACAACCCTACGAATTTCGCGCTTCGCACACATCAACTTGGAGTCTCCCGTTTGCTAGGGGTTTCAGGCGGGAGAATCTCCAGATCAGAAGGTGCTTTGGGTTGGAGTCTCTGCACACATCAGAAGCCCAACACCATGTTTTCACTGGATACAGTCCTTTGCATATTGCCATTTGGCATGACATCATGTAAATTTGTTCAAATTGACAGTTACCACTGTTTTAACAGGATCCACATACACGTGAACACTCATGTAGTGGGTAATACAGTGGTCCTGCTTTCATGAGACAAGGCAAGATAAGTGGGACAGATTTTTCACCAGAAAAAGTATAAACTGCACAAAATGCACCTTTGACTGTAGAAAATTCAATTTAGTCGTGTCTGTGTTTGATGACCTTACAAGTATGAAATGAATGTACATATATATCCGTATATATCAATATGCTGTCTTCATTGTAGATGCAGAAAGAATACTACAGTTTTAAGTATGACAGGCATATATCAATCAGTACATTTTATTCGTAAATTCAGCTGACATTGACCAGTCAATAAAATCTCATTTTGCTAGATGTGACTAGTCTTTCAAACATTCCTTTTTTATTAAATCAATGCTGCTATGGCTGTCTGTCCTACTTTTCCCCCCAGGATGGCTTTCAGAGCTGAAGTGGTCCATTCTCGAGTTCTTTGACAGTTTCCATGGCAGCCGCAACTGCTCCATTGTCCTCTTCAGCGATGACGGAGGGGACACGTGGCAGGTCGGGGGTAAAATACCGCCCGCCAAGGACGAATACGGCGAAGATATCCCAGGCAACGAATGCCAGGTTTGTCAGATTTTAAAGAAATTTGTTTCGGGCCAAACTATGATCCATCTTTGTTCTTGAGGTATATATTCCATGTACTTCATGCTTATTACCTCCGCCAAGAAAGGAGGTTATGTTTTCCTCGCCATTTGTTTGTTTGTTTGTTTGTTTGTCTGTGGGCAAAAAAACTCAAAAAGTTGTGAATGGATTTGGACAAAACTTACAGGAAAGGTTGAGAATGATTCAAGTAACAAATGATTCAGTTTTGGTAGTGATCCAGGAATTTTTATGAATCTTAAGAAGGATTTTCGATATTTTGGCTTGTAGGGCCAATGAACTTAGGAGTTCAGGCTGTGCATATTTGAGGTTTGCATATGCGCACTCAAGTGCGTGCTTTGCTCGGGTGAGGTGCCGTGCAGCTGGAAGCTGATGATGTAACAAAAGGCTTCTATATTGGGAAATCGGGCAATTTTCAGCATGTACGTGTATACGTATGAGTGGAAATCAGTGATCTCATTTGGAGAACAAGATCAGTGGTGGAAATGAGCTGCTTGGTGTGCTCTCAGAGTGCTTTTCTAGTTTATCTCTCAATTCTTCGGGCTCTTTAATCTACATTTTGTACAAGCCCTGCCTCCCATCCCCCCCCCCCAAAAAAAAAAAAATGTTACACTGTACTTGATTCACACTCTTTCTCTCCAGTGACTGGTATGTAGCTTGCATGAAAATTTGCCACACCTAGTGGGTAGCAAAACTTCTTTAGTCACCAACTCTTTAACATTTTGTCAGTGCTGGTTGAAAATAATCTATTTAGTGACTGGGGTAATAACAGTCTGTAAAGCACATTGAGTATGGACTGATTTTGCTACAACACCCATTTCCCATGGACACCTGCCCGAGAATACTCTGGACTCGTCCTCAACTGGTTAGCAAGTTTGTTTTGTGTTAATAATTTAGCAACTCTTTACCAGTAATTGCTAGGTTATTTCAAGGTTATTGCAGCACAACAACAAATTGATGCAATGGATACAAGTTTTTCCTTTTGATTTCATTGAAAAAAACAACAACAAACAAACAAATGCAAAACAGACATTAAGCAGAGACTTTAGCGTGAAGCCCAGTGGTGACTCTGTGACATCATCAGCTTATCAAATATGCACCTACAGTTTGCTACTTATTTCACTGTGTTGTGAAATAGAATACAAAATCTAATATTCCCTAACTTCCTCATTTTGGTTGAGCTACGATCAAACCTCTAACATAATGTTAGGTAGATTTCACTCTTTGTTCGTAATACGTGTACTCAATGAGAACAGGGGATGAGGTTGCACTTTCAGGAGTCATAGGTACAATGGCATCATTGAGTAACCATGTCTATACAAGAACATCAATAAAATGAACATGCTTTGGATATAGCACATCCCATAGGGCAGATGCCTTTGAGGCGAGGTGCGCAGAGGACCAGCAATCTTGTTTGTACTTCCCCCCTCCAAAAAAAAAAGAAAGAGAAAGAAAGAAAAGAGACAGATCATGAGTTCGTTAATAAGTTCAAAGATGGCTTTTTGAGATGGCCTGCGCATGGCACGTAGCCTCTTCCAGCCCTTCCTGTGTGCATTATTATGCTGCAGTCCTGCCGCGGCACACAGACACACACACACACACACACACATGCATGCACGGGAGCATTAATTCCGTTCATGTTTCCAAATTGCCTGTGTCAGCTTCGATTCTGGTCCCCCAGTAATTCCATATTTGCTCGTCAATTTGTAGAATGGGTCCCTCGACGCTGGAGTCTTGCATGTGCGTGTGTGCGTGTGTGCGTGTGTGCGTGTGTGCGTGTGTGCGTGTGTGTTTGTGTGTTTGTGTGATGTGTGTGTGATATTTGCGGTTGTAGTTTACATGAACGGCATTTTTATGTTTTGTTAGCATCTCCCATTGCACAAGGAGCACTGGGTAATAGTGGGCCTTTCTACAATAGTAGCTTTCTCTCTGTGTATTATGCCTTGTAAGTTACTTCTACTTGGTAAAACTGAATAATAAGACATGTGTGATCAATTTTTTTTTTACCAGTACCATCGCATTCTGCAAAACTATATATCACCTCTCAATTGTGTCATTGTATAATGCAACATTCAATCGTTGTCAATAGTGTCTGTTTTTTAGAGTACAACAGTGTACTCATATTTGCAATGAATGCGGGGGAAAGCCAATTATCTGAATTAGAGACTGTGTGTGTTACAATATAGTTTGGTGGTGACTGTGACATACCAGAGCCAATTACGTCGTTCCCATAGCGATCCTACCCATAATCCATTCCGTCAACTTGCATTTGTTGTTGCGGACGGTAGCGACTGGTGAGGCAATGTCATGTGTCATTTTTATCTTTGGACATTTTTGAATTGATTTCCATTCCAAAGTGAACGATGCGCTTATTTCTGTCATGCAGGCGTGCAAATGATATTGATCTCCATGCGTAGATGTTGATGCGCGTTTCCCGATGGCAAGAGTCGTCAGCGCAGACCACTGCTACTCCTCTCTTGTAGCGGCATCTGTTCGCGATTGATTTAGGAGGGGGATGGCCTTGACAAAAGAATGCGTGCCATTGATGTCAAATTTAATAAGAGAATAAAGATAAATTACAGGAATTAATCCAGATCCTCTGCCCTCAACCTTATTAACCATAACCCGAAAATTTGTGCTTCTCACAGCAACAAAGCCAACTTCATGGTATGGTCGATGGCATTTTTGTTCTTGTTTAGTACCTATGCAATATTCGTAATCTTTGTGCAGATAGAATTAATGGTGGAGTAATTGATTTTTACAAGACTCAATAGTACAATTATCAGAAGTGAATGCACAATATTAAACCCAGACGGAAATTTATTGCCCACAATAGTGGATATACATTAGGCTTTTCCATTAGTCTTCGTAATACAGCATTATATGGGATGCCTTCTGGCTAATCATGAATTATGTTTAGTGTGTGCATTGTCTTTACTGTGTAGGAGGACCTTGTTTATGATTATTATCTGCAAAGATATTTATGATGGGGCAGAGTAAACGATTTTTAGCTTGCTTGCAAGGAGACTAGGCTTCTCTTAGTAATTGGCAGGTGAAAAGTGATCTGATCCCCATAATGCATTAAAAACAAACAAATAAACGAACACAGAGGAAACTAAAGCTGATTTCCATTTGAACTATTATGCACAGTTTTAAATACCCAAATAGCTTTATATTTCCCTTTGCTTTTTAGAATACCCAAATAGTTTTATATTTGCCCTTGCTTGATGTGAAATTTGCCAGTAGCCATTTCTTTCTACTTTTCTTAATATTAAGATACCTTTACATCAAATACTGTCCATGACAATAATTTAAACTTGCCCAATTAAGACTTGCCAGTCTTGCTCTTAAGACTTGCCCGTCATAGCAACAGCCAATGAATGTAATCTGGATTCCAAGCACTACAGTGAGTGATTTCAAGTGTGGTGCTAGTGCTAGTGCTATCTCAGCATTAGCACCGGCATTAAAACCGAACTTGAAATCAGTCAGTGTCGGGAGGTTGACCTCAAAATTGTGACGTATTTCCGGTAGATGGTGTTGGTCCCGGTGTTGAATGTCATCTGATGAACCAAGCTCCACTGATAATGTTGGTGATTTACGTGCTTTCCCCCAGCGGCTAACACCAGCCCCTAGGGATTATCATCTTTGTCATTTTCAATGTCAGTTTGTTCAGTGGGAACAGGTGAATTTGATGGCTCATTTGTGCCCTACAAAATCATCATGGCAATATACAGAGATTTGAATGCGCTAGAAGTGAGGATCGACCCATTGCAGATGTCATTGATGACATACACAAAGACAGGCATAGTTCCAGGTTGGAAGGGGCACATAGTATGCTGTTGTGTTAGAGTTAATGAGTTGTGTGAAAGGCATGAATTTATCATCCATTCATGAATTACATAAAAAGAATGTTTTGGAGGCAGCTGATCTGGCTGAGGGGAATTATTCACCTTCATGAATTAATCAAGTTCCAAGGCTTTCGTCACATGATTCTCGCCCTGCTGCATTATGCAGCAGAAGGCAGATGGCGAACTAATGAGGTAGATAAAGGGAGAAGGAAGGATTAATCCAATGTCAACTGGGTGCGAGCCATCTCAGGTTGAAATCTATTGAGTGTACTTTATAACAGATCCAAGTGCGAAAAAGAAATTTGCAGTGCATTCTTCATCTGATGAATACGAAGGGGATAGGCATTATTCCTCCTATCCCCCCCCCCCCCGATTTTCATAATAAAGCCACCAGCCCCATCTGCATACCCCTATCAAGTTTCTTAAGAAAGACCCCCATGATCATAAGAAAGCCCCCCTCTTTTTCATTAGAAACTCCCCTCAAACATCATAAGTAAGTACCCCCCCCCCCCTCATTTTGAAGGGAAATCTCCCTCATTTTGATAAGAAAAAAACCCAACAAAACAAACCAGAAAAAAAAAGAATGCGTGCACTCTTTGCTGATACTGGTAGAAAGATATAAACGTGATATGTAGTTGGGGTGGAAGTTGGATGGAATGCAGTTCGACAGGTGCTTACCACCACTGGAGAGTAAACCAGATCAATCACCAGGGTGGTAATGGTGGTTTGATGAGGACCGGAATAAGTGGGGTTGGGAGGGAGGGGGGGGGGGGGGGGAACTGGATGAAAGAAACGGCACAGATGAGCGGAGTCACTGGGATGCATGCACTGGTGGATAGATTGATGGGTGGATAAATGAATGAATGATATACGTTAATGACTTTTGAATTGATAAGAAATTGAGGAAGGAGAAAGTTCATTGGGAATGGGCGGTAATGAAGCATAGTTGCTGTACAACGCTGAGAAAGGATATGACGTTGTGGAGATAAGCCTAAATGGGAGGGCTGGTCTAGGAACAGCTCTATAAAGGAATTTGCTGCTGTTTAATAACCCTTTTACAGGATGCTATCAAAAGAAGTGCTCTTTTATTAAGCTATTGCTTCTACTACAACTACTAATTGTGATGATGGTGATAATGATAATGATGTTATTATGATCATGATTATTATGATTTTGTTGTCATTATATTTATCATTATTGATATTTTCATTATTATTGTCATCATTGCTCTTATTATTATCAGCATCATAATCATCATCATTATCATTACTCATGACTCTGTTGATTAGTTCATTCACTTGTCTTTCACCTCAAGCTAGAATAATTGCCCTGTTTTTCAATGAGCTCAAGGCTAGATGTGAAATTTGACCTGCTGGATCCTCTTTACCAGAGAAGCATTGATGTGGAAGAGGAGGGAGAAAGGAGGAGAGAGAGAAGGAGAGACAAAAAAAGAAGAAAAAAAACCAAGATAAAATATGAAATAGGGAGCAGAATGTGGAGCGGGGTAGAAATGGAGACAGGGAAGAGAAAGAAGTAAAAAGGTAGAAGATTGTGGAAAAGATGATGATGATGATGATGATGATGACGATGATGACGATGATGACGATGACGATGATGATGATGATGATGATGATGATGATGATGATGATGATGATGATGAGGAGGAGGAGGAGGAGGAGGAGGGAGGTCCAAACAGATAGATCGACATGAGAAGATGTTGGAAGCTGGGATGACACTTAAGGAGTGATAAAAACAAAGCAAAGCAAAACTGAAAGAAAAGTTAATGCTGTGGGAATAAAATTGGAGAAGTAGGTTAAAAGGGTGTAAAGTACTGATTGTGGGAAATTTTACTCTCATGTCCATTTTTACACTTGAAGAGTTGCCATTGGATCAGAAAAAAGGGTTTTGAGGTTTTGCCTATTCATGAAGAAAATGCAGTCATGTGTTTAGAACACTGCTTAGTCATAGGGAAGATTCCTCCACACCCCCCCCCCCCATCATCCTTTGTATCCATGCTGGCATCTTTTGGTGAACTTTCAGGAGGAGATGGAGCAAAAAGTGAAATGAACTTTGACATTTGGCGACATTTCAGCGGTTTACTTGTTCAATCTTGTGTGTGTGTGTGCGTGTAGGATGTTCCCTTTGCGGTGTCTTACAGTGGTGGAATGGTCACCGTCGTTTTGCCAGTGCTTGCCGTTGGTTCGCTGTGAATTGAAGTCTCTGTTATGACTCCATCTATCCCAACCATGCCATCCCAGATTAACACCCTGTCTCCTTGTTTGGAGAGATGGAAATATTATTGTAACCACCTCCTTTCTTTTTCCTTACTGATGTTGTATCTTTCAATGTACATCACCACATATAAACTGAACTATGGCACCTGCTATCAATTTTAATATTCATTACTGATTTTTTTAATGCCTTGGTTGAGATGGTTTTAAAGTTCTTCAAATCTATTAATGCATGTTTTGCAGGTTTTCAAAAATGAGTTTTTATCGCAGTTGGCAAAATGCCATGCTACCTCATATGCCTTGCTCTATCACACACATTGAATACAAGTCCCCTGTGACCCGGACTGACAGTCTGACAGAAAAATGTATAAGACTTCTGTTGCTTGAGATTAAAAACAGTTTTAAGAAGAAATTCACCTCTTTCTGATAGAAATATACATAACACGATTTGCTCAATGATTGAATCACTGTTCATACTTAAAAAAAAAAAAAAAATCAGTGACTGGTGTATGTTCAGGTACTAGACACTCCCTGTGCTAACTAGGTTAGGTTCATTCAAAATATTAAGACCTTTAAAATATCTTGCCTTTGAAAAAGATATACATTTTGTTAACATTTTCAGCTCATTCAAGGAAAAGAAAATACTAACTTCTCAATATTGTTTCTTCAATGATGTCATCATACTGGAAAATTCTGATCTATTGCGAAGAAAAACAACAAACAAACCAGTCACAGGTGTGTTCTAATTTCTTAGTTTGGAAACCTATTATGTTTGGTCACAGGTGAAATCAGTGTATAGACCTGTAAACTAAAAAGATTGAATGCCTTTATGAAATGAATGGGTGGGGGAGGAATATTTCTTTGGTCGTGAAAAGTCTTGACTTTTTTACCGTAAAGAAATTGCCATGCTCCAAGGTTATATTTCTGTTTGGTTTTTCAATAAACACATGGTTCAATTCTGCCATTTAAGCTGGCCTCTTTTCTTTCGAAAAAGAAAATGTGAGGGGGTGGGGTAGGAGTGGGCTTTGAAAATCTGATGCCCACTTCAGCCAGGTTGGACAAATTAATTTTACAAGTGGTGTCTGCAGCGGGTACCAACATCAAGTGCAAGCCGGGCCATGTATCGATTGACTTGTGTCAAGATCAATGGAAAGCTCTTAACATCTGCCCCTGCTCAACACCCGATGCTTTGCACTCTCTTGCCTTCTTCACCCCATTACTATTGGGGCACTTTGCTGTGTGACTTCCCCACTACTGTCTTCATTAGATGTGAACTGATCCTATTGCTGAATTTGACCAAAAGATTCATCTTTTTATTTGATTTTTTCTCTTATAAGAAGGCTGAGACTATGCAATTAGGATTTAATTTCTGGAATTATTGAAAACTTTGTTTGTTGTTTTTTATAGGCATGAAAGTAATAGAGCATTCCCTCATATGATCTGAATTAATGTTAGTATTGAAATTCTGTTGCATATAGTGACAATGAAAACTAGAATGCTTGTAAACTTGCTTGTATATTTTTCTGATTTTGCTCCGTTGTATCTTCAATCAGCTGCCCCTCCCCCCTACACACACGCACACATATACACACACAGAAAGACTTTTGGCTCTTGTAAAGAAAAAAAACCCAAATAAACAAAAAAAAAAACCCAGAAATGAGTAATACCCCCCCCCCCCCCGCCCCAAACAAATGTGATTTTGGGATTGTTCTTGCTGTCAAAGCAGGGCTATCATTGACCCAACCATGAGCACTGATATTTGCCTCCCCCCCACTCCCCTTCCTCCAAACACACACATACACTTAAAAACTTTCTACAGCTCCTCAAAGCATAACCACATTGTAATGCTTTGTGATCAGAAATTATGATTGATTGTGCCGAAAAAGTGCTCTGACGCTAATTGCATTCATTTCACGCTCAGCAACGCTGATCTGCTGTCTTACCCAGTGTGGATTCCCTACCGTTCTCCTCTTTCTTCTTTCCATCCATCTGTGCGCATTTTGTTTTCACCTCCATCCTCATTAACCACTTAGCGTATGCGCTCTGCTTGAAAGGAAATCAAATTTGTTTCACAAATTTTGTAAGTCAGATGATATTTGCAAAATTGCACTAAACTCACACAAATATTCCATCTGGAACACAAGTGTGCAAGGGGGGATATTGCTATAGAAACTTTTCTCTTGGTAATGGATAACAATAATTTCTCAATCTTTCACTTTTATACTTGATTGTGGATACCACCACTCGGCAAAATTGTCATAGAAATCCCATCTTGTGAAATATGTAGCATAATTAGTCCCACTCTCTTTGCAGAATCTAAGAAGTGATTTTATGTGGTACTGTGTGATACACATGTTTATATTTCAGTTTTATGTGTTTGCATTCCCACTGTTACAAAGTCTCTCCTAATGAGTCTGAGCAAGAACTGTGTTGCTGTAGTATTGTTATTCATATTCTATTAATTTCTTGAAGTTTATGCGGCTTTCCAACTATTGATTGATGCCGGGGGGGGGGTGGGGGGGGGGGGGGGGGGTCGGGTCTTACACCAGCAATAACATAATCTTTCAGTCAGTTTTGTTAAGATATACTATAAAACATGATACTGTGTGTGCGCATGTGTGTGTGTGTGTGTGTGTGTGTGTGTGTGTGTGTGTGTGTGTGTGTGTGTGTGTGTGTGTGTGTGTGTACACATGTATGTCACTGCTTGGGAGTCATTTGATTCCAGTGGGGCATGCAGGCAGGCATTGATGGTATCTTGCTAATGTTTGGAGTGATCAAATTAATCTTTGTGACATTTTGTCTTCCATTAAGGCCCGGCCAACATTTCCACCTCTGCCCATTAGGATCAGACCCCCCTCCCCCCTTTACTGGCGGCTCACTATCCCTCGAGTGTCACTTATGTGCAGCTTTGCCGAAGCCAAATTGAATATATCAACACGCCCCCCCTGTGGATAATGAACAGCTTATTGTTGCCAATTTGACGAGTCATAATGACTGGGATTTGTATGCCGCACTGGCTCTGTTTGTGCAATATGTGATTAATGATACATTGATTCTCCTTACCCCACAAAGCACTGTGCATACTTGGGTATCAACACGTTCTTGCTTTCGCTAAAGGTCAGAGAGTAGTTTATAAATTAAGTTAGTGTGGTATGCCTGAGAGTATTAGGGTTATCTCACATTATGATAACAACTTTGCTGCTGAGGAAAAGTGAACAAAATATGACATCAGTGATATGTCATGCTGTACATTTTTTTTTTGCTCTTATTATTTACTGTATTTTTCAACCTTCATCGTTGAATATTCACACAAAGAAGATGAAAATCTGATGTTTGATAATGTTGTATGAAATAAACACAGATAAATGCCAGTTACATAATGCAATACACAGGGAAAAATGCTAAAAAATAACGACAAAGAAATCATATTAATATCAGATTGAGTGAAAGTTGCCAAGTTGCCATATGTCTTCGTTTCAAAACAATGCCCTGATTTTGAGAAGTATGTAAAAATGGAACTTTTCTTGTGTAACAACTTAATGTATTATTCCCATTTGAAGTAGTGTGCTTGTTGGCAG